>NC_090752.1:80896126-80998626 GCF_036898095.1 Palaemon carinicauda
GAGCTGCTTACCATAGCTAAATAGTCTCTTCTACCCTAAACAAGAGGAAAGTGGCCACTGAACTATTACAGGGCAGTAGTTAACCCCTTGGGTGAAGAAGAATTGTTTGGTAATCTCAGCGTTGTCAGGTGTATGAGGACAGAGGAGAATGTGTAAAGAATAAGCCAGATCATTCAGAGTATGTGCAGGCAAATGGAAAATGACCCGTAACCAGAGAGAAAGATCCACTGTAATATTATCTGGCCAGTCAAAGGACCCCATGACTCTCTAGCGGTAGTATCTATATATATATATATATATATATATATATATATATATATATATATATATATATATATATATATTATATATATATATATATATATATATATATGTGTGTGTGTGTGTGTGTATTTTTACATATATATATATATATATATATATATATATATATATATATATATATATATATATATATATATATATATATATATATATATATATATAGAGAGAGAGAGAGAGAGAGAGAGAGAGAGAGAGAGAGAGAGAGAGAGAGAGAGAGAGAGAGAGAGAGGTTTGATACAACTTACAAGACCAGCAACATTCGAACTATACAGTAACTTCCGTCAACGCTGTCTTCCTCAATTACCTTCTTTATCTATGTTTTTGAACATTTATTCTTTAATTTGTCGTTTTATTTTCTTTATTTTCCAGAAAAGAACATTCAAGTTTTTGTGTACAGTATATTATATTTGGCAAGTCAGTGGTAAAATCATTATATTTATTTGCTCTTCAACATGCTTTTATTAATAATAATAATAATAATAATAATAATAATAATAATAATAATAATAATAATAATAATAATAATGAGTGAGATTAAGTCATGTTATGTGAAGATGAAGTTATAATTATGCCATTTGTGATAACGAGAGGAACAACGCACGTCCGATAAACGAAGAGCTCAGAGAAAGTCGGAAGGAGAAAGTACGAGAAATGACGTCACACGCAACGTCGCTTAGATATTTCCAGGACCAATACAGTATCGGTCCTGGATATTCTCCATTCATTCAATATTGCAGACATTTAGTGTTATTATTATCATTATTATTATTATTATTATTATTATTATTATTATTATTATCATTATTATAAGCATTTGTGTTATTATTATTATTATTATTATTATTATTATTATTAGTGTTATTATTAATATCTCTATATTAATACGATAGCGTGTGTGTTATTTATTTTGTCACGCTTTAAAGAAAACGGAAATAATTTCATGGTATACTTGTGTGTCACGCTTTAAAGAAAACGGAAATAATTTCATGGTATACTCTTACAAATTCACATTAGACTTTGATTACTCAACCAAAGCACATCTTATATAGATTTCCCAATTTTGTCTTTAGCACCTGACTCTTTTTTTTTTAAATATTAGACAAAAAATTGAGTTCTATCAATTTCCATAACCTAGATTATAGAATTAATCGCGGGCCTTTTCGTTCAACGATTAATCCATTTTTATTGTAAAAGATTTCTCATAATTCTGATCACCCTTTGCTTCATATCTTCCTAGACATTACTCAATTTCCCGTCCGCCTATCATATTCAATGACCATTAATAAAGCTCAAGGACAGATTTTCTATAAGGTTGGGATCTACCTACCACAACCTTGCTTTACTCATGGACAACTTTATGTAGCCTTCTCAAGAACAAGGTCTAAGAACAGTGTAAGAGTGAAAATTTGTCCTCAGAATAATTCTACTCATGGCCAGAGAAGAGGAACTGCCTTCACTAGAAATATTGTATATAAAGAAGTTTTGTAAATTGTTTCATGTATTGCTCATTTTTTAAAATAAATATACAAGTCAAATCTTATCACATTTTATTCAAACATGTATAGGTTAGGAACAAGATGATTGGCATTGAAAATATAATTTCGTGTAATTTACACGAGTTCCGATAGTTATTATTATTATTATTATTATTATTATTATTATTATTATTATTATTATTACTATTATTATTATTATTATTATTATTATTATTGGTAGTAGTAGTAGTAGTAGTAGTAGTAGTAGTAGCTAAGCTACAACTCTAGTTGGAAAAGTAGGATGCTATAAGCCCAAGGGCTACAACAAGGAAAATTAGCCCAGTGAAGAAAGGAAATAAGTAAACTATAAGGGAGTAATGAAGTATCAAATAGAATATTACAAGAGTAACAACATTACTTTACTTACTTTACTTTAAGAATTGCTTTTCTGGTTCTATGCTGCAGAGGACCCTCACATTCCTTTCATCGTATACATTTCAAGACATTCAGCATTTCACGTGGCATAATGTTCGTTTACTGTCAGGTCCACATCATCAAAGCACTTAGAGAACAAGAAAGTCTTCAGTTTCCTCTTGAAAGTTTTAAGATATTATCAGTCTTTCGGATGTCTAGTGGGAGCTTATGTATAGTCTCAGGGTCCCATATCTAAAGGCTCTAGACCCTACAGTGGACATATCTAAGTTCGAATAATTTTAAACCATCTGTAACTATTCTCGTGTCAACACAATTTGTTGGCTGCACAATATGTAGTAATGCTCTCAGATATTTAGGATATCCGGTTCTGATAACTTGATGGGTGATTACACAATTTTCGATTTAATAGACAGCCAGTGTAAATCAATTAGTATAGGAGTGATCCTTTCTCGGGTTAAGACACCTTTTATCAGTCTTTCTCCTCTATTTATCATGTTTTGTATTTTCTTAAGTTGCACTTTTGGTAAATTGTAATAAATCGAATTATAACAGTCAAACCGAGTAATAACACAGTTTATTTCGAGAATGTTCATCTATGTACTTCTTTATGAAAGCAATGTTTCTATGATGATAGCCAGCAGTTTTTACAACATTACTTATTTGGACATTGAAAGATAAGTTAGGTAGTAGGTTAACCTGGGCACCAGTCACCCGTTGAGATATGACAGCTAGAATTATTATTATTATTATTATTATTATTATTATTATTATTATTATTATTATTATTATTATTATTATTATTACTTGCTAAGCTACAACCCTAGTTGGAAAAGCAGGATTCTATAAGGCCAGAGGCTCCAACAGGGAAAATAACCCAGTGAGGAAAAGAAATTAGGAAAAATAAGATATTTCAAGAACAGTAACATTAAAACAAATATTTCCTATATAAACTATAAAAGATGTTAGTAACCCCTAAAGATGAAGAGCCCGACCCCCTACCAGACCTGCTCTCTCTCTCGGAATATGAAAGAAAGCATGTGTATGGGGGGTCATTTCAGCTATATTAGCATTGTCAAAGTTATTCAACCATGTTTCAGATAGTGCTAGTATGTCCAGATTTTCCGCATTTATCAATTCTTGAATTAGAATAATTTTATTTCCAACAGATTGTATGTTTATATAGCCACAGCTTAAGCCATCCTTAGTATCCATGGTCAGTATTTTCTGCTAGTCTTTTCAATTCCAAATCAGAAGCTTTGCAATTTCTTGAATTCACTGTGTGGTCATTTGGCTTGTTTAACTTAGTGCAGTTTATACATTTTACCTGTTGCGAATGACATTCTTTGGTGGAATGTTTTTTTTTCTGAATATTTCCCGTATAGACTTTATCATCAGTCTTAAACTTGCAATCTTTTTCAAAATGTCCATATTTTTGACAGTAGTAGCAGGTGATCACGTGATACCTATGATGTATATTATATGTACCTCTGTGACGGGCCGAGAGAGGGTTGTGAACTCAAAGGCAGGATGCAATCAACTGAGTTGTTTATTAAGGAACACTCTCCTTTATATACAAAACCTCAAGGCAACAGGACATAACATGTTCGAGAGACAGACAATGTTACAGAGCAAAACCAGAGACATGATCATTCAGGTTCTTTTTAGTGCGAGGGAAGAGCGCAGATACAAGCATAATATATACAAAATAATTATGTACAATTGTGTGACACACGGTTGGTACATGGCTCCCCCCCTAAAAATGACATACTGTACATGTTAAATAGGGCGCCCTGATCTAGAGAGGCGAACTGTACGCGGGTCATCTGGCAGAAGATAAGCAGGTTTTAGACGATCAATGGAGACCCAGTCTTCTTTGCCCCGAATGTTTAGTAGGAATGCTTTCGGGCTGCGTCGGATCACAAGGAAAGGGCCCGTGTAAGGGGGCGTTAGTGGTGGCTTGCTAGTGTCGTTGTGCAGGAAGACGTGCGTTGCAGAGTGCAAGTCCGTTGGTATGTGATGCTTCGCTGGGGGCTTGTAAGTCTGGCGGCACGGAGTAAATTTTCCCACGACGTGACGTATGCGCTGGAGATCGTCGGAGGAGGTTGTAGAAGGAAAAAATTCGGCAGGGACGACCAACGGGTCGCCATACACCATTACAGCTGCCGAGACGTCGAGGGCGTCTTTAGGAGTGGTCCTTAGTCCCCGGAGGACCCAGGAAAGCTGAGTAAACCAGTTGCAATCCTTGCAGCGGGACATCAAAGCTGCTTTGAGGGTGCGATGAAAACGTTCAACCATTCCATTGGCAGCGGGGTTGTAGGCCGTTGTCTGATGTAGGGTGATGCCCAGGAGATTCGCTAATGACGTCCACAATTGAGAGGTGAAAGTGGTTCCCCTGTCAGAAGTAATATGCTCAGGGATACCGAATCTTGAAATCCATCCAGAGAGTAAGGCAGATGTACATGAGGCGGACGTTGCAGTTTCCACAGGAATGGCTTCAGGCCAACGAGTGGAGCGGTTGATGACGGTAAACAGGTAACGATGTCCTTGTGATGTGGGTAGGGGGCCTACAACGTCGACGTGAATGTGTGCGAAACAACGCTGAGGTTGAGGAAAGGTGCCCACTCCTGAATCCATGTGTCGATGTACTTTGGAAGTTTGGCAAAAAGTACAGGCGCGGACCCAATCCTTAGCATCCTTAGAAATGCCGTGCCAAATGAAGTTTGCCTTCATCAGCTGTGCAGTAGAACGGCACGAGGGATGTGAAAGGCCGGGAATGAAATCAAACACCTGTCGGCGCATGGGAGCAGGAATCCAAGGTCGCGGTCTACCAGTACTGACGTCACAGAGGAGGGTGGTGTTGGAGTCTTCGAGGGGAAAGTCTTCCCAACAGAGGGACGTGCAGGATGTCCTACAAGCTTGATACTCTGGATCCTGTCGTTGGGCTTCAGCCAGGGCGTTGTAATCCAATCCCAGTTGAATGGCAGCCAACGTGTTTCTTGGCAGGGCATCTGCAACGGGATTCATTTTCCCAGGGATGTATTGGAGGGTGCAATTGTATTCAGCCACGGCGGAGAGATGTCGGCGTTGACGGGCGGACCAGGCGTCAGACTGTCGAGTGAAGGCGTGCACCAGAGGCATGTGGTCTGTGCGAATGACGAAGGGCGTACCTTCTAAGAAATGGCGAAAGTGACGGACAGCCAAGTGCACCGCCAGCAATTCTCGATCGAAGGTAGAATAACCCGATTCTGCCTTGGACAGTTTTCTGCTGAAGAAGGCCAATGAGCAAGGCGAGCCTTTGACCACCTGCTCGAGTACTGCACCAATAGCGACGTCGCTGGCATCGGTGGAGAGAAGGAGAGGGGCGTGTGGGATAGGAAAAGTGAGAGCCGCAGCAGTTGATAGGGCCTTCTTTGCATTGCAGAAGGCTGCTTCTTGAAGGGGACCCCACTTCAGGTCCTTTGGCTTGCCCTTGAGGGAGGCGTAGAGGGGAGCAAGAGTGGCGGCAATGGCTGGCAGAAATCGGTGATAGTAGTTAATCATGCCCAAGAATTCCTGCAGAGCTTTGACGGTCGAGGGCGCGAGGAAATTCTGAACGGCTGCTACCTTCTCAGGGAGGGGATGGACTCCTTCAGGAGTGATACGGTGCCCTAAAAACGACACTTCGTTGGCGCCAAAGGTACACTTGTCGTACCGGACTACAAGGCCATTTTGTTGCAGGCGGTCGAGCACGATGCGCAGGTGACGGAGGTGTTCCTCTTTTGAGGAGGAGAACACAAGTATGTCGTCCACATAACATACACAGAAAGGGAGGTCCCCTAAGATGCCATCCATGAGACGTTGAAACATTGCCCCAGCATTACGAAGGCCAAAACAGAAGTAATTGAAGGTGTATGTACCAAACAGAGTGGTGATGGCGGTCTTGGGGATGTCTTCTGGGTTCATAGGCACCTGATAATACCCCTTCAGGAGGTCGAGCATAGAGAAAACCTTCGCTTTGTGCAGGTAGGAGGTCACGTCGGCAATGTTTGGGAGGGGGTAGTGATCCGGTTCTGTTTGCATGTTCAGGCGCCTGTAATCCCCGCACGGACGGAGGGAGCCGTCTTTCTTCAGAACGATGTGTAAGGGTGACGACCATGGGCTGGAGGCCTTTTGGCAAAGGCCCATTTCCTCCATTTCGGCGGACGTCTGTTTGGCAGCTGCCAATCGTTCCGGTGCCAGACGTCTGAATTTTGTGAAGACTGGGGGTCCCGTCGTCTTGATATGGTGATAAATACCGTGCTTGGCAGGAACCGTGGGTGTTTGGCGAAGTTCTGGACGGGAAACTTGCGGGTACAACGTGAGGAGGTGGGCGTAGGCATCCGTGGGTGCGCTGATGTGGAGAGCGAGGTTAGAGGGGGCGGGTTGAAGAGGTGTCGACAAGTACGAGTCTGCGTTGACCAATCGTCGGTGGGCGACATCGACCAGAAGGTGGAAATGAGAGAGGAAATCCGCACCGAGGATTGGCATTGTGACGTCAGCAACGAGAAACTTCCAATTGAATATACCATTTCCAAACGATAATGTGAGGTTCTCGTAACCGTAGGTGGGTATCGCAGATCCGTTGGCAGCTACCAAGCGGACGTCGGCAGATGTAGACAGACTACGTCGTGCCTTGAAGAGTTACCTTGGCAAAAGAGAACGATAAGCACCCGTGTCTACCAAAAATCGCACGCCCGTTCCTGCATCCTGTAAAAAGAAAAGATTAGAAACACGGGAGGCCACCGCCAGAAGCGATGGCCTACTTACACGTTTTTTGGCCACTGACAATCCTTGGCACATTTCTTCGCGGTTGCCCCGAATCTGAAGTGGTAGTAGCAAAACTGCGGTGGATGGGAGGTAGTAAGTGGCTGTAGAAGTCGTTCGTTGGGGCGCGAGCGATTGGTGGGTGGTGGGCGGCTTGGTCGCCGCTTCGGCACGTCACGGGGTAGGCGTGTATGTCCTACGGCATTCATGTCAGCTTCGGTTGACGTTGAATAGGCATCCTCGTCATCAGGGGTGGAGGCGTTGATGGAGGTCTTGAAGTGGCTGTCCATAAGGGCGTCGGCTTTGGTCATCAAGTCCTTTATGAGTAAACGATCGACATCGGGTATGGCAGCGCGTACAGGTTCGGGTAAACGGCGTATCCAAAGGGCACGAAGTAGGTTCACCTCATGAGGAGAGCCGTCTGCGGCAGGTTGAAGGCGAGCGATACTGGTCATTTCCCTGAGGGCAAGCGAAGCCCTTTGGTCCCCCAACCGTTGCTGCGAGAGCTGAAAAAGCTTTGCTATACGGGCGGCTGGCGACGGCGAGTACTGCTGCAGAAGGTATGTTTTGAGGGCATCATACGCTATTGGGGTGTCTCCTTGTCCACAAAGCCAGTCGGATATTTCTGGGAAGGTGTCCTCGGGTATCGCCGCGAGAACATAATCTGCTTTGGTGGTTGAGCGAGTCACGCCCCTGATACGAAACTGGACTTCTGCGCGCTGAAACCAAGCAAACGCCTCTCCGCTGGCAAACGATGAAAGTTTGAATGGAGCGGCCGCAGCACCAACTGCCGTAGAGTCTGCCATAGTACCAACGATGAAGGGGCGAGGGGGTGGGGGTGGAAGGCGGTGGGAGCGAGTCGACTCCCGGGGTCACCAATGTGATGGGCCGAGAGAGGGTTGTGAACTCAAAGGCAGGATGCAATCAAGGAGTTGTTTATTAAGGAACACTCTCCTTATATACAAAACCTCAAGGCAACAGGACATAACATGTTCGAGAGACAGACAATGTTACAGAGCAAAACCGGAGACATGATCATTCAGGTTCTTTTTAGTGCGAGGGAAGAGCGCAGATACAAGCATAATATATACAAAATAATTATGTACAATTGTGTGACACACGGTTGGTACACCTCCATCGAAGCATAACTTTGTCACCTATTTCATGAATAGCCTTCCAAACTTCAGGATCACATTTCAACAAGTAGTCCCACCTGCATCATTTTTTCTTGAATACCAGACTTATCCTCTCTTCTATCGTTTGAATGTGGTTCAGGCAGCGATTTTTTTTTAATCAAAACATTTTCTACTTCATCTTCATCATTTTATACATTGCATATCATTAAAATATGTCTTCCATGTATAAACTATAAAAGGTTAAAAAAACAAGAAAAAAAAAGATAGAATAGTGTGCCTCTCTTTGAGGAGCTGCATACCATAGCTAAAAGGGTCTCTTCTACCCTTACTGAATGTGGCAAGAATAGGCTAGACTATTCGGTGCCTGTGTAGGCTTGTTTCTTCCTTCTTTCGTGAGAAGAGTAAAACTTTTGACATCATCAGGACTTCTTTTCGTTACTCATGGAACCTTCAACATTTTGAACCTATTCAGGCACGATTAAAGAAAAAAAAATAAGGTGAAAGAAAATAAACGAACGGAATTTCAACTTCTTTGATTGAGAAAGTTTGTAAGAGTCTGGAGCCACAGTAACAAACGACAATTACAAATCTAAGTAATCGAAACTTACAGTACCTAGTTATATTATACCACAGACATGATAAGTTAACCGTTTTGGTCTTATTAAATACCGTTTATTAAATATATATTGTTTCTATTATTACATGCCAGCGTAAGTAAATAACTCACTTCCACGTGATTTCACTATTACTTTGATGATGATTATTATTATTATTATTATTATTATTATTATTATTATTATTATTATTATTATTATTATTATTATTATTATTATTATCTAATCTACAACCCTAACTGGAAAAGCAGCATGCTATAAACCCAATGCAAGACTTCAGTGTAGCATAAAAATTTTATTGCTTTATATTCTGTTGTGTTTTATATATATATATATATATATATATATATATATATATATATATATATATATATATATATATATATATATATATATATATATATGTTGCCCTTTCTGATTGGTGATATCTTAACATGGTGAATTACGTCCTTTGCATCTCCATGATCATCAAAGCTATACTTGTTATGGATAGATAACTCAAGCTTCTAGAAGATTACCACAAGCTTCCAGATGATGACCAGAAGCTTCTAGAAGATGAACACAAGCGTCTAGAAGATGAGCTCAAGCTTCCAGAAGATGAGCACAAGCTTCTAAAAGATGACCACAAGCTTCTAGAAGATGAACTCAAGCTTCTAAAAGATAAGCACAAGTTTCTAGAAGATGAGCACAAGCTTTTAGAAGATGAGCACAAGCTTCTAAAAGATGACCACAAGCTTCTAGAAGATGAACTCGAGCTTCTAAAAGATAAGTACAAGTTTCTAGAAGATGAGCACAAGCTTTTAGAAGATGAGCACAAGCTTCTAAAAGATGATCACAAGCTTCTAGAAGATGAACTCAAGCTTCTAAAAGATAAGCACAAGTTTCTAGAAGATGAGCACAAGCTTTTAGAAGATGAGCCCATGCGGTTAAAAGGAGAAAATAAAGGATATCGTATGATACTTAGGATACTATATAAATGAGCCAGGAATGACTAGGATAGAATATTTAGACAGGAAAGCAGATGAGGCTGATTAAGCTATGAATTCAAGGAGGGGCTATGGTGTAAGAATTGCTCATAGAATTGTTAATTAAATCTCTATTGGGGCAAAATATGAAGCATATACCCTTCAAAAAGAGAGCTGGATCTGTTACAACAATAGGAGATGAAGACATGTCACGTTAGATGAAACACTTTAGTGAGATCATGAATAGGAGATAAGAAGAGAATAATTTGATTGATATACTTGAAGTTGATGAAGACCTTGATGTGTCCATGAAGTTATTCAGTGGGTTTGAAGTCGAAGCTATCATTAAAAAACTCAAGAGATGGAAAGTCTCTGGATAACTGCAGAGATGATATTGGCCAAAAATGAAGACTTCCAGAATACTTACAAGATCATTTTGTAGAATGTGTCATGAAGAGACAATCCTGGTGAATGGTAGCTAGGAGTGTTGGTGAAATGGCAAAAAAAAAAAAAAAAAAAAAAAAAAAAAAAAAAAATCTGACTGATTTCAATAATTACAGAGGCATTACACTTACATCAGTAGTCATGAAAATATATAGTATGTTCATTCTGAAGAAACTAGAGAGAAAAATCAACGAAAATCTGAGAGATGAGCTAGCAGGATTCAGAAAGGATAGAAGTTTTACTGACTAAATTTTCATTTTAATACATGGGGTAGAGAAATGTGTAGAATATAAAAAAATCCACTCTTGATGGCATTTTTGGACTATGAAAAAGCCTTTGATAGTGTGAATCGGCCAATTTTTTGGAGAGTCCTGCGTTATTATGGAGTTCCTCTTAAATGAATAAGTTTGATTAAGTCTGTTCATGAACATAACAAGTACAAAGTTAATGTTAATAAAGTCCTATCAAGTGAATTCCCAGTGAACAGTTGAGTATTTCAAGGGAATGTTTTGTCCCCTATATTGTTTTTCCTCCTCATGGATTTTGTAATGCATAGAAGAGTTGGGGATGGTGGAGAAGGATTGGATTTGATTGGTAATAGGAAATTAGCGAACCTAGAGTATGCTGATGACGCTGTCCTTATTAGCAAAAAGTCACAGGACTTGCCAAGCGTGCTTACCAGAATGCAAGAAATATCACATGAGGTTGGACTCAAGATAAATAAAAGAAAGTTAGAAATTATGAGAACAGAATATGCAATGGAAGACGAATTATCATTAGAAGGAGAAAGGAATAATGAGGTAGAATCATTTAAATGTTAAGGAACTATGATCTCTAATACAGAGTCTTTAGAATTGGAGGTTAATGAAAGATTGAAAAAAGCAAACCATACAATGGCTAGGTTAAGTAAAATTTGGAAATCAAATCGCCTGAAATTACATATAAAATTCAGGCTGTATGTCAGTTTAGTGAGATCGGTGTTACTGTATGGACATGAGTTGTGGTTTGACAACGGAACACTATCCAACAGATTTTGTAGATTTGAGAGCAAAGCCCCACAGAGGAATATCGAGAGTTAAATGGCAGGAGAGGATTAGAGATGAAACTATAAGAGAGATTACTCGAGTGCCATATGTGGATGAGATCATGGTGAGGGGTAGATGGAGATGGTTTGGTCATGTTCTTTGCATTTCCCAAGAGAGATTAGTTCACCAAACTTTCAACTGGCACTAAAAGATTTGGAAAACACAGGCCTACGTGGCTTAGGACTATGAAGCGTGACGTAGGAGGTGATGAATGGAGAACTATAGATTTAAAAGCTCAAGATAGAGACGACTGGCAAAATCTAACTGAGACCCTTTGCACCAATAGGGTAGGAAGAGATGATGATGATGTATATTGTGGTTTTCAGTGCTCGTCTTCCATTTATTATCTAACAAACCAAACCATGAATTTGATATGGCATACGACAGGGATAAATGTTCTCTTTAAAAAAGATTTTGTACTGTGTTGTATTCTAAATATATAGCAGAGGCTTCATACCATAAAAGTACATGCATAGTGTTTTCTAGAATATAAAACACATAATTGTATCTCCAGGAATAAGAATACACATTTACCTTGTTCAGGCTGGCTGTGATAGCAAATTGTGAAACAAAATAAATCTGTTGTTCTTGCTCTTGCAAATTGTTTAATGTAATGTATTTTCCTCTTCGGGAAAATTTGAGTTTTTTCAAACGCTTACCTATATTTACCGCACACACTTGGAAGTGAAGTTAAAAAAAAAAAAAAAAAAAAAACTCATTTGAAAGTTACTATTAAGTTTAAATTCAGCCTACAATCTATAGCAACGGATAAGCCTAAGCAATTCTAGTATGTATTGCAGTTGATAAAGTCTTAGAATAACAATTTTGGACCTAAATGTCATTTGTGTTTCTGACCAACAAAAAATCTGAAGTATTTGTGTCATAAGTACGTCAAAATGTACATCCTGTATACTTTTCAAAACAAAAATAGATTCAAGAAATCTTATTTTTGGAATTAATATTTCTGAACAGCATTGAGATGCATGTAATCTAAAGTGTTTAAAGTACACACACACATATATATATATATATATATATATATATATATATATATATATATATATATATATATATATATATATATATATTTATTTATTTATTTATTTATTTATTAAAGTACTTCCAGAAGATTTTACAAATTGAAATTAATGATATAAGCCATTTCTTAAGAATTTACTATGTCAAAGTTGGTGATAGAACAAGTGAGATAGAAAGTTCTTTTTATCTGTAATTTTGATTAATTTTTTCCTATTATTTTTCCTGTGAAGTCTGAATTTTATTTGAATACTAAATAGATCCAGAAAGATGTAAAAATTATAATAATATAAAAACATATTCTGGAAAATTAACCCTTTATACATTTGATGGGTATATATGATATTTGCGTTTCTAATTAACACTAAAATACATAAGATTTAAAAACATTTGTATTGTAAGGATGTCAAACTACTTCTAGAATAATGTTTAGATTGAAAATAGTATAGGACTGAAATCTTTTAAAGATTATTATAAATTGAAATTGGGAACTTCAATCAAATTTTGAGTTTACGTTTTTTATTTTTAGATGCACCTTAATACCTTATATATCCCATGGGAACTAAAATTAAACTAAAATTTGACCAAAAAAACCTAATATGGAAATTGATATTTTTGTTTAAATGGTAATTGTTAGGAGTATCTGCCACGGAATGGTTTCAGCTAGAATCTGCAATCATCTATAAATAGGAAAGGGTTTTTCTGCACTCAAAAAAGGCAATTCATTTAAAAAGGAATATAGATAATTTAAAAGTCATGGAAAACAAATTTTATAGGTTAGTATCAAGACCTTATACAACATTCAGTGCATTTTACTCATGAAACCGTACCCAGAAAAGAAATATTATTAAAAGCCTGCTACTATTTGAAATAGTAAATGAGTTTCAAATCATCTGTATACTAATTAAGCTAAATATCCTTAGAATAATATAGGAATTGAAAATGAATAAGAAAAACCTACTT
The DNA here is from genome assembly GCF_036898095.1 of Palaemon carinicauda. Classification (NCBI taxonomy): domain Eukaryota; kingdom Metazoa; phylum Arthropoda; class Malacostraca; order Decapoda; family Palaemonidae; genus Palaemon; species Palaemon carinicauda. The sequence goes on from NC_090752.1 coordinate 80,909,385, forward strand.
TATTTTGGAAAGCAATCATTTTAAAATTGGCGGTGGAGCTTTGTTCCTCCGTCTGGCCAAAGATGGCGACACTAGGATTGTTGATCTCAGGAGGTGTTCTGTCAGGGTAGGAGTCTTGACCTTCGCGTTTGGAATATATGAACCTTATAACTGCCTTCGGGGCCTCCATTGTACGCTTTATTGCACTTAGGAATGTTTATTTGATAATGTCCAGGTAGAGATTTCCCGTTGGAGAGCCAATTTCAAAGGGTTCTGTAGAGTCCTAGGGGTCCGAGGTACTGATCTCGGAGGTATTGGAGGGGAGCCTTATTTAGGCAATTATTTACCTTAATTTTCAGTGCATGTGCACGCATTTCACCAAAATTACGAAGTTAAAGGGATCTTTGAGGTTGGAAAGGCACATTTTGGGTAATAATTTGGAATCCTATCCCTAGGTACATTACGAAAGGAAGCTTTACTTTCTATATAGTTGTTTAGTGAATGATCCCTCTTAATTGCATGTTCGCCTATTTTACCCAAATTTACCTTTATCCGTAAGGCAAAAGCCTCTTGAGGTAGGAAATAGCAACTTCTAGACCTTAGAATAACTGGCTGTTGTAGAGTGGGTATTCTGGTTAGTATGTTGAGCAAGGTCAGATGTAACCTTACGGGAACGATTGTATTTACTTCGTTATATTTCACCTAGAATTTGCCAGAATTTAATTTCTAGCACGTTACTAGTCCGGGGTTTAGCTACTACATGTTTTATTGTATCTTGTGTAATAATGTGTACCATAAGGTGTGAGGATTAAGAAGCTAGGCCTGTATTTTTCACTTTTATATTACTGTAACTGGTTTTCCTGGGTAAAGATCCATATCGTAGGCCTACTAACAAGAGTCTTAGTACAGGTAATTAGTAGGTTGCTGAGGAGTCTTTACACACCCTGCCCTTGGTAAGGTCGTGACGACAAAGGTGAGGTTAGGTGGACGTATTTTATGTTAGGCCGAATCTCTTTGGCTTAGTAAAATAGAATTGAGCTTTCTTTCGACGAATGAGCCGACCTCTGTTTATTAATATACTAATGCTTCCAATATTCCATAATCCTGTAGCAAAGTTAGATACTGTAGATCCCTTTGGGAATTGAGATTTTATGCCTCTGGCATTTATTTTGGTCATTACCCATTAATTACCCTTATTAGTTCTGCAGTCGAGTCACTATGTAAAAGAAGGGAGTACTGTAAATATATATATGTACATTGTGTTATAATCATTGTGAATTGGAATTTGTTCTTACTTGTATGCAAACCTTTTGTCCTTTAAATAGGGAGATTGATTCGACCTGAACTGTAATGGCCGTTGATTTTGTTAACAAGGTAGTTAACGACGTGGTGGGCGAGAGGCCCAACCCACTGCATAATGGAAGAACCTCACTTTGAATTTTGGCCAAAACAAGTACAGATGTATCGTTGCTCCTTATCCAATCTTTTTCATTTTCATTTACTTGCAGGAAGTGAATGCTGGCCCTTGATTGCTGTAGATCCGCACTCTGGCTGTGCGTCTTGTGGTGGCACGATTGTTCGCAATCATTCCCTTGTGCCGAGTGTGTGTTTTGGCTGTCTGTACCGTGGCAGGAATACGCTCAGGAGAGCTATACCTTCTCCGGGGTCAGTACGTATTACAATGCTCAAAAAGACACCAAAGTATTTTGCTTCTTCTTTGATGCCATTGACGGTGTGACGGTCTGAACGATCCCCCGGTCTCAGAATTCTCCTTGATAATCTGCGCATGCGTGAACATTACTGTTTGCCAGTGCATACGAGGTTGATGTTTTATTTTCCTGTAATGTTAGCGTGCGCAGCTTAACATTACCGCTTGCCAGTACATATGAGCTTGATGTTTTATTTTCATGCGAGCGAAGCGAGCTAATGGCAGAAAAGAACCATTATACAATGTCAAGGAGAATTCTGAGACCGGGGGATCGTTCAGACCGTCACAACGGCCCTGGCTATGTCCCGGGGAAGTATGCGTCAGGAGTAAGGAGCCCTCAGATCTTCATCGGCTGTGGTTGCGTTTTGGTTGCCTGTTTCTGTGCAGACCTCAGATGATGAGGTCGACCTAAGGAAGGCTTGGGCCTCCTTAGGTCTTTCAGGTAAGCCCTCAATGAATTTGAGGGAGCTGGTAGCTAAGGTTACCTCTCCCTTGGTGTTCCCTGTGCCAGTTTCTCCAGTGGTGAAAGGCATGTTGGGGGCACAGTGCCAGTGACACCGGTGATGTCCCCTGTGGTAACCCTCTCCAAGCCCAGAATGACTGTTAAGGCTCCTTAAGTGACACCTGTGCTGACAGGAAAAGCCCTTACACCTGTAGGTGTCATGCTAAGGTTATGCATAAGTTGGTCCCTGGGTTGAAAGTGTATTTGTTCCATATCTAGAACACAAACCACGCTATTTAATAGGGGTATTACTTTTGGCGTAGCTGAAATGAGCCGTTAATTTTTAACGAGGGTTTACTACCCACACCGCTACTTAGCGGTGTTAGGGGATGGTAGCTTGCAACCCCCCCCCCCCTCACACCTGTGCTTGAGCTCACTTTGCTCTCGGCTCGGATGGTGGTCGTACATGTCCGCTCTCGTCCTCGCCATCATTTGGCAGCAATTTAATTGCATTTGATCTTTCTTTTTCTAGTTTCTGTGTATGTGAAGTTGGCCTCTGTGATCATGCGCATCTGCCCTTGTTTTCCCGACCGCCCCTGTGGACCGTTCATGTTGGTAGTCTAGACTGATCCTCACGCCCTTTGCCCTTCTTGTAGGGGCCAACGCTGTGATAATATCAACAAGTGTAGGGAGTGGTCTACCTCCCAGTGGGAGAGGTTTTCGCGACGATGGAAGAAGTCCTAACGGGATATTTCTTCTTCGAAGGTTGCTTCGAAGGGAGAAAACCCAAGGCCTTTTCTTCCATTGCCCAAACCTCCTCTGAAGCTCGCACTCGGTCGGTCTCTTTCGAGAGACCGTCGAGTGGTAGCGTAAACCGATTTATTTCTAACCAACTTCAGGTCTCGAGAGAAGGCGTTGCTTCCCTTGTGGGGGGGGGGGGGGGGGACATATCAGGTCTTGGACCTCTCTGCAGATCATTCGCGATCTCCTTTGGTGGAAGGTCGTCCTTTTAAAGGACACGTCGACCTTCCACCCGACAAACCTGCCAACCTGCAGTCGCCGTTCCTGCATGGGCCTAACAAGGTTCCAAGTGAACGTGCTATTGCGCACCAACAACCTACGCGCTACGCACCCACGAAACCTGACAAGCGCTCTTTAGTAGCTCGTCAGGCCCCATAACTACACACTGATCTTCCTTCTAACCCTAACACAGGGCATCAAGAGTGTACGCGCCATGCATGCCCTTATGCGCACATGCACCCACGATCTCCTGTGCACACTGCGCCTATGCGCCAATGATCTCCTATGGGCCAGCGGTCACCTGCGTGCCATCGATCTCCTGCGCAACAGCAGTCCCCTGCGCATCAGCGCTCTTTCGCGCGCCAACATTCTCCTGCATGTGTGCATACGCGCCCTACATCTTACTCTCTTGCGCGCAATGCTGCGCACCATCCTACACGCTAGGGAAAACCTGCGCGCCATGCTGCGCACCATCCTACGCGCCAGGGAAAACCTGCGCGTCAACTTTCTTCTAATAGCAGGACTACTGACAAGTCAGCCATGCTGCTTTCACCCACGCGCCACTCTTACCAACGCGCCAGCGCTCACCTGCGTGCCAGCCTTCTCCCGCGCGCATCCACAAGGATATGTGCGCGCGCCATGCGCACACTCGTCAATCCTCTCCTAGGGATGCGCGCCAACACACTCCCGCACCCCCCACGTTTTTACTGCGCGCTAGGGGACATTCTCCTGCGCGCGCACCTTATGGCTGTAACAGATGCGCATAAACACACTCCCGCGCACTCTTCATGGTTCTCCTGCGCGCAAGAGTCAGAACACGCGTTTTGGCTAGTACTGACTCTGATGAGGGCTCTCAATGTGTTTTCCGACCCAGAAATCCCTCCCCAAGAGGGCAAAGACACGCTCTTAGACCGCGTCTTTGGTACTCAAAAGCCCTCTAAGACCAGTGCAGCCCTGCCCTGGTCTCAAGCGGTAAAGAGTACCAGGGACAAGATCTCACAACAGCTCTCTGGGATGTCCTCCTCCAACCGTTCCGGTACCACCAACGAGCTCCTCCAACCTCCTCGCGTACAACAGAAGATGTACTTGGAGATCCTAGAGGAGCCTTGTCTAGCTCTTTCACTCTTCACCACTCACTGGAAGAGCTAACTAGGGAAGTCCCTCTTGAGAGACTCCAACCGGCAGGTCTCGTTCTCGGCAACTGAGACCCTCAATCAGGAGAAGGTCGCGAAGTGTGCTATGCAAGCTACTTCGTGGCTCGGTATTGTTGGGGACCTTAGGTATCCTGATACACTCTGAGAATTTCTCCAAGGAACGTACCAGGAAAGGTATGGAGACCTTCCTTCTCTCAGGTACTCGCACGATCGAGTTTCTGGTCCAGCAAGTCTCGAACTTGTGGGCAAATATCATCCTGAAACGTCGGGATGCAGTAGCTGAGAGATTCCATCAGAAGGTCCCTAGCGCCGAGATCAATAGGCTCAGACATTCCTCCATAGAGGTGTCTGTTCTTTTCGAGCCTAAGGATGTGGAACATGCCGCTGAGAGGTGGAGGAAGTCTCATCAAGACTCCCTCCTTCATAGGGCTTTAACATCTAAGCCCTATAAGCCTCCAGCACCACAGCAGTCGTGTCCAGCCTAGACCACTACGACGACAACAGCACCGAAGACGATGGTGTCTAAGCCCTTTCCTGTCAAAGAAAGGAAAGGCAAAAAGTTCTCCGGGGGAGGCAAAAATCCTAGAGGGGGCAGCCGAGGCTGCAAACGCTAGGATAGGCAGTCCCCCTACATTTCCACCAGTGGGGGGATGCCTACAAAGTTGCTCAAACAGGTGGAAGCAACTCGGGGCCGATTCCTGGACAATCTCCGTGATCAGTCTAGGATTCACGTCCCATTCATAACATCTCTACCTCCCCTGACGACGAATCCAGTGTCATTGAGCTCCCTTGCCGTGGGATTGGCAAGGGGGCAAGCCCTTTGGGCAGAAGTCCAGACCCTGTTGAAGAAGGGTGCTCTCCAAGAGGTCCTCGACGGATCCCTATGCTTCTTCAGTCGACTCTTTATTTTAAAGAAGGCATCTGGAGGCTGGAGACCAGTCATCGACCTCTCAGCTCTGAACAAGTTTGTCAAACAAACTCCGTTCACCATGGAGACGGCAGACACGGTCAGACTAGCAGTAAGACCGCAAGACTTCATGTCCACACTGGACCTAAAGGACGTGTACTTCCAGATCCCAGTCCATCCGTCTTCAAGGCAGTACTTAAGATTCAGCCTGGACAACAGAAAATACCAGTTCAAGGTGCTGCGCTTCGGTCTTTCCACAGCACCACAAGTCTTCACCAGAGTGTTCACCCTAGTATCATCTTGGGCACACAGGATTTGCATCCGTCTCCTCCGTTATCTGGACGACTGGTTAATCCTAGAAGACTCTGTGTCAACCCTTCTTCAACACCGAGACAAACTTCTGAGACTTTGCCAAGATCTGGGGATCATGGTCAAAGACTGGTATACTTATGCATGATTATAGACACCACTCTCCACAAAGCCTTCCCATCAGACGACACAATAGCAAGGCTGAGGAAGGTCGCAGGACCTTTTCTCAGACGAGAAGAACTTCCAGCCCAATCGTGGTTACGTCTCCTCGGTCACCTTTCATCGCTGGCCCGTCTAGTTCCCAATGGTTGCCTCTGGATGAGATCCCTCTAGTGGCGACTCAAGTCCCGGTTGAATCAAGCTTACGACTCCCAGGACATCCAGATCCCCATGGGACCTGCGGTACTAACAAACCTCCAGTGGTGGGTGGCAGACGAGAACCTATGAAAGGGTGTGGATCTTCTCGTCCTCCCCCCGGATTTGATGCTGTTTTCAGATGCTTCATAAAAAGGGTGGGGGGCCCACGTGCTGCACCACACGACCTCAGGCCTCTGTTCAGGGTCAGAAATGTACCTCCACATAAATCTCCTAGAGATAAAGGCCATCCTTCTAGCCCTTCAACAGTTCCAACAGTACCTGGCAAGTCACTCTGTGGTGGTGATGAGCGACAACACCACAGTAGTGGCCTACATCAACAAACAAGGAGGTACTTTTTTGCAGTAAGTATCCCATCTAGCAGTAGAGATGCTGAGATGGGCCAAATTCCACTTAATACCACTGTCGGCGCGCTTCATTCTGGGCAAGAGGAATGTGCTCGCCGACAACCTGAGCAGAGCATCTCAGATAGTGAGTACCGAGTGGTCTTTGGATCATCTAGTAGGCAACAAAGTCCTGACTTTGTGGGGTTCTCCGACGGTGGACCTCCTCGCAATGGCCCTAAGCTTCAGGCTCCCGCTGTACTGTTCCCAAGGCTCTCTGGCAAGATGCTTTCCAACAATGGTGGGACAACATCAACGTTTACGCCTTTCCCCCCGTTCTGTCTGATGAGGAGGGTACTCAACAAGACCAGAAAGTTAGTCAATCTTTCAATGACCCTCACAGCTCCGCTGTGGCATCACGCAGAATGGTTCCCGAACCTTCTGCAACTCCTGACGGAGCCGCCAAGAGAACTCCCTCCACGACACAATCTACTCTAACAACCACATGCCAACATCTTCCACAAAGCCGTAGCTTCACTACGACTTTACGCCTGGAGACTACCCAGCATCTTCTCTCTGAGAGAGGATTTTCGCAACAAGTTGCAATCAGGATGTCTGGACACCTGTGAAAGTCATCAGCAGCAGTCTACCAGGCAAAGTGGAAAGTTTTCTGTGGTAGGTGTCGTGGAAGGGGTATCTCTCCACTCTATGCCACTATTCCAGCAATAGCGGAGCTCCTTGTGTATTTGTGTGAAGAAATGCACCTACCAGACTCGGCAGTGAAAGGCTATCGCTCAGCCTTAAGCCTCGCCTTCAGGCTTAAAGGAATGGACATTTGTTCATCGCTAGAACTTTCTCTACTCATACGGAGTTATGAACGTACCTGCCCTCAGTCGGAAGTGAGACCTCCCCCATGGAACGTGGTTCGAGTTCTTAAGTCTCTTAAGAGACCTCCCTATGAACCATTACACCAGGCATCAGATCGCCACCTAACTTGGAAGACATTGTTCCTGCTAGCTTTGGCCTCGGCCAAGCGAGTCCGCGAACTTCATGGTCTCTCGTATGACATTACCCATTCAAGGGGATGGGGGGAGGTAACGTTCAGCTTCGTCCCTGAATATATTGCTGTAACAGATGACTCAGACCATCTCTTACTATGCCCAATAAGGAGCTTGAGGCTGTACCTTAAGAGAACAGCCGCTGCCTGTCCTCGTGTGCCAGCACTATTCGTCAGCACAGGAAGGACTAAGAGGAGGGTCACCAAGAATACCATCTCTGCATGGATTCACAGGGACATGTACTTGGCACTGAATCCAGACCTCCTCCATCACGTGGCCCCAGAGCACATGATGTCAGGGGCATAGCTACGTCCCTGGCCTTCAAAAGAAATTTTTTAAACATAAAACTTACCCGCTGGTTATATAAGAATGGCTAAGGTCCCTGACGCTCCGGCAGAACTATTCAAAACTCGCGGCTATCGCAGATATGCCAGGTTCTACAGGTAGAACTAATCCAACCTATTCAGATTTTCTCTGCCAGCCATACTGGCCAGAACGTTGAAAATTCACTCGCTATTTACATTCAATTGGACGGTTTATTTGGTGATGTATTCTGTCTCTTTGTTTTTGGCTTTCGCTTTAGTGATTTCCTTTTAAATTTTTCTTGAAATCTTTATTGTTTTGGGGTTATTTAGTTATTTTGACCTTTGTTATTGTTTAATTCTCTCTCGTCACTTTTCAATATGGCCGACCCCTCCCCTGTAAATAGGAAGTGTAGTAAGGGTTGTCAGACTCGCCTTCCTAAAGGTTCTTTGTTCCGTAACCGAAATACAAATCACGCTATTTACATTGGGTTTACCTTTCGGCGTAGCTGAAATGGCGAGCCATTAGAATTTAACGAGGGTGTATTACCCCCGCGCTAGTTAGCAGGGGGGTAGGGGAGTGGTAGCTAGCTACCCCTCCCCTCCTCACACACCGGTGAACTGCTTCACTTCACTTTTGGCTCGGACAATGGACAGACGTCTCTGTCTTTGTCCTCGCTTGGCAGCCATTGTTTGTTTTGTCTTTACTTAATCACTTACTTTTCTTTTACTCAATATATATGTAAACATTTTTTCGTGTTTATATATATATTTGAGTATAGAAATCAGTATGTTTCCTTTTCAGAGTTTGTGCTTGTGTGTCTAGTGTACGATATCTCTGTGGAGCCCTCGGCAGTTAGGCCACCATGGTGTAATTTCATGGGTCGCGATCGAGTTTGACTACGGTCTTTCTCTCTCTCTCTCTCTTGAGGTCGTTCACCCTTTTACTACGTTACTTTTACTACGTCTGAGTAGCTTCCTTTCCGTGTGGGTAGGGTTGCTACGCCGTACGTTTATTGTATTTGTTGATTTTTCAGCTTGTAGAACGATTCCTTTCGGGGTTTCCGTTCTTTCTTTAGTGTTCATTCATTTTTAAATTACATAGTTACATAATTATAATTGTTATAATTCTGTTTTGATTACAGCTCTCCTTCCGTGAGTGTAAATGGTTGTGAGGGCATGTGCCTGTTGTGTAATTCTTGTGTTCCTTTCCCTCGGGATTCCTCTTCGGAGCCTTCCTGGGGTAATGAATGTTAACTAATGATTTTTGTTTTTATTTTTCACAGTTACCGATCTAGTTCGTTTCTGTAATGTGACAACGGAGTGAGCTGTCTTGTTGAGGCCTGGGGATTCGTCTGTTGCTGCCTCCCCTATAGACCTTCGTCAGGGGCGTGTCTCCTTCTCCTGGAAGTACTCCCGTGACGATTGACAGCTCTCCAGTTCATTTTAGAACTCTCAGGAGGCTCGCCTCCTTGGGTGGGGAACTTTCCTTTCGAGGGAAGTTTTCCTGTCCAGGCTTGAGTTTTTCACCTTTGGGGGGTTCTTCTCTTGCCTTTTTTTTTCGTGCGACTATGCTCTTGGTGCTGAGCGGTCGCACCTGCAGTTACGCTCAAGGGGCTGGGCAACTGTAGGAGCCCCTCTTCGGAGTATTGCTCTTTTTAGGTCACTGGCTGACCCGTCTCTTCTACGAAGTGTTTCTCTTTCGTTCGCGAGAGAGTATACTCATAGAGACTCCTCTTCGGAGGACTCTTCTGCTGTTGTTGCTGTTGGCCGCCTTCACCGTAAGGCTCACCGTCCGTTACGTCGTAAGGGCCTCCCATCTCCCTATAAGGGTGCTAAGAGGCGCCTTTTTGAATCTCCGTTTGCAGCCTGCAGCTCCTTCCTCTTTAGATCTCTCTGGGGATCGATCTCCAATGCCTTCTTGACCTTCCGCCCCTGGTGCAGGTGGACAGCAGTCTGGCCTCGTCTTCCGACGGACAACAGTCTTCCGATGGACAACGGTCCCTTCGAAAGGGTTGCCTCCCACGGGGGTGCTTCCCTTGCGTGTCAGGGTTCCCCTGCATGCCTTTCTGCAGTGTTCTCTCCTGCTCAGTGTTAGCGCACAGGCGCTCTCCTGCTCAGTGTTAGCGCACAGGCGCTCTCCTGCTCATCAGCGTTTTCCTGATCGCTAGCGCTCTCCTGTTCGCCAGCGCTCTCCTGTTCGTCAGCGCTCTCCTGATGATCGTCGCTGCTGTTCCTGTTGGTTCCTGTTACGCGCCCTGTTCGCCCGCGCAATCTAGAACTTCGGTTCAGGTCTTGGACAAGGACTCTTCTTCTACGCGCAGGATTCCACGCTTTGCCTTCTGCTCGCCAGCGACCACAGACGCGTCAACATTCGCCTGCTCGTCAGCGATCTCCTGCGCGTCAACGATCGCCATCGATCTGCCACGCGTGTCAGGTCCCCTGGACACCATCAGTAGCGATCTAGCGCTCGCCTGCTGTGGACCACGATCTCCGGTTGCTGAGTCTTGCCGTAGATCTTCCTCCTGCTCGCCAGCGCTCACCTTTACTTCTGTCCTTCTGTGCGCCAGCTTTCTTCAATCGCCAGCGCACATCTGCGCGCCCTTTCCTGCCACGCACCAATAGGCGCCAACGGTTTTTCCTGACCGTCCAGGATCGCCTGATTGACAGCTCGCTTCAGCGCTCACCTTCCTGATGCACCTGCGCGCCTTCTGTTAAGCGCGATGCGCGCTAACCATCCCTAGTCTCTTACGCGTTAGCTATCGCCTACGCGCCCCCGCGATTCTTCGCCTGCACGCTAGCGTTTTGTTAACGCACCAACGCGCCGTCGCTTGCCGACGTGCCTTCGTTCGCCAACGCGCCTTCACTCGCCTACGGGCCATCGCTCGCCAAGATGCGCCATCGCTCGTCAACGCGCCATCGCCCGCCTACGCGCCGTCTGTCTCCTGACCGCCTGCGCTCACCCGCGCGCCCACATGCCTGTGCGACCACACGCTTACACGCCCACGTGCCCGCGCACATGCGCTCCAATGTTCGCCCACGTGCGAACCAACGGTGTTCCATCGCGCGAACCGACGGTGTTCCATCACGCGAGCCTACGGTATTCCATCGCACGAACGTCGGCTCGATTGCTGCAGTATCCATTGCTAGCCTACGGGTCATCGCTCGCCTGTGAACTTTCGGATTCCGACCACCAGCTCTCGCCCTTCCTACCACGCTCGCCCTCCTTCTGCGCTCCTGCGTGCCCGCGCATGAGCGCTTCCACGTTCGGCCACGTGCAAACCATTGATTTACCATCGCGCGAGCGCCAGGGCGATTGCGACCTCGATTCCCATCGTGGTTTCGCAATATGGCCAGCCTGGCGAGTTTTCTGGAGCGTATTTCCAGAACATGGTCTTCACCCCGTAAACGCAGAGCATGGCACATGCAAGAGCAGGAAGAATCTTCAGGGAGATCTGAGCAACATTCTTCTTTCCAGAACCTGGGTTAGCCCTTCCTCGTCATTCCCTGGAAGGGTCTTGCCAGGGAGCTTCCCGTTCGAGATTTCTCCATCAGGCAAGGGGTGACTGGTTTACCCCTTCCTCTTCTCCATCTCGTGGAAGGGGCTTACCAGGTCCTTTCCCTCCTCGGTTGCGACCCGAGGTTTTGTACAAGGAAGCTCCAGGAAGATCATGGGTACTTTCCTCCTCTCGGGCTCAAGCACTTTGGCGTTTCGTCGCCAAGTTTCAAACTTGCGGGCAAGCTCGATGTTGGACCATCTAAACGCAGTGTCCGAGGGCTTCCTCTCAGGTGTCTCATCCGTGGATGTCGACAAGCTCAGACACTCTTCCATCCTTGGGAGAGCTTGTTTGTGCCCAAGGACAGAGACATGGACAGCGGTTGTGCGGAGGAAGTCGACTTCCGTTTTCTCTCCTCCAAGGCGCTTTCTTCCAGACCCTGCAGGCCTCCAGCGCCTCTTCTTTCAGCCTCGTCGGCCTAAGTTATCGGACCGGCTACGGCAGCTAAGACAAGGTGTCCAATAGCAGTCCCCTCCTGTCAGGGATAGGTAGCACGGGAGGCTCTCCCGGGGGGGGCATAATCCTAGAGGGAGTGGCAGAGTTCACAAACTCTAGGATTGGCAACCCCCCCTTGCAGGTCTCACGCTGGGAGGATGCCTAAGGTTACTCATCCGGATAACAGCTTCCCGATGCCGATTCCTGCACAATCTCCGTGATCAGCCAAGGATATCGCACCTCGCTCTCACCTTCTCTCCGTCTCTGTCAGCGAATTCAGTGTCACTGAACCTCTATGCCATGGGGTCGGCAAGAGTTTTGCCCGTTTGGGCAGAATGATCCATGCCTTAGGAGAAGGTCCTCCATAGGGTCCTCGACGGCTTCACCCCCCGGCTTCTTCAGTCGATCCTTTCTCGTAGGAAAGCATCTGAGACTGGAATTCCGTAGTCGACCTCTCAGCTCTGATCAAGTTTGTCGAACAAACTTCGTCCAGCGTGGAACAGCAGAATCGATCAGGCTGGTAACGAGGCGGCAGGACTCCTTAGGCCCTGGATTGGAAGGACGGGTACTTCCAGTTTCCATTCCATCCATCTTCCAGGAAGCTCTTGGAATTCAGCCTAGACTTAAGATGCGGTGTGGCGATCCCGCCGCGTCATCGCAGGTTTTTCCCCAGAGAACTCTCCCAGCTTTCCTCATGGCCGCTCAGGAGCAGGCTTCCGCCTCCTTCGCCTTTTGGAGGTCTGGTCAACTCCGGTAGGCTCGGGTTCGACCTTCTTCAACGCCGGGACAAGCTTCCGGGTCCTTACCATGAGTGAGGGATCATGGTAATTTGCTAGGAGCCTTCTCTACTTCTGCCTCAACATCTGGAGTATCTAGCCATGATATTGAGTCAACGGCCTTACCACGTTGGAAACACCGCTTCTCGTCCGATCAGCGAAGTTAAGCAACGTTGGGTCTGGTCAGTACACTGTACTTGGATGGGTGACCGCCTGGGGACGCCAGATGCTGTTGCCTCCTTCTCCGAGCCTTCCCTTCAGTTGACTGTGGCAAGGCTGAGGAGAGTCGCAGTACCTGTTCTCAGTCAAGCAGAGCTTTCAGCCCTACCTTGGAACGTTTCCTGGGTCTCTTTTCCTCATTGACCCGTCTAAAGTCCCGAACGGTCGCCTCAGGGTAAGTTACCTGTGGGGCGGCCCAAGTTCCGGTGGTATCAAAGCAACGATTAACTGGACTTTCTCTCCCCTATGGGACCAGCGGAACGTTTAGACCTGCAATGGGTGTTGACCTATGGAACCTCTTGATGGGAGTGGATATTCTCGTCCTTTCCCCACATTTTGATGCTGTTCTCGGACTTTAAAGAAAAAGGGGGGGGGCGCGCATGTTCCGGTTCAGGCCTATGGTCAGGACCTGAAGGATACCTCTCCATCATTCAGGCAGGTTTAGGGGCCGTAGTCTGGCCCCTCTACAGATCCTACAGTTCCTGCCGAGTCGCTCCGTGCGCGACGACTTCATTGTACTGGCGTTTTCCAACCAGCAAGGGATGCATTTTCATACCTTCGCATCTTGCAGTAGAGATACTGAGATGATCGGAGGTCCTCTCTATACCACTATCGGCTCTCTCATTTCGGGCAGAGGAATGTTCTCTCCGACTATCTGAGCAGAGCCTCGCTGATAGAGGGTACCTGGGGGTCTTTGGCCTTTAGTAGCCAGCAAGTCCTGGCCTGGGGGACCTGATCGTGACAGCTTGGAACTTCAAGCTTCCGCTGTTCTTCCCCCCAGTCTCAGACCCCAAGACTCTTTGGCAAAATGCTTTCCGGTGATGGTGGGACAACATCGACGCCTGCGTCTTCCCACCATTGTTGTCTGTTGAGAATGGGTCTCAACAAGACCAGGTTGTCTGTCAACCTTTCGACGGCCCTGAGAGCTCCACTGTGACTATACGCGGAACGGTTTCTGGACCCTCTGCTTCCCCTGACGGAACTCCCGGGAGAACTTTTCCCACGGCACAGGCTACTCAAACAACCACACTACAACATCTTTCACGAGCCGTGGCATCGCTTCGGCTTCACGCCTGGAGACACTACGCCGCCTCATCAAGAAGAGACAACCCGCCACAGTCGCGGAGCGGAGGTCGCGTCACCTGCGATAGTCATCCTCAGGGGTCTACCAGGCGAAGTGGAGAGTCTTCTGTGGTTGGTGTCGTGGGAGAGATACCTCTTCCCTTGAGACCTCTTCTCCAGCAATAACTGACTTATTGCTTTTTGGGGGGAGGCAACTCCATTCCGCTCTCGGCAATGAAGCCTGTCGCTCAGCCTTTCTCTGGCCTTCAGGCTGAAAGGAATAGACTTTTTCCTTCCCGCTGGACCTTTCTTCGCTCATGCGAAGCTGCGAAGGTCCCTGCCCCCAGTCGGAGTGAGACCTCCTCCATGGAGCAAGGTTCGGACTTTTTAGTCCCTTAAGAGATCTTCTCAAGAACCATTACGTCAGGCCTCTGATCGTATTCCGTCTTGGGGGACGGTGCTCCTGCTCACTCTGGCCTCGGCCAGTGTGTAAGCAATCTTCTTGGTCTCGTACGACTCCGCCCTTTCTAAGGAATAGGGGAAGGCAACATTCAGGTTCGCTCCTGAGTTGTTTGCTAGACTCAGAATCTTGGGGTCCCGGCCCTTCGGTCCAACTCCTTCAAGATTTCAAGTCACCATTCTGTATCAGATGACCCAAACCTCCTCCTTCTTGCCAGTAAAGGAATCGAGGGGTTATCTTTGGGAACAGCTGCAATTTGTCCTCACGTACAGCCGGGTTGGGAGCACAGGAAGGACACGGGAGAGTCTCCAGTATACCTCTTCAGCTTGGACTCAAGGACATTCATCTCGACCTGAATCCAGACAATCCCCCGTCACGTCGCCTACAGCACGATGTCGGATACATCGCAACGTCCCTCGCCTTCGAGTAGTACTACTCTGTGTATCAGGTGCTACAAGCTGGAGTCTTGAAGCGTCTAATGACCTTCGCAGCCCGCTTCCTGCAGGACGTGACCCACAGGAGTATCGATACGTTTCTATCGCTCTGTGGTGGCTACACAACAGCTGGTCTAACCTCAGGCTTCTTTTTGGACAGGCAGCAGAAGGTTGAGGGCATTGTTATCAGGTTTTAGTCTGCATGAACGAAAGAAGTATGTCTGGCCCTTACTTCTTTCTTCATCGTCCCCTCTACTGGGGAAGCAGCATCCTGGTCTCTGCATAGCTGACCTCAAACCTCTGCAGGTAAACCATGCTTCCTTGTGTTCCGAGTATTGAGTCATTACTGTCGCGTCCCCCATACCCTGACGAGGTGGTATTGGGAACGTCCTAACCCAGAGTTCCTTCTGGAACTCAAGGTCAGCTGCCTAGGACGGGTCACACTTCTTCCTTCACACACAAGCTTATGTAGGCCACACGTTTCCTTGCTGAGCAAGGAACTTGTGAGGTGCAGGGACTCCTTTTCTCGAGTGCGACTCACTCGGATTTTGAGTCCCCGGGTAAAGCCAAAGCCAGTATGGCTGGGGACTTTCCACCCTTCCTAAGGGGTAAGTCACCCAATGTAAATAGCGTGGTTTGTATTTCGGTTACGGAACAAATGACAAATTCGGAGATAATTTGTATTTTTCCTAACCATACAAACCTTAGCTATTTACACATATTTGCCAGCCAGCCCTGTTCCCCAAGACAAATCCTACCTCTAAGTGAAGTGAAGCAGTTCACCGGTGTGTGAGGGGGGGAGGGGTAGCTAGCTACCACTCCCCTACCCCCCTGCTAACTAGCGCGGGGGTAATACACCCTCATTAAATTCTAATGGCTCGCCATTTCAGCTACGCCGAAAGGTAAACCCAATGTAAATAGCTAAGGTTTGTATGGTTAGGAAAAATACAAATTATCTCCGAATTTGTCATGTTGATCCCCACACAATTTGTTTCAAATGTAGGGGAAAATCGTGTGCTTTTGGGAATCGGTATGAAGAATGTTCTTCGTTAACTGAAAGTCAGTGGGTAGCTTATGAGCGTTATACTCAGAAATTAGAGAGAGATAGGATTAGACGTAGTTCTTCCCGTTCTGTGGATTTACCTGTGTCTGATATCATTAATCCTATTCCTTCCCCCGTAATGGTAGATCAAGAGCCGAAAGAACCTACGATGAGGGATATGTTGTCCGCGATTCGAGCTCTCGGTGTGAGAGTTAAATCTTTAGCGGCGGACAAAAAGCAAATGTCTGAAATTAATTTACTTAAAGGTGGTCGTACTAGTGATCAATCGAGTGTTAAAAGTTCGACAAATGTGTTCAGTGTTGTGGAGGGGGCGCCTGCGCGATCCTGTCGTTCGCCTAGCCTAAGACCTCTGTCAAGCTCCCGGACCCAGGGGAGAAGTTATGTCAAACGGCGAAAGGGAACGAGAGGCTTCATCAATCGCGCAGACGTTCCCTCGAGTGATCCTGCTGCCGTAGCTCAGGTCGCTCACCCTCACCATAGAAAAAGTGAGGTTAGTGCTTTGTCCCCGTCTTCAGATGAGGGGTCACGTGATGATATGTAGCGTAAAGCCTCTAGATCGATTAAGAGGAAAGTTCAGTCAGTGGAACAGCGGCACGTTTCCTCTCCGCAAAAGCCAGGCTGTAGCCATTGGGATACACCTGAGCGTCCTCGGTCCCTTGACGAGTGTTCACCTGCGAAACGCTCGAATGTGGGTTCTGATAGAGATAAAGTAATTGATTCTGATGCGGAGTTAATAACTGGTTCGGGCCTGACGGTTCATGCTTCGCCTCTCCCTTCGAACTGGTACTTTTCTCCCAAAAGTGATGAACGGTTGGATAGCGATGAAGAGGGCGAATTCGCTGTAGAAAAGGCTGCGCGATTATCGCCTCAAGGTGATCCAAAGTGGTCTATGTGGTTGGACATGAAACAGCAGCTCTCGTCGATGATGCAGTCTTATCGATTGGCTGTTGGCAGTGCGGCTGGGCGTCAGTCGTCCGTGGTAGACCCGTTGTCTCTGGGGCTGACGTGATATCTCCCAGTTTCACTACTCAGCGGCAGGTTGAAGTAGATTTGTCTCAGCAGAGCCCTGTTTCACAGCATCTATTAAAAGCGCATACAGCCGATCATCAGTCCAAGCGTGACGATGCTCGCCAAATAGCGGAGCGAACCGCGAAGCGTCAGGATGGGAGCAGGGGCGAGGTGGAGTGTCAGCGGCAGTAGCAAGCAGAACCTAGGCGGCAGCGTGACGAAGCTCAGAGGTTAATTGATGAAGCCGCGGAGCGTCAGTGGCAGCGCCGCGCCAGGACGCAGCGGAGCGCCAGCTAGATTCTTCCCATAGTAAGACCAATCGTGACAGCAAACGCAAGGCGAGTGGCTGTCAATTGGATGTGGATATGGAACAACGCAAGCGTGTCCATGTCGCCACTGATGCGCCTGCACAGGAATGTCAACGTCTTGATCAAAGCACAGCTCCAATCACTGATTTGTTGGAGGAAGATCCGGATGAGGTTCTCTCTCGAGAGGAACAATTGATTGATATCTAGGAGGGAGAAGAAGAGAAACCACCTCAACATTCGGTGGACCTCAAAAAGCTAATGCTAGTCTTCACGGAATTATTTCCAGACAATTTTACACCAGTTGCTCTGCGATCTCCCCATTCTGAATTTACCTTAGGTAAAGCAGCAAAGACATCCTTTTATACAAAAATGGTGCTTTCCCGCTCTTCTAAGAGAGCTTTGAAATTAATGGGAGCATGGATGGATTCAAGGAAAGCTCTGGGCAAGACATGCTTCGCTTTTCTACCAGCCAAGTTAGCTTCTAAGTCGAGTGTTTGGTATGAGACTGGGGAAGTCTTGGGTTTGGGAGTTCCTGCGTCAGTGCAGGGAGACTTCTCAAACCTGGTGGACTCTCCCGTCGCCTGGCCATGAGGAAGACTAAAGTGTGGTGGTCAGTGTCGGAGTTTGACCATCTCTTGAAAGGATTGTTCAGAGCTTTTGAGGTATTTAATTTTCTTGACTGGTCACTGGGAGCCTTAAGCAGAAAAGTAACTGAAATGAAGGACACGGACATGAGTAATCTTATCCAGCTTATGTCTTGTATGGACAAGGCAGTTAGGGATGATTCTAATGAGCTGGCTGCTCTGTTTACTGCAGGAGTTATAAAGAAGAGAGCAACTTTGTGTTCCTTCCTCTCTGCGAGGGTCACTCCATGTCAGAGATCGGAGTTGCTTTTTGCGCCCATGTCTTAAGCTCTTTTTTCGGAAGGACTTAGTGAAGGAAGTGGCTGCAAATTTGACTCAGAAAGCTACTCATGATTTGGTTGCCAAAACAGCCAGTAAGGTTTTGCCTACGTCCTTCTCTTCTCGTAGAACTAAGGAGGGGACATCATATTCTCATTCTGCTCAGCGCTTTCGAGGCAAACCTGCAGGGAGAAGTAATTTCAAATCGGAGGCAAGGAAGTCAAAGAAAAGAGGAGCCAAGCCCAGTCGAGGCAGGGTCTGACTGCTCTCCCCTTCAAGCAGCAGTGGGAGCCAGGCTAAACTACTTCTGGCAGGCCTGGGAGAAGAAGGGAGCGGACCCTTGGTCCGTACGTCTTCTAAAGGAAGGATACAAGATTCCGTTCTTATCAAAACCTCCTTTAGCCGCAGATCCTGTGGATCTTTCGCCCAAGTACAAGAGAGAACCGAAGAGGCAAACCATGCAGCTTCAGGTGTCGCTTCTGCTGGAAAAGAGGGCTATAGAGAGGGTGCTGGACTTTGAGTCTCCAGGGTTTTACAACCGCTTGTTCCTAGTTCCCAAGAGTTCAGGGGAATGGAGACAGGTTCTGGATGTAAGCGCACTCAACTGTTACATCCAGAACTCGAAATTCACCATGGAGACTCAGAAGACTGTGCTGGCAGCAGTGAGGAAAGGCGACTGGATGGTATCATTGGATCTCCAGGACGCTTATTTCGATGTTTCGATACATCCAAGCTGTAGAAGTTACCTGAGGTTCGTATACGGGAAGGACGTCTTCCAGTTTCGAGCCCTATGTTTCGGCCTCTGCACAGCTCCTCTGATTTTCACGAAACTAATGATGAATGTGGCGAGCATGCTGCACTCGAGAGGCATCAGAGCCTCCCTGTACTTGGACGATTGGCTTATAAGAGCTCCCTCGGTCGATCGCTGTTTGAAGGATCTTCACTTGACTTTAGATTTGGCAAAAGAATTGAGACTCCTAGTGAGCCCAAAGAAGTCGCAGCTGACTCCATCCCAGAAAATCCTTTATTTGGGGATGGAGATTCGGAGTCAGGATTTTCAGGCTTTTCTGTCACCTGCAAGAGTTCAGTCAGCACTTCTAAGGCTGGAGGCCTTCATGGAGAAGAAAGTCACTTCAGTAAGAGAATGGATGAGTCTTCTGTGAACCCTCTCGTCTCTAGAGAAGTTTGTATCTCTGGGGAGACTGCACCTACGTCCCCTTCAATTTCACCTCAATGCTCATTGGAAGATGGGAGACAGTCTCGACAGGGAGAGTATTCCTGTTATGAGTACGATCAGAGCACATCTTCAATGGTGGAACAATGCTCACAGACTCGAGGTCCTCTCGTTGGAGCAGAGGAACCCAGACCTCGTGTTGTTTTCAGACGCCTCAAATTCGAAGTAGGGAGCAACATTGGGAAAAAGAGAGATCTCAGGGCATTGGTCAAAGGAACAGGAGGCTCTTCATATCAATCAGAAGGAGCTCTTAGCGGTGCACTTAGCCCTCAAAGGATTCGAGGATCTGATCTTATACAAGGTGGCAAGTCAGTGCGGACAGCACCACGGCCCTAGCGTACATAGCAAAACAGGGGGGGGACCCACTCGAAGTCTCTATACGAGTTAGCGAGATCTCTTCTCCTTTGGGCAAAGGAAAGGAGGATTCTTTTATTGACACGGTTCATTCAAGGAGTCAAGAATGTGAGTGCGGACAGACTCAGCAGGAGGGACCAAGTTCTGTCCACAGAATGGACGCTACATCTAGAGGTTTGCAAGAAGCTGTGGCGGTTATGGGGTTGTCCCCTCATAGATCTGTTTGCAACCTCCAAGACAAAGAGACTGGGAACGTATTGCTCTCCAGTTCCGGATCTCGAGGCAGCTCACATAGATGCGTTCCTGTTAAATTGGACACACATGGATGTGTACGCGTTTCCACCCTTCAAGATCTTATACAAAGTGGTGCAAAAGTTCGTATCTCACAAGGGGACCAGGATGACCCTAATTGCTCCTTTCTGGCCATCAAGGGTCTGGTTCACAGAGGTACTGGAGTGGATAGTGGACGTGCCGAGAAGCCTCCCGTTAATAGAAGATCTTCTCAGACAGCCCTATTTGGCAAGAAATCACCAAAACCTCCGAGCTCTACGTCTGACTGCTTTCAGACTATCGAAAAACTCGCAAGATCTAGAGGTTTTTTGAAGGAGGCAGCCAAGGCTATTGCAAGAGCAAGGAGAGCCTCTACGCCCCTATCCCATCTAGTAGTAGAGATACTGAGATTGGCCAAGATTCACTCGATACCACTATCGGCATGCTTCATTCCGGGCAAGAGGAGTGTGCTCACCCACAACTTGAGCAGAGCATCTCAGATAGTGAGTACCGAGTGGTCTTTGGATCATCTAGTAGCCAACAAAGTCCTGACTTTGTGGGGTTCTCCGACAGTGGACCTCTTCGCACGGCCGTTGTACTGTTCCCCAGTCCCAGACCCCAAGGCGCTCTGGCAAGGTGCATTCCAACAACGGTGGGACAACATCGACGTTTAGGCCTTTCCGGCTTTCTGTCTGATGAGGAGGGTACTCAACAAAGCCAGAACATCGGTCAACCTCTCAATGACCCTCATAGCTCCGCTATGACATAATGCGAAATGGTTTCGAGACCTTCTGCAACTCGTAACGAAGTCTCCAAGAGAACTCCCTCCACAACACGAATTACTGTGCGTTAACCAGGGACTAGGGTCTGGGCACCAAAAATTATGTAGTAGTTTCCGGACTGTGCCCAGTTCTCTAGATCTGTTACCTAGATTTTTGAGTATTCCACCGTTTTACCTTTTTGTGTAGTGAACGTTGGAGTGTGGTCGGCATTCGGACACTAGGCAGTTTGGGTGCTACCTCTGGCCACAGTCCACAAACTACTACAACGATCTACTCAAACAGCCACATGCCAACATATTCCACAAAATCGTAGCTTCGCTACGACTTCACGCCAGGAGACTATCCAGAATCTCATCTTAGAGAGGATTTTCACAAGAAGTTGCAATCAGGATGTCTGGATACCTGCAAAAGTCATCGGCAGCAGTTCACCAGGCAAAGTGGAAGGTCTTCTGTGGTTGGTGTATTGGAAGGGGTATCTCTCCTCTAGATGCCACTATTCCAGCAATAGCGGAGTTCCTCATGTATTTGCGGGAAGAAATGTGTCTGTCGGTCTCGGCGGTAAAAGGCTATCGCTCAGCCTTAAGCCTCGGCTTTAGACTGAATGGAATGGACATTGCTTCATCGCTAGAACTTTCCTTACTCATACGGAGTTATGAACTTACCTGTCCTCAGTCTGAAGTGAGACCTCCCCCATGGAACATGTTTCGAGTTCTCAGGTCTCTTAAGAGACCTCCCTATGACCCATTACGGCAGGCAACAGATCGCCACCTAATTTGGAAGACGGTGTTCCTGCTAGCTTTGTCTTCAGCCAAGCGAGTCTGTGAACTTCATGGTCCCCCATCGACATCACCCATTCAAGGGGATGGGGAGAGGTAACGTTCAGCTTTGTCCCTGAGTTTATTGCCAAGACTCAGAACTCGGGAGTAGCGTATCCTCGATTCGACTCCTTCTGGATTTTAAGTCTTTGTTTTTAAATATAAAACTTACCCGCTGGTTATATAATGGCTAAAGTCCCTGACGCCTCGGCAGGAAATTCAAAATCTCTTGCGCAGCTTAGCGCAGATATGCCAGGTGTACCCCAGCGCCCTCGCGTAACAACAGGTAGAACTATACTCAACCAATTCAGATTTTTTCTGCCGCCATAGCTGGCTGTACTATTGGAAATTCTCTCTCGTTTTCTTACTCTGTTTGGACGTTATTTGGTGATGTATTAATGTTTTTGAGTTTTGGCTTTCGCATATTTATTTTATTTGATCTGTGATCACGTATTTATAACTTAAAAGGTAGGGTTAGAATGTTTTTCAACCTATTTTTAACCTCACGAAAGCATATGGGCGAAATGTAAACATTTCGACCATTGATGACGTCACAGCCTCTTCCGTAGGCTAAAAGTCTGTCTTGCTTTTTACAAAGAATATAAGTGAATATGCTTTTAGAGTATTAAGTTATAAATTAAATTAAAAGAAAATTTTATCCTTTTTATAGTTTTCTTTAGATAATCTTCGATCTGTTTGCAAAGATTAACTAGCGTTCAGTTTATTTTTATTACGCAGTAGTCAGTATCGTTATGATGTTACAATATATTGTAGCGATTTTATGAATAGTACTTTCTTCTTACTTCTCAAGTTTTTAAATAGTACTTTATAAAAGGAACGTTTTATTTTGCAATTAATTGGTCCTTTCAGTATTTTTTCCTTAGTCAGAGATTAAAGGAAGTTACAGTTCAGTTTATTTTATACGATGCAGTATTCTTTACAATCGTCGTAGCGCACGATTCTATGTATCGTTGTTGCTTTGGTGGTTTTCGGAATACTAACATTGTTCGTATATTATTTGTAGATGTTCCAATGATGCGAGTGATGATTCATCTTTTATTGGAACCCCTTAATTTAAGGGTTTATTTTAATTTATAAATATTATATCTATTAAGGTAATATTTGATATTTAATATTTTGTTAAATTTTTATGGGATTCGGTACTTTTGTATTCCCATTCAAACAATTGTCCAGTGACAGAATTATAAGTCTCTCCCTACGGAGTTCATTTCCTTTGAGAGAGAGTTTACTTTGGTTTTCAGGTAATTATGAAACTATCTTTGTGCAAAAGAGTAAAGTGCAAATTTTTTAGTGATAAATTGTGCAGTGAATTTTATTCAGTGGAGAGTGATTCTATTCGGACCTGTCGTTATCCTAGCCTTAGACCTCAGTCGAGCTCCCGGACCCAGGGGAGAATTTAAGTCGAACGGCGAAAGGAATCGAGAGGGTAACCAGGCGTTACAGTCTTTTAAGACCCGAACTGAAGTCCTCTTGAGCGTTTTCTGTCGATCACCAGAACGCTCACCCTCGCTATAGATAAAGCGAGGTATTAGTGTTTTCAAAGGCACTAAGCTGAAAACAAAATTAGATTCGTTCTGCGTGTGTTACGTTTCATGCGGCGCAGATGCAGTGCCGCCACCTCCACCTGATGGGTGTCGTCTCTCGACAGTGGCTAGCGCTATGGATCGACGAAGATAATGCTGAATACGTTTCGCCTAAGGTTGATCCTTGATCTTTGTAGATAGGCATGAAACAGCATCTATCTTCGTTTATGCAGTCTTTTCATCCTGCCGTTAACAGTGCGTTGGGTGTCTCGATTCCGGTCTTTGACACGGTCGCACAAGCGACGTGTCTTTAACGGTGAGGACTCGTTGTCGCACAGGCGGCATACCAACCGCAATGTTCAATGGTGGGGGAAAGTGGATGCTTTACTTCGATTACCTGCTCAACGCAAACCGACTGCTCATAGCACCTAGTATCAGTCTATACAGGTGCGCCGACGTTCGCCAGGCAGCAGAGCCGGCGAAGCGTCATCGGAACGGTGCGGCAACGGAAACGGAACGTCGACGGAATGGATCGAAGCACCACGTCAGTGTGGACGCTTCAGTGTCAGTTTGGACGCTTCAGCGTCAGTGTGGATGCTTTCAGTGTCAGTATGGACACTTCAGCGTCAGTATGGACGCTTCAGTGCCAGTGTGGATGCTTCAGCGTCAGTGTGGACGCTTCAGCGTCAGTGTGGACGCTTCAGCGTCAGTGCGGGCGCTTCAGCGCTAGTGTGGGCGTTTCAGCATCAGTGTGGACGCTTCAGCGTCGGGGTGGACGCTTCGCTACCTATGACAATAGACTTTGATGTCTACCTGACCATGAACGTCTAGTGTTAAGTTGGGAGAAGGAAGGCCGGTAGGCTGAGGTTCTTCGCAGACCTTGTGCATTAAACGTCTGTTCCGCCGAGTGATATTGTTGATGCAGTCCAAGACGTTCTTTCTCCACTTTGGAATGATGAAGTAATGCTCTTTTCTTCGCCTATGATTGGCGAGCTATGACATCACAACCATGTGACATAGTATCTTGAAAAGAGCGAAGTTGGAATGTCTTGAAGCGATCAGTTCGTCATCGCTATGGTATCAAGGATCTTGTAACTGTTTTCTGCATATTAGAATGCAATTCACTGACGAGAATGACATTCTACGTTTTCCCTGTCTACCAGACTAGGAAGTTACTCGTCATGTATGCACGCGAACAGAACTTACCTTCGCAGCAGACGTGTTTTGATGCTTAAACAGGAAGCAATCGAGTGTGTTTTTTCTTCTGTGAGAGAAGCAGAAGTCAGGCAAGTCACATACAATCCTAGCTCTTCCTCTGGAATCTGACTCACTTTCAGGGAGGAAAGACTTTGTCCTCATCGAAGGATGTAAAACCTAGACTTGGTAGTCACCAATCAATTTGTCCTAGACCTTTCAGGAGTCGTATGTTTTCTATTAACTTATCCTGCAGTATCTAACGTTCGCCGGAAGTTTTTTCTTTTCGGAAGGCGGCGACGTGTCAGCACCAGAATCGTGTAAGACACAGTTCTTCGGGGGAAAAGGTGCTCAGTTTGCTTCTGTTCACACTTCTTCCCCTCCCCCAGTTTGGGGAAAGGTCTATTACTTTCTTCTAAGGTCTAGCGACTACTGTTGACGGTATCTCACAGCATTGGATACGTTCAGTTCGCGCACAAGGCGCGCTTGTAATGTCATAGGCACTCTCCCAGGTCGCTCACAGGACTGCAGTTGATGTTTTCTCCCGGCCTTCGCCCATGCTTGAGTTGGCGCACTCGCTACCCCGCGAGTGTAGATTTGGTCTGAGCTAAAAGAGGTCTATTTCATCTGTGTTTAGCGTTTACAATTCTCGGGGGGCAGAAAATTTTCTCCTAGAGTCTAAGGACTACCATAGATCAAAGAAATGGTTTTCCGATTAGTGTCAGAAGTCATAGTTCTCCTATGCTTATTACGCTTCCTTGCAGAGATATGCTCGTGTTACGAGAAGCGTTAGAGCGGGTGCTTGTAGCAGTCTGGTCTCTCTCTTACGGCAGACGTCACGCAGACACAGACGCAAGTTCTGGTCTCTCCCTCATGCAGTCACAGACGCAGGCGCCAGTCTGGTCGTATGTTGGATGCTGACGGTCAAAGTTGATCCTTTCAACAAGTTGTCCCATTTTCGCGGTTTGCGGGACGCGTGACTCTCACTCATGCGGACGCATCTTACACGCGGACAACTCTCGGCAATCTGTTCCGTCTTTCCGTCAATGACCGGACGTGATACTGTCGCCTCCACGCAGCACGCTGTAGATTTACGACAAGCGGGGCACACACACAGCGCTGTATCCACACGACAAGGTGAACGCATACAGCACGCTGATACCTTACGGAAATGCAAGCACACGCGACATTATGGTCGCATGCTAGACGCATACAGTCAAGTCTTTTTTTTCACAGTAGTATAAACAGACTATTGTCTCTCCTTTGCGTCTCTCTGGCCTCGCAGCTAACGCTCCCTCGTGTCAAGCTTTGGCTTTAAGTTTGTTGAACACTCGCTGTTTACACACGGTCAGGTCTTAACCTCACAGCATGAGGTTCACGTTGTTGATGCTTCTTTTCAACAAGCTTAGCTTTAATATCGGTTTCTTGCGACCGATATGGACGAGTTTTGGGAGGCGGTTCTAGATCCCGATTCTCTCTCACGACATGTTGAGTGTAGGCAGCATGCTGGAACCATACTGGACTCCTGCTGGGACCATGCTGGGTGCATGCTGTAAGCATGTCTTTAGTCCTTTTCCCTGTGTCAGGATCATGAACGTTTTATGTTAAACCATCAAGCTTTAGGTCTAGCTGCCTCCAGTATTTCGGAAAACCCCTAAGATCTAGAGGGTTGTTCAAAGGAGACAGCTGAGGCTTTCGCTTGTACAAAGGACTTTTGCCTCAAGGTTTTCCAACCCAATTAGAGTGTTTTATGGAGTGGTGTAGAGCTAGAGCCAGCTCTTCATTAGGTAACTAACATAAGTGGCCTATTTTTTCTTAGACCTTGGAAGAAAACACATTTTCTTTCCTCCTCGACCATCAAAGGGTACAGGAGTATGCGGGCATCTGTCTTCAGACGCAGAAGATTGGATCTCTCAAATAGAGACCTTATAGATCTTCTCAGATCATTTGAGAAGACTTGGAGGCATCAGCAAGATGCACCAGCCTGAAATTTAGGGTTCGTTTCTGGAGTTTCGCGGTAGTGACAGATCCGACCCTTTACACTTGGTTTCTTTTTAAGGCCTAACTTTGGAGACTTTCTGAGTAAGTCTACCATACTTGAGAGTCAGTGAAGTTCACTCTTTTAGCAAGAACACGGACTTCACATTGCTTAAGCCATAGGTACCTTGCAACCTGGATTCTTGGTCATTCACAAACATCTTTCTCATCCATAGCCTAAATCTTTCGGGATCACTATTCTCTCGAATTTGGTTTGGGATGGGCTGAGAAGAGTTTTTTGCCCGATTAAAACGATGAAGTTTTATTGGGACAAGAACAAAAAAGTTAATAGTCTATTCATAACTCTTGGGTGCACGGTTGGGTGACAGATCATAAGATGTTGAAAGAGTAAAGACTCACGAAGTTAGAGCTGTAGAAACTTCTGTAACTTTTAAACTAAACTGTTCTCTGCAAAGCATCGCTTATACAGCCTTGTGAAGGGGTAATCCTGTATTCGCCTTGCATTACTTTTACCGTGTCCAGTCTCTTTATGAAGACGTCTACGTTTTGGGATCACTTGCAACGAGTGCAGTAGTAGGTGAAACATTCTCCACTACATTTCCCTAAATTCCTAGTACCCCTTTTCTTCTCTTGGAAGTGTTATATATGTTTTTATGATTGTACGTGAAGATTGGTCGGCAATCTTCCGCAATCTTTGACCTAGTCAGGTGGTCATTTTGTTCCTAGAGAGCGCCCGGAACAAGGGTATTAGTTGAGGTCCTGTCATGTTATAGGTGGTTGTACCGTTTGACAGCTCCTAGAGATCATCAGCCCCGAGTGGATCACTGGATCTCCTAAGGATAACAGACAAAATGAGGCAGAGCATTGCTGTCAGCTTCCTTATCAGGTTAGAACCGCTTAAGTTGTTTATGTAACTCTTTAAGTGAATTTCCAATTATGCAGCTGTCTCTGACCCGCCACCAATGGGTGTCAATCAGCCATTATATAACCAGCGGGTAAGTTTTATATTTAAAAATGATATTTTCATCATAAAATAAATTTTTGAATATACTTACCCGCTGGTTATATAAGTTTTAGACCCACCCTCCTCCCCTCTAGAGACCATGGGGCATGGAAAATCTGAATTGGTTGAGTATAGTTCTACCTGTTGTACCGCGATGGCGCTGGGGTACACCTGGCATATCTGCGCTAAGCTGCGCAAGAGATTTTGAATTTTCTGCCGAGGCGTCAGGGACTTTAGCCATTATATAACCAGCGGGTAAGTATATTCAAAAAATTTATTTTATTATGAAAATATTATTTTGTAACATGACCATGATCATCTCTTACTCTGCCCACTGAGGAGTTTGAGGTTGTACCTAAAGAGAACAGCCGCCACCCGTCCTTGTTTGCCTGCACTTTTCGTCAGCACAGGAAGGACGAAGAGGAGGGTCACTTAGAACACAATCTCAGCATGGATTTGCAAGGTCATAGATCATGCACTGAATCCAGACCCTCCTCCTTCACGTTGCCCTAGAGCTCATGATGTCAGGGGCGTATCTACGTCCCCAGCATTCAAGAGGAACTTCTCAGTTACGCTGGTTCTTCAGGCTGGGGTGTGGAAATGACAAACTACTTTCAAATCCCGCTACCTGCAAGACGTGACCCACAGGAGGCTCGATACATTTTCTATCGGTCCTGTGGTGAATGCACAACAGCTGGTTTAAAACCTCAAGCTCCTTACTGGACAAGTAGCAGAAAGTTGAGGGCACTGTTCTCTGGTTTTACTCTCCATAAATGAAAATGTTTGACTGGCTCTTATTCTTTTCTTCATCCTCCCCTCTTTTGAGTAAAGCAGCATCCTGGGTTCTCTGCACAAGCTGACCTCAAACTACTGAAGGTAAACCATGCTCCCTTGGGTACCTAGTATTAAGCTAATACTGTTGTGTCCCCATTCCCTGGCGAGGTCGTATTGTGAAAGTCTTGGTTACATCAGTTTTTCCTACTAAAGACTCGGAATAACTTTACCTGGATGATCACACCTCTAAATATCACAACACACAGCTGGTGTAGGCAGCGGACCTTGTGTAGCAAGGTTTTAGCAAGGCGCAGGGTCCCCTTATTTTGAGTACTAATATACAGTACTCAGATAAGGAGCCTCCGGGAAAAAGCCAAAAGCCGGATTGCCAGTGACATCCACCCTTCCTAATGGGTTAGTCACCCCTAAATAAATAGCATAGGTTTGTATTCCAGTTACAGAATAAATGACAAATTCGTAGATAATTTGTATTTGTTTCAACACGAAGTACTTACCTCGAACTACTTTCTTAGGAGTATCTGGTATCTCCTCCCAACGTGGTCAACATGTCCATTCCAGCCATCAAGGGAGTCCGCGCGGCCTTGGGCCAAGTTTTTCTTCTGAAGGGCATAGACCTGGGTAACTCCAGACATATCTCAATGCTCATTAAGAGCTTTGAGCAATCATGCCCCCCCCCCGCAAGCTGTGAAGGTGCCACAATGGGACATGGCAAGGGTCCTGAAGATGTTATCCGAGCCTCCGTTCAAGCCCTTGAAGGACATCGTGGACAAGAACCTCACTCTCAAGACAGTTTTCTTGCTGGCGTTAGCTTCAGCTAAACGGGTAAGCGAGATTCATGGTCTGTCCTACGAAGTTGCTCACTCGAAAGGTTGGCAAGAGGTCACATTCAAGTTCGTTCCTTCCTTCGTAGCTAAGATCCAGAACCCTGCCATATGGGACCCCAGGTTTGAGGGCTTCTCTATTCCAGCAATCCCCCGGTCAGACGACGTGAAGGATTTGCGCCTATGTCCCGTCAGGGCAGTGAGGAAATACTTGGAAAGAATAGCAAAACTCCGGCCGGGGATCAAAAGTCTTTTTGTTTCCACAGGCCTCGTGAAGAAGCCAGTCTCGAAGAATACCATCTCCTTCTGGTTGCGACAGGTCATCATCAGGGCCTACAGTAAGGCGGGAATCCCCCTACCGGGAAACCCAAGCCCCATGACATTAGGGGCCTGAGTACTACGTTGGCCATCGAGAAAAATATGGCAGTGGGCTAGATCCTATGGGCAGGCACCTGGACCAACCAGTCTACCTTCACGGCTCACTATTTGAAGGACTATTCAAGAAGATCCCTGGACAGGTTCTCGATAGGTACCGTCGTTTCAGCGCTCCAAACGGTTTAAAGGCATAGCCTCAGTGACAACCGTGGGTAACAAGCACAAGAGACACAGGTTCGTTCCTTAAAACCCCTTGTACTTCCTTTCCCCCTTTTCCGCTTCAAGTGGGCTCTGTGAGGGCCCTGAGCCAGAGATGAGTACCTCATCAAGAGGAAGACATGGCCCCTAACTTTTCTTGCACAGGTGAGTTTCTTAGACACTAAGATGGGTTTGTTCCGTAACCGAAATACAAACCACGCTATTTACAAAGGGTTATTACTTTTAGCGTAGCTGAAATGGCGAGCCATTAGAATTTAACGAGGGTGTATTACCCCCGCGCTAGTTAGCGGGGGGGTAGGGGAGTGGTAGCTAGCTACCCCTCCTCCCCCTCACACACAGGTGAATACTCACTTTCACTTTTGGCTCGGACTGTGACAGACGTCTCTGTCTTGGTCCTCGCTTGGCAGCCATTGTCTGTTTTGTCTTTACTTAATCGCTTACTTTTCTTTTACTCAATATATATGTAAACATGTTTTCATGTTTGTATATATATTTGAGTATAGAAATAAGTAAGTTTCCTTTTCAGATGTGTGTGTGTAGTGTACGATATCTACGTGGAGGCCTCGGCAGTTAGGCCACCACGGCCTAATTTTATGGGTTGCGATCGAGTTTGACTTCGGTCTTTCTCTCTCTCTCTCTCTCTTGAGGTCGTTCACCCTTTTACTATGTTTTACTACGCCCTTGTAGCTTCCTTCCCGTGTGGGTGGGGTTGCTACGCCGTACATTTTGTCTCAATTAGTTTATGAATCTAATTGTAGTTGTTAATTTTTCAGCTTGTAGAACGATTCCTTTCGGGGTTTTCGTTTTTTCTTTAGTGTTCATTCTTTTTTTTAAATTACATAATTACATAGTTACATAATTATAATTGTTATAATTCTGTTTTGGTTACAGCTCTCCTTCCGCGAGTGTAAGTGGTTGTGAGGGCACGTGCCTGTTGTGTAATTCTTGTTCCTTTTCCTCGGGATTCCTCTTCGGAGCCTTCCCGGGGGAATGAATGTGTACTAATATTATTTGTTTTATTTTTTTACAGTTACCGATCTAGTTCGTTTCTGTAATATAGCAACGGTGTGAGCTGTCTGGTTGAGTCCTGGGGATTCGGCTGTTGCTGCCTCCCCCCTTGTATTGTCGTCAGGGGCGTGTCTCCTTCTACTGGTAGTACTCCCGTGTCGACGGACAGCTCTCCAGTTCATTTTAGAACAGTCAGGAGGCTTGCCTCCTTGGGCGGATAACTTTCCTTCCGAGGGAAGTTTTTTTTTCCTGTCCAGGCTTGAGCTTTTCCTCTTTTGGGGGGTTCTTCTCTTGCCTTTTTTTCGTGCGACTATGCTCTTGGTGCTGAGCGGTCGCACCTGCAGTTTCGCTCAAGGGGCTGGGCAACTGCAGGGGCTCCTCTTCGGAGGATTGCCCCTTTTAGGTCACTGGCTGACCAGTCTCTTCCACGAAGTGTTTCTCTGTCGTTCGCGAGAGAGTACACTCATAGAGACTCCTCTTCGGAGGTTTCTTCTGTTGCTGTTGCTGTTGGCCTCCCTCGCCGTAAGGCCCTCCGTCCGCCTCGTCGTAAGGGCCTCTCATCTCCCTATAAGGGTGCTTGAGGCGCCTTTTTGAATCTCCGTTTGCAGCCTACAACTTCTTTTTCTCGATCTTCCGTCTTGGTGCAGATGGACAGCAGTCTAATCTCGTCTCCCGACGGGCAACGGTCTTCCCGACGGACAACGGTCTTCCCGACGGACAGCGGTCTTCCGACGGACATCAGTCTCCCGGCGGACAACGATCCCTTCGGGGCAAAGGGTTGCCCCCACGGGGGTTCTTCCCTTGCGTGTCAGGGTTTCCCTGCGCGCCCTTCTGTTCGTCAGCGCTCTCCTGTTCGTCAGCGCTTTCAAGATGATCTTCCCTGCGGTTCCTGTTACGTGCCCTGTGCGCCCACGTTCGCCCTCGCGATCTAGAACTTCGGTTCAGGTCGGGGTCAAGGACTCTTCTTTGCGCAGGCTTCCACGCGTAGCCTTCTGCTCGTCAGCGATCATCAGCTCGTCAGCGATCATCAGCTCGTCAGCGATCATCAGCTCGCCAGCGATCGTCAGCTCGTCAGCGATCATCAGCTCGCCAGCGATCTCCGGATCGCCCACGTGTGTTACAGCTGGCACGCCAACGTTCTCCAACACTTCTGAAGGAACATGGTTCGCCAGCTACTAGCTCAACTGCGGATGCTGATCGCCATCGCGCGACCCTCAACTGCGGATGCTGATCGCCATCGCGCGACCCTCAACTGCGGATGCTGATCGCCATCGCGCGACCCTCAACTGCGGATGCTGATCGCCATCGCGCGACCCTCAACTGCGGATGCTGATCGCCATCGCGCGACCCTCAACTGCGGATGCTGATCGCCATCGCGCGACCCTCAACTGCGGATGCTGATCGCCATCGCGCGACCCTCAACTGCGGATGCTGATCGCCATCGCGCGACCCTCAACTGCGGATGCTGATCGCCATCGCGCGACCCTCAACTGCGGATGCTGATCGCCATCGCGCGACCCTGAACGATTGCCCGCTTACGCATGCTGCTCCTCATCGCACAACCCTGAACGATCGCCCTCTTGCGGATGCTGATCACCATCGCACCCTTTCACGCGATCATTCACCTGCGCATGCTGCTCGCCATCGCACAACCCTGAACGATTGCCCGCTTACGCATGCTGCTCCTCATCGCACAACCCTGAACGATCGCCCTCCTGCAGATGCTGATCACCATCGCACCCTTTCACGCGATCATTCACCTGCGCATGCTGCTCGCCATCGCACAACCCTGAACGATTGCCCGCTTACGCATGCTGCTCCTCATCGCACAACCCTGAACGATCGCCCTCCTGCAGATGCTGATCACCATCGCACCCTTTCACGCGATCATTCACCTGCGCATGCTGCTCGCCATCGCACAACCCTGCACGATTGCCCGCTTACGCATGCTGCTCCTCATCGCACAACCCTGAACGCTCGCCCTCTTGCGGATGCTGATCACCATCGCACCCTATCACGCGATCATTCACCTACACATGCTGCTCGCCATCGCTTACCGCCAGCGATCTTCTTCACCTACGCGGCAGCACGATCCCTCGCCGTGACGCCCATTCGCCTGCGCGCCCGCGCGATCGCTCGCCTGCGCGCCCGCGCGATCGCTCGCCTGCGCGCCCTCGCGACCGCTCGCCTGCGCGCCCGCGCGACCGCTCGCCTGCGCGCCCGCGCGACCACTCGCCTGTGCGCCCGCGCGACCGTTCGCCCTCGCGCGACCATAGTTCGCGGCGAATTCCACAGCCGGTGGTAGCAGCAGGGACGCGTGCTCCTAGGCGGCACTCGGGATCACCTCCATCCAAGCACAGGTTGGTAGTGCAGGACGAAGACAGGTCAGTGCAGCATTCTTCCCACCTTCTTTTCAGGCAGGAACCGTCGTGTCCTCTCCAAAGGATCGCCCGATCCCTTTCACCTTAGCGAGGATTTCGGACTCTGTGTCCTTGGAGCAGCAGACATGGTTTGATCCGCTGGCACGGGCGTTAATGAGGGTTATGAAACCAGCACTCACCGGCCAGGGTAACAAACCAGCGGCTGTCTCTCCTACGCTGAAGAGAAAGAGAGGAGTGGACTTCGTGGTGACTTCCCCCAGGGCGAAGTTGGTTCCCAAGAGGTCGGTCTCGAGGGTCCCCTCTCCTGCACGAGTACTCTCTCCTTCTCCCGCCCTGGAAGGATTTTTGGCGGGGGGGCTTTCCGTTGAAGATTTCTCCATCGGACAAGGGGTGACTGCTTACCTCTTCCTCTGGGAGCTTACCAGGTTCTTTCCCTCCTCGGTTACGGCCCGAGGTTTGGTTCAAGGAAGCTACAGGAAGATCAAGGGTACTTTCCTCCTCTCGAGCTCAGGCACCTTGGCCTTTCGTTGTTAAGTATCTACTTGCGGACAAGCTCGATGTTGTACCATCTGGACGCACTGACTGAAGGCTTCCTTCGGGTGTCTCATCTGTGGAGGTCAACGACCTCAGACACCCTTCCATCCTTGAGAAGAGTTTTGTCTTTGCCCAAGGACAGAGACTTAAACATCTGCTGTGCGGAGTAAATCGACTTCCGGTTTCACTCCTCCAAGGCGCTTTCTTCCAGACTCTGCAGGGCTCCAGCTCCCTTTTCTTTCAACCACGTCGGCCTAAGTTATCGGCTACGACAACTGGGACAAGGTGTCCAATTGCAGTTTCCTCCTGTCAGGAACAGATGGCACGGGAGACTCCCCCGGGGGGGCATAGTCCTAAAAGGAGTTCACGAACTCTAGGATTGCAGGTTTTTTCGCTGGGAGGATGCTTAAGGTTACTCATCCGAATGACAGCTTCCCGATGCCCATTCCCGCACAATCTCTGTGAGTAGCCAAGGATATCGCGCCTGCCGTCTCTGTCAGCGAATTCAGTGTCTCTGAACCTCTATGCCATAGCATCAGCAGAGTTGC
This sequence comes from Palaemon carinicauda, assembly GCF_036898095.1. NCBI lineage: Eukaryota > Metazoa > Arthropoda > Malacostraca > Decapoda > Palaemonidae > Palaemon > Palaemon carinicauda. The sequence goes on from NC_090752.1 coordinate 80,943,061, forward strand.
CCGGTTGGGCAGAATGATCCATACCTTAGGCGAAGGTCTTCCTTAGGATCATCGACGGCTTCACCCCCGGCCCCCTCAGTCGATCCTTTCTTGTAAGGAATGATCTGAGAGGGGATGTCCATAGTCGACCTCTCAGCCCTGATCAAGTTTGTCGAACAAACTTTGGCCAGCGTAGACCAGCAGAATCGATCAGACTGGTAACGAGGCGACAGGACTCCTTTAACCCTGGATCGGAAGGACGGGTACTTTCAGTTTCCATTCCATCCATCTTCCAGGGTGCTCGTCGAATTCAGCCTAAACTGCAAGTATTCCTGCTTATGATGCAGTGTGGCTATCCCGCCGTGGCATAGCAGGTTTGTTTCCCCAGAGAACTCTCCCTGCCTTCCTCTTGGCCGCTCAGGTGCAGACTTCCGCCTCCTCTGCTGTTTGGAGGGCTGGTCAACTCCGGTAGGCTCGGGTTTCGACCTTCTTCAGCGCCGGGAAAAGCTTCCGAATGCTGACCATGAGTGTGGGCTCATGGTATTTTGCTTGGAGCCTTCTCTTCCTCTGCCTCAACATCTGGAGTATCTGGCCATGATATTGAGTCAACCGCCTTACCACATTGGAAACCCCGCTTCTCGTCCGTCCAGCGAGGTTAAGCAACGTCGGTACTTGGATGGGTGACCACCTGGGGACGCCAGATTCTGTTACCACATCCTCCGAGCCTTCCTTTCGGTTGACTGTGGCAAGACTGAGGAGAGTCGCAGTACCTGTTCTCAGTCAAGCAGAGTTTTCAGCCCTACCTTGGAACGTTTCCTAGTTCTTCTTTCCTCATTGACCCGTTTATAGTCCGAACGGTCGCCTCAGGATAAGTTCCATGTGGGGCGATCCAAGTTCCGGTGGCTTCAGGCAATGTTTAACCGGACTCCCTGGCCCTATGGGACCAGCGGAACTATTAAACCTGCAATGGGTGTTGACCTATGGAGCCTCTTGATGGTAGTGGATATTCTCGTCCTTTCCCCACATTCTTGATGCGGTTCTCGGACTCGTCAAAGGAAAGGGGGGGGGGGGCATGTTCCGGTCCAGGCCTATGGTCAAGACCTGAAGGATACCTCTCCATCATTCAGGCAGGCTTAAGGGCCTTAGTCTGGCCCCTCTTCAGATCCTACCGCTCCTGCCAAGTCGCCCCGTTGCGTGTCGACTTCATGCTAACCAGCAGGGGACGCATTTTCACACCTTCACATCTTGCAGTAGAGATACCGGGATGATTGAGATTCTCTCAATTCCACCATCGGCTCTCTCATTCCAGGCAGGGGAATGTTTCTCTCAGACTATCCGAGCAGAGCCTCATAGAGAGAGTGTACCTAAGGGTCTTTGACCTTGGGTAACCAGCAAGTGCTGGTCTGGGGGACCTGATCGCGACAGCTTGGAACCTCAAGCTTCCGCTAGTTTTCCCCCCAGTCTCAGACCCCGAGACTCTGGCAAGATGCATTCCGGTGATGGTGGGACAACTTCGACGCCTGCGTCTTCCCTCCTTTTTGTCTGCGGACAATGGGTCTCAACAAAACCAGGTTGTCTGTCAACCTTTCAATGGGAGAGCTCCACTGGGACTATGCGCAGAACGGTTTCTGGACCCTCTGCTTCCCCTGACGGAACTCCCGGGAGAGCTTCTCCCACGGCGCAGACTACTCAAGCAACCACACTGCGACATCTCTCCCGAACCGGGACGTCGCTTCGGCTTCATGCCTGGAGACACTACGCTTCCTCCTCTAGAAGAGACAACCCGCTACAGTCGCGGTACGGAGGTCGCGTCATCTGCGATAGTCATCCACAGGGGTCTCCCAGGCAAAGTGAAGAGTCTAAGGTGGTTGGTGCCGTGGGAGATATACCTCTTCCCGTGAGGCCTCTTCTCCAGCAATAACGGTCTTATTGCCTTTCGGCGGGAGGAAACTCCTTTCCGCTCTTGGCAATGAAGCCTGTCGCTCAGCCTTTCCCTGACCTTCAGGCTTAAAGGAATAACTTTTTCCTGCCCGCTGGATCTATCCTCGCTCATGCGAAGCTACGATCGTCCCTGCCCTAGTCGGAGGAAGACCTCCAACTTGGAGCATGGCTCGGACTTTTAGTCCTTTAAGAGATCTTCTCAAGACCCTTTTATGACAGGCCTCGGATTGTATTCCGCCTTGGGTCTTCTGCTCACTCTGGCCACGGCCAGTGTGTAAGCAATCTTCTTGGTCTCTTACTACTCCCCCCCCTTTCTAAAGAAGAGGGGAAGGCAACATTCAGGCTCGCTCCTGAGTTGTTGGCTAGACTCAGAATCTGAGGGTCCCGACCCTTCGGTCCGATTCATTCAAGATTTTGAGTCTCCATTCTGTGTCTGATGTCCCAAGACCTTCTCTTTCTTGCCAGTACAGGAATCGAGAGGTTAGCGCTGGGAACAGCTGCAGTTTGGCCTCAGTTGCAGCCGATTTGGGAACACAAGGAGGACATGGGGGGAGAGTCACCAGTATACCTCTTCAGCCCGGACTCAAGGACATTCATCTCGACCTGTCTTCAGACCCTCCCCCGTCACGTCGCCCTACAGCACGATGTTGGATACATCGCAACGTCCCTCGCCTTCGAGTAATACTACTCTGTGACGCAGGTGCTACAAGCTGGAGTCTGGAAGCGTCTGATGACCTTCGCAGCCCGCTTCCTGCAGGGCGTGACCCACAGGAGTCTCGATACGTTTTCTATCGCTCTGTGGTGGCTACACAACAGCTGGTCTAACCTCAGGCTCCTTTTTGGACAGGTAGCAGAAGGTTGAGGGCATTGTTATCAGGTTTTAGTCTGCATGAACGAAAGAAGTATGTCTGGCCCTTACTTCTTTCTTCATCATCCCCTCTACGGGGAAGCAGCATCCTGGTCTCTGCATAGCTGACCTCGAACCTCTGCAGGTAAACCATGCTTCCTTGTGTTCCGAGTATTGAGTCAATACTGTCGCGTCCCCCATACCCTGACGAGGTGGTATTGGGAACGTCCTAACCCAGAGTTCCTTCTGGAACTCCAGGTCAACTGCCTAGGACGGGTCACACTTCTTCCTTCACACACAAGCTTACGTAGGCCACATGGTTCCTTGCGGTGCAAGGAACTTGTGATGTGCAGGGACTCCTTTTCTCGAGTGCGACTCACTCGGATTCTGAGTCCCCGGGTAAAGCCAAAGCCAGTATGGCTGGGGACTTTCCACCCTTCCTAAGGGATAAGTCACCCTTTGTAAATAGCGTGGTTTGTATTTCGGTTACGGAACAAATGACAAATTCGAAGATAATTTGTATTTTTCCTAACCATACAAACCTTAGCTATTTACACATATTTGCCCGCCAGCCCTGTCCCCCAAGACAAGTCCTACCTCTAAGTGAAAGTGAGTATTCACCTGTGTGTGAGGGGGAGGAGGGGTAGCTAGCTACCACTCCCCTACCCCCCCGCTAACTAGCGCGGGGGTAATACACCCTCGTTAAATTCTAATGGCTCGCCATTTCAGCTACGCTAAAAGTAATAACCCTTTGTAAATAGCTAAGGTTTGTATGGTTAGGAAAAATACAAATTATCTTCGAATTTGTCATTTTTTGTAGTTCCCTCTCATTCATTTTCTATGGGGTCAACACGACCTAGCCACTTTCTAGGTCTCTGGAGTTTCCTCAGCACGGTCTTAAGAACTTTTTAGGGCCACGCCCACCTCCTAAAGTATGTCTCCTAAGAAAGTAGTTCGAGGTAAGTACTTCGTGATGGAACAAATCACAAATTTTAAGTAATTTGTATTTTTCCTAACAGTACTTACCTCGAACTACTTTCGGGTAATGGCCCACCCTGCCTTCCCTGAGTGTCCCCTGGTTTTCTTAGAGACCTTAGCAACCAAGAACTTACTGGAGGTCGAGACCTAAGCAATCATGCTCTCTGACCCGGGGTTAGCCTCAGGGTGCGTATCACTCCGCCTGAGGTCACCCCTCATAGAAAATGGGTTTAGGGTAAACTACACAAAACTCTGGTCGGATGGGAGGAGATACCAGATACTCCTGAGAAAGTAGTTTGAGGTAAGTACTGTTAGGAAAAATACAAATTACTTAAATTTTGTGATTTTTCTTAATGATACAAACCTTAGCTATTTATGCAAACTTGCCCGCCAGCCCTATCCCCCTTGAAGTCCTACCTCCAAGCAAAGTGATCTAAATCACCGGTGTGTGAGTGAGAGCGGTAGCATGCTACCCCTGCTAACTAGCACTATGGGTAGCTAACCCCCGCTAAATTTTAATGGCTCGTCATTTCAGCTTTGCCGAAAGTAATACCCCCAAATAAATAGCTAGGGTTTGTACCGTTAGGAAAAATACAAAATATTTTCGAATTTTTCATGTTTCAGGCTACCCCAGTAGCCAAGCAGGATATTAGTGATGTCCTTTTGTTACGGCCCCTCCTGGGCTGAGACAAGGGGCATTGGCCCTGTGTCTCTGCCTCAAGCCTTAGTTCCCCAGAACCTGGCTTGGGTTCCCCCACTTTGTCTTATGTTGGCTCGGTGTTTCGGACCCCAGGGGCAGTTGGACGGGTCGGTCCGTGACCCGGTGTCATGGCTTCGGGCCTCAGGGCTGGAACTCTGGTCTCCAAATACCTCTGTATCTAGGTGGTATACACAGCTGACGTACATGGCCAGGGCGTGGCTCCGGGTCTCTTTCCTGGGACAACAATTCGGATTCTCAGCCAAAAGTCCATGTAGACCTTGTGCTTCAAGATTCCCCTTTGGGTCTCTCCTAAAACCTTGTTGTTCCGATGGACAGATTCTTGGCCATCGTGTAGTCCCCGCCCCCTCTTGGCCAATGCACCGGGCTTGGTCTCTGATCCTAAGTTTGAGCCCTAAGCTGTGACTCGGGTGGGTTGCTGTCGATACATGGGGGAGGGCGTGGATCCTGTATCACATCCTCTGGCTGCCTTGATGACAGGGTGGTGATAGGGTACGGCTCTGTATCTGGGCCCCAGGACCAAAGCAAGTGACTGGGCTGTGAACTGTCACGTACCCCTGGCATCATGAATTAGGTTTCTCGGCTATCCAGTAACCAGGGGAGACAGCCAGGAGTTACGTCCCCAAATACTTGTTGCCCTCCGGTTGATGAAAAAGCTTAGGCATTCTCTATCTCACTTCCTGCCGGGACTTTGGTGCTCCTCCCTCTATTCCCGATACTTTGGTAGAGCAAGTGTAGAGGATCGCACTATTGGAAGTCGTCATGCACTCGGGCATACACTAGAAGACTAAAAGTTTACGGGGCAATGATCTCCTCCCTGTGAGGCACGGGGCTGTGGCCATCCTCTTCTGCTCCGTCCAGGAGGAAAATAGTACGAGTACTCCACTATTTCAGCTGTGTCAGTTCCCAAGATCTTTTCCCCACTGTCTCTGGCCTCCCCAGGCCATCCTCAGTCCCCTGATTACATGGTCAGCCTGACTTAAGGATGGTAAGCTGGATAAGAGATCACTTGGATCTTATCTGTCCCTAAGGCAAAGAACCTAGGTCCAGTTCCGAAGAAAGCATATTATCCTGTTTCAGTACTTTTTTCCGACACCAGAGCACACTTACGAGGGTGTGGTGGTCCGTGGAAGGATTCCAGGGATCCACTTTCAGAGGGGTCCTCACCCTTTGGTCAACACTTAGGTGTCTCTCAAGGACCCAAATCCCAGATGAGTTTTCCTCATAAATGTGGCTGTCACCTCAGAACTCTTGAGGTGTGGGGTTCACAAGGAAAGCCTCCGGGCCTTTTTTTAGTCCTTAGCAGAACCGCTCACAAATTATAGTAAGGAACCGAGGTTCTTCCAGGTAGAGGAAGAAGGGAAGAAGTGGGTTATGCGTTGCAGCATTCCTCACTTTAATCTTTTGATGATAGATATTCATTCTTCCATCTAACATTCGGGAAAATCCTGACCTTGTGGACATCGGTAGGACATCAGAGGAATATTTCTAGCTTTTTGTGGATCTGAAGAACGAGTGCTGTACTTTAGGTAGCCGTACAGCAGTCCATTTTTAGTATCCCCCCCTCCCGCTACTGTTCGAGAGATTGCCATCTCTCCTCGTTGCCAATAAGGCAGGAGATTTCGGAAGCATCTGGTAGGTGGTTGCATAAACACCTATATATGGGCGTATATCTAGCTCTGAAGCTGATGAAGTAGATGCTTTCCGAGCAAGAGGAATGGAGTAGCAGGTATATTTAGCTGCCAAGGTAAGACGGTCTGTGCTCCTTTCGCCCAGCATAACAGAGGGGGTTCTCCCGGGATTGTCCTGTTCTCCATACAGGTAGACAGGAAGTTCCCTATGATTTTTTTTTACCCCCCCCCTCCTATCCAATCCCATGGTCTGTGTTTTAAATCACTTTCAACACCCACAGGTCACTTGGTTGGTTACGTCTTGTCTCCGTTCAACTTATATCTGTTGTCTAATCTAACTAGTGGGATTATGCCGGGACTCAGTTGATTCAAGTGGCTCCCAATCAGGCTTATGGTGAATGTTTTCCCGCTCTGCCTTGTCAAGATCTTGGAAGAACTCCCTTGGTCTTCACTCTCCCAGGGAAATGGGCCCTGATCTATGATGGTTATATAAGAAGGGATCCTTCTTGTGCTGGATCATCTCTAGACCAGGTCACATAGTTTATCTTCTTCCTGTGAGAAACTCCTCCAAGTAATAGCTGTCAAAGCTACTGCTTAGTCTTGAGCATCATCTTTCGATGGAATGTGATAGACTTCTTTTCATAGGATTTGTCTATGCTCATTGGGTGCTTCTAACAGTCTTGCTGTTCTGGGCATCTCGTGCAAGATTTTAGAAGGCTTCAGTTAGATGCTCATACACAAACTATCTCTGCTGCCTTACTTGGCAAAGAAGTTAGGCAAGTAACAAGTTCTCTCTGCCTTTGTCTCCCACCCTAATATTTGTGGGAGCTCCTTGGTCTAGTGGCAGGACACTTGGGAAACTTAGACCTTACTAGTGCACAGCCCGAAGTTTGAGCCCTTCTCCTTCCAATCTCTGTGTGAAGCATGGGGTAGAGGCCTTTTGCCAAATAACGGCTCTACAGTTCTGTTTGAAGAGGACCCGACGCCTCAGTCCTGATTGTTGGCATATTTTTTTTCCTTTGCACTAGCAAAACCAAGAATGAGGTGTCTGGAACACGATCTCTCTAACTTTGGGAGTCGTTCCATAATGCGTAGGCCTTGACTACTGAGAGGTTGTAGGTTCCAGATTGGACCAGAACTCACAAATTCAGGGGCGGGGATCTACCCTTGTCTTCAAGATTATCTTGCAGTTGGCCAGTGTGCAAAGGCTGGGGTATGTATGCTACAGACCATCTCACGTCCCTTACCTTACAAGAGTACCCACAAGACCCTGGGTGTTTTGGCACTTGGTCTTGTGGTGGTGGCTCAAGTAGATGTGTAGATAATCCAGATCCCCTTACGAGACAGTAAGCATCTTGTCTATGATAACATATAGGGGAAAATCTGGAATGGAGGCAGAATAATTGGCTCTTCTCCATTTTTACCTGCCCTTATCTTAAGGATGAATCATTACTCGCTGGACCTTACTTGATACTGGTAAACTACACTTTTGAGCTCCATTTTTAGAGCCCAGAGAAGTTCTCCATCCTCCCTAAATGAAGGGAAGGATGGTGGAATATATACCAGCCCTTTGGTTATCATATATGATTCTCCTCATGGAAAAGGGATCAACTTTCCAATTATTTAGACAGGCCGGGTACTATTATTCTAGGAGGCTGCTGGAAGCATCTCCTTTGCTCCTGTACGGGACAAGGTAATTTGACGTTCTGGGGAAGAGAAAGAATCTTCCAGTATAGTATAGACGGATTACCTACCCACCAAGCAGTGAGTCTTCTTTATAAAGGACGATGGTTTGTATTTTGTCAGGAACAAATAAAAAATGTAAATTTTTTTTATTTGATCCTAGCCATACAAACCTGAGTCCTTTATATTAAACTTCCCTCCTCAACCATCCCTCGGAGTCCTGAGCTGAAAAGTTCATAAGTGAAGAGAGACTTCACTTAGACAGGTAAAGGGGCAAAGCTCCTCTTCCTCATTCCCACCTGATGTTAACTACCTTGTTAACTTTTAACGGCTATCCAGCTAGTGCGCTAAAGACTGTTCCCTACATAAAAGACTCGAGGATAACTAGAAAAAATACAAATCACATTTAATAAAGTATTTGTAATATTTACTCAGGTGGCTAAATTATTTTCATTCATGTTCTGTTTACTCTATCTTTATTCATGTTCTTTTTACTCTGTAGGTAAAAAAATTCAGACTTTACCATTAAATATCTTTTCTGCATAAAAATTTTTAATTTTTGTAAGTAATAACTTTCAAGATAGCTTGCAATTAATCTGTGTCCTCTTTAGATCACATTGAGTCACCTCATGGGTTTGTCTAGCAAATTGCATAGATGATTACCGTTATTAGTAGAATGATGATGTATTGTGAATTGAATTATTGTTACAGATCAAAGCTCTAGCATAAAAAGGGGTTGAACACAGTATGGGGAAATTTTAATATTATAACTGCTAGAATATTAAAAAGGAGCTTTGTAGTAACAAAAGGGTAATTGCTTTGTTACATTATAATACAGTAGATGACATGTAAAAATAAAAACAATGTGCATACTTGTTGAAGGACAATAATTTGTTTTATCACGTTTTCATACGAAGTGAGAAGCATTTCTATGTTTAAGGTAAATCCTCCAAAACTTGTATGGAGAAGTGCTCCCTGTTCCCAGATTTTGCTCTGATACAAAATCAACATTTTTTGTTCCAGATATTATGGGGAGTTTAGGCGGCACTGTTGCCAGAAGCATTGAGAGTCGTGGCATCGTGAGTTGTCCAAGTATCAGCAGTCTTATCAGCAGTGGCGGCACAAGCTCGACAGGTCCAAATTTGGCAGCCCTATCGAGTTTGGCAGCCTTGTCTTCAGCGATGGAAACAACGCCCAACTCTTCTACATCAATAGCAGCAGCTAGCAGAAGATTGTACGTCAAAGAGTTGCTTAGAACGTTTCAAAATTTACCTAGGTATGCTGTTTTATCAATAGCTTAAAAATATGCTTGGGTTGCTTGCATTTAGGAGATTGCATAGTAATGCTGATTTGCAAAAGGCAGAATTTTTAGCTGTGTGCTTATTGCTAGAAAAATCATAAAACCAAAATGGGACTTTTCTCTTCCATAACTTTTCAATAAAGACAGTAACAGGCTATTTGAAAGTGTTTCTGGTACAATATATCATGCTTTGGGTGTAACTAATTTTTTCAATATTAATCTTACCCGATGATCATGTAGCTGTCAACTCTGTTGCCCGACAGAAATCTACGGTCGGGATACGCCAGCGATCGCTATACAGGTGGGGGTGTACACAACAGCGCCATCTGTGAGTAGGTACTCAAGTACTTCTTGTCAACAAGAACTCAATTTTTCCTCTGTCGTGCCACCGGCAAGACCTACTAATACGCCGTCCCTAACTGGATTTGTTTTCACAACTTTTTGGTGAAGTACACTATTCCAGTTTTGAGCTTTCGCTATGCAGGGGTTTTATCTTCATTTCAAAACTTGAACTCGTTTTGGATAGATTTAATTATGGTGACGAAGAGAGTATGGACTCTCTTTCACTTTTAAATGGCCGACCCTTCCCTTAGACGGAAGTGTTGGTGTCGAAGAGAGTATAGACTCTCTTTCACTTTTAATGACCGACCCTTCCCTTAGACGGAAGTGTGTTTAGGTTTTTGGTAATTTTGCTTAACAAAGTTATAGATTTATTTTATATCTCTCCGCCATTTATAGGCCTCTTCGATTAACTTTCCATTTATTATAAACTTATAAAAATTAATTTTTATGTTTGTTTATATGCGACCTTTCCTAATAGTAGGCGGTCCTTACTTGGAACCGAAGTTAATTAACATTGAGCCCGTCATATCGTATTTCCTGTTAAGAATTTATGCTATTTTAATTTTAATGTTTTTGAAAGAATTTCTTTGATAGTCTCGTACTGTTTTCAAAGATGAACTAACGTTTAGTTTAGTCTCCGCAGTTGTTGACGTTCAGAACGTTCAACATGCGCTCTATCGTTACGATAGAGAGAGAGTATTTCACGGTTTCACGTTGCAGTAAGAGTAAACCGATTCTAGCGTTTCGTTCATTCTTTCTTAGCTTAAATGGTTTTAATTCTAATAAAGGAACTTTTTATTTGGGAAACCTTTCAGTTTTTTTCCTTTAACAAATAATATGTTTTAACGATATATAATTGGGCTCATCTCTCAGGTTCTAAGTCAAGAGAGAGAGAGAGAGAGATAGAGACGGAGGGAGAGAGAGGAGGATAAACGTTTTGTTCAAGCGGGTAACGTTGTTCTCGTTTTTTACTCTTCTCCCTAGTCGCTATAGGGGAAGAAGGTAAAACGTTTCTAGAGTTTTATTCTTGTTCCCAGGCTTTATGCGGTGAGAGATTTTAAACGTAGTTTATTTGATCTAGTGTTTAGTCTCTTTTCCAGCCACTGAATTCTTTATCTTTCATTATGTTTTTCTGTTACATTGTAAAACTGTTTTCGCAATTACTACCTTTTAATGAAGGATAGGATTGCGTGTTTCAGGTACAAATCACTTAAAGTTTCGAGTTCAGTGAAATAAGTGCAAACAGAAAATCAAAAGTGATAAAGTGAGATGCGCAAAGTGTTACAGTGTTGCGTTCGAGGGTTCGTTTGTTCGTGCCAGTTGTTCACCTTGTCCGATACCTCTTACAAGCTCCCAAGGCCAGGGGAGAAGTAATGTCGAAGGACTTATGGGTTCCACAGGCTTGATATACGAACAGACGTTTCCCTCCGTGGTTTCGGGTGTATCTACACACGTTGCCGACGTGATCACCCCACCCACACAAAGACGAGAGAGCCCATTTATTCCTCGTCTGCGGAAGAGGTTTCTCGCAGAAACCATGGACCAAATCTTGCAGCTTTTAAGTGCAAGTCGGTCCCTTCCGCGCAAGTCCAACGGCCTCGGTGTAGCCACTGGGTCAGTTCGGACTCGCTCCAGTCATCCGACGACTGCACACCTCCCAAGAGAGGCAAGGTGGTACCGCAACAGGCAGTAACTCCGTCTGTTGCCGCACCAGCTGTTTTAGACCCTCAGTCACAACGGACAGTAGCTCCGTTTGTTGTTGTCTTTCATAGACCCTAGTGGTCCATGCTGCAGACTATGCAGTCTCAGCTTGCGGCATTCATGCAGGAGTATCATGCTGAGAAGGTTAACACTGCACCTGTTAACCTACAACCCGCCGAGGTTGTGCGCTCAGCAGATACTGCGGCTGCCTGCTCCCACACTCCACCTGTGAGAGCTCCACCACCGATGCGCAGTCCACCCTGCCAGACGCATGTTCTTGCTGCTCCTTCCGTTGACATGCGTGAGCTTCCGCATCAGCAGTGGGAAGGTGCTGTAGAGCTGCCGGGTTCCAGCACTATGCGGCTTTCTCCGCAACCCATGCAGCATGCTCCGCATACCATACAGCATGCTCCGCATACCATACAGCATGCTCCGCAACCCACCGCAGCCCCTCCCTCGCTCCAGCACTCTGCTTTTGTTGTTGCCAGCTCCCACACTCCGACTGCGGAGAAGGTTGACGATGCACCCGTGGGCCTACACCTCCCACGGTTGTGCGCCCGGCATGGCTTCCTGCTCTCACACTCTTGTTGTGAGAGCTCCTCCACCCATGCACAGTCAACCCTGCCAGATATATGATGACTCCCACACACAGAGCACTCCGTTGCCGTGCGTGAGCTACCACAAGCTGCTGTGTTTTGACACGGTGTGTCAGCCTCCGCAACACACTGTGGTTACCGCCACTCGCCCGCAGCAAACTAGTCAGTCAGGAGTTGAGGCTTCCCCACACAACTTTGGTTGTTGCCATCTCACAGACTGTCAAACAGTTACATGACGTTGCCTTCTGGTCTGCTACTTATACACCAGTGCTGTATGTCCTCACGCTCCTGTTGTGGTTGACAGTTCAGTTTTTGACAGTTCACAGACTGTCAAGCAGTTTCATAACGTTGCCTTCTGGTCTGCTGCTTTTGCACCAGTGAAACCCTCACTGAGAGAACCTAGCTTTTCTCGGATATGGTTCCTGTAGATGAGAAAGTGCTGTTCTCCCTCCTTCTGATATTCCCTTGAGGACTCTGTCATTTGGAGAGGAGCCTTAAGCTGCTTAGCCTCCTATGGACTTTAATTTAAGCATAACATGCTTCCAGGGAGGGTAAATGGTTCCGCTTCAGTCGCTAACCCCGTCTGTTGCCACACCTGCTCCCATAGACCTTGGGCTTTGTTGCAAGACATGCAGTCCAAGCTTAGTCCTTGATAGAGGATTTTTTACGGAGAAGAACCTTCTTGCCAACGACCTTCCTACCGGTTGGTTGTACGCCCTGTTGACGCTGAGGTATCCTACTCACGTCCGCCAGTTGAGATGGTTCCTCCACCGGTGCGACCCAGTGTGGGTTGCCAGTCGCACGTTGACGTTAAGCTACTCTCGGAGGTGGTTGTGGACGTTCAGTGTTTCACTGGGAAGACGTTCAACAACCAGCAGGGTGACTTGTTGTGACGCAGTGCGGCAACCTCAGCAACCCGATAAGGGGTTGTCTGTACTACCCAGACAGTCTAGACAGTTTCGGGTTGTCGCTGTACTTCCTCGCATCCCCATGGTTGACAGTTCACAGACTATGCAGCAGTACCATGATCTTGTGTCCGGCTCCATCACGCATCCACCAGTGCGACCGGATTCAGCGAGTCAGACGTTGCCCACTCCGTTGCCGTTTCCTCATCAGTTTCGGATGAGGAACCCTCTGATGAGGACATGGCTGAACAAGAAGATCAATCCCCAGCCCTGCTATCCATCCAGAAGATGCTGAAGAAGGAATACGGCCCTGTCAGGCTGTGGATGAGTCTGGTTAGGACACTGTCATCCGTGGTTCAATTGGTGTCACTTGGAAGACTTCACCTCCGTCCTCTTCGGTTTCATCTAGCTCTTCACTGGAAAAGGACGAGACGCTAGAAGCGGTCTCGATCCCGGTTTTCGGAAGATAAGTCTGGTCTAACCTGAGGAAAGGACTTTATCAACCTTTTATAGGGTCTTTCCCTGACTGTTCAGACCCCCAACCACGTTCTCTTCTCAGACGCATCGGACGTAGGCTGGGGTGCGACCTTAGGCGGTAGGGAATGCTCGGGATTATGGAACTCGAGTCAAAGGACAATGCATTTTAACTGCAAGAAGCTTCTGGCAGTACGTCTGACCTGGAAAAGCTTCAGGTCTCTCCTTCAAGACAAAGTAATGGAGGTCAACACGGACAACTCCCTGCTTTGATGTTCATCTCCTAGCAAGGAGGGACCTACTCTCTGACATGGTGCGAGTTCGCTAGTGACCTCCTCTCCTGTTCAACAGGTCTAGACTTTTCACTAGTAACAAATTTCTTCCAAGGCAACTTGAATGTCTTAGCAGTTTGTCTCAGTAGGAAGGGACAATAATTCCAACATATTGGACCCTCCACAGAGATGTATGCAAGAGACTTTGGGTCACCTGGGGCCAGCCAACCATAGATCTCTTCGCAACCTCGATGTCCAAGAGGCTCTCAATACTTTGCTCACCTATCCCGGACCCAGCAGTGGTTCTTTTAGATGCCTTTCTACTAGATTAGTCTCATCTAGATCTATATGCATTCCCTCCGTTCTAGATTGTGAACAAGGTACTGCAGAAGTTCGCCTCTCACGATGGGACAAAGTTGACACTAGTTGCTTCCCTCTGGCCCGCGAGAGAATAACTTACCGAGGTACTTCGATGGCTAGTAGACGTTCCCAGAACTCTTCCCCTAAGGGTGGACCTGCTACGTCTGCCACGCGTAAGAAGGTACTCCAAGGCCTCCACGCTCTTCGTCTCACTGCCTTCAGAGTATCGAAAGACTCTCGAGAACTAGAGGTTTTTCGAAGGAGGCAACCAGAGCGATTGTTAGAGCAAGGAGAACATCCACCCTTAGAGTCTACCAATCGAAGTGGGAAATCTTCCTAAACTGGTGCAAGTCAGTATCCGTATCCTCGACCAGTACCTCTGTAACTCATATAGCTGACTTCCTCTTATATCTGAGGAAAGAGCGATCTCTTTCAGCTCCCACTTTCAAGGGTTACAGAAGCATGTTGGCATCAGTCTTCCGTCACAGAGGCTTAGATCTTTCCAACAATAAAGATCTACAGGACCTCCTTAAGTCTTTTGAGACCACGAAGGAGCGTCGTTTGGTTACACCTGGTTGGAATTTAGACGTGGTTCTAAGATTCCTTATGTTAGACAGGTTCGAACCACTTCAATCAGCCTCCCTGAAAGATCTCAACTTTAAGACTCTTTTCCTGATATGCTTAACCACAGCTAAAAGAGTCAGTGAGATTCATGCCTTCAGCAAGAACATCGGATTTTCATCCGAAACGGCTACATGTTCTACATCTTGGTTTTCTAGCCAAACACGAGCTGCCTTCTCGGCCTTGACCAATATCGTTCGTTATTCCAAACTTATCGTATGGTTGGAAATGAACTAGAAAGAGTATTATGTCCTGTAAGAGCTCTTAAGTTCTATTTTAAAAACCTTTACGGGGCCCGTCTGAAGCTTTATGGTGTTCAGTTAAGAATTCATCTTTGCCTATGTCAGAGAATTCTTTATCCTATTATTTTCAGACTGTTAATACGAGAAGCTCATTCCCTTCTGAATGAGGAAGACCAAGCTTGGCTGAAGGTAAGGACACACGAAGTTAGAGCTGTCACAACTTCCGTGACCTTTTAATAAAATAGATCTCTGCAAAATATTTTCGACGCAACCTTTTGGAAAAGCTAATCAGTGTTCGCGTCTTTTATCTTAAGAATGTCCAGTCTCTTTACGAGAACTGCTACACTCTGGGACCATTCGTAGCAACGAGTGCAGTAGTGGTGGGGGCTCCACCACTACAATTCCCTAATTCCAGAACCTTTTTAATCTTTCTCTTGAAATATTTCTGGGTTGTCCGGAAGGCTAAGAAGCCTTCCGCATCCTGGTTGATTTAGCGGGTGGTCAAATTCTTTCTTGAGAAGCGCCTGGATTAGAGGTTGTGATGAGGTCCTTTAGTATGGGTTGCAGCCCTTCATACTTCAGCACCTAGGAGTCGCTCAGCATCCTAAGAGGATCGCTAGGCTCAGTAAGGAAGACGTACTTAAAAAAAGCAGAGTAATGGTTCAAGTCGACTTCCTTACCAGGTACTTATTTATTTTATGTTTGTTATTTTTGAATAACGGCTAAAATAAGATACGGGATACTTAGCTTCTTTGTTAACATGTATGCTGGTCTCCACCCACCACCCTGGGTGTGAATCAGCTACATGATCATCGGGTAAGATTAATATTGAAAAATGTTATTTTCATTAGTAAAATAAATTTTTGAATATACTTACCCGATGATCATGAATTTAAGGACCCGCCCTTCCTCCCCATAGAGAACCAGTGGACCGAGGAGAAAATTGAGTTCTTGTTGACAAGAAGTACTTGAGTACCTACTCACAGATGGCGCTGTTGTGTACACCCCCACCTGTATAGCGATCGCTGGCGTATCCCGACCGTAGATTTCTGTCGGGCAACAGAGTTGACAGCTACATGATCATCGGGTAAGTATATTCAAAAATTTATTTTACTAATGAAAATAACATTTTAAAGACAATATAAGTTTTAACATGTCAGATATTGTATACATTGTCAATATACGTCAAATATGGTATACATTGTCAATATACGTACTTTATTTTCAGATTTTTTATCAAAATTTCAGTACTGTAATTATAATGTTCATAAAAGAATATTTGTTCTGTAAATGGAATACAAACCATGCTATTTAATAGGGGTTTGTTCCGACACAGATACAAACCTTCGCTATTTATAGGGTATACTTTCGGCGCAGCTGAAAGACGACCCATGATAATTTTAGTGAGGGATAACTGCCCTATCCGCTAGTTAGCGGGTGGGGGGTGTGATAGACTGGCTACCCCGCTCACACCTCTCGGCTGAGTAACCACTTAACTTTATGGCTCGGTAGAGGACGGACATGCTGCCCTTTCTCTCCCGTAAAAACTTGCCTTGATGTTTTTTTATTTTGATTTTTTGTTTTTCTTGTGTTTTCATTTATCTTACATATATATAAGTGTATATATGTATAAATGGGAATATACGTTGTTAGTTACGTGTAACTTTAATTGCTGTTGACAACGTATCCAACTGCTTCCGCCGCAAGGGAATTGTCATTGCCGCCCTACCCTGCGACTGTTGGTCGGCAGGGTTCTCAACTCTGCCGTGTGTTTGTTTCATTAAAGTATATAACAGTTCAGCTCCCTTTCGAGGAATTATCTTACAAGGAAGGTGACTTATTCCCCGAATAGTGTATTTTGTGCAACGGAGCATGAATTTTAATTGATAACAACTTCCTTTTTTTAAACATTTAACTTAGCCGGTGGATATATATAGCTAACGTCTCCGACGGTCTGGCAGCAAATTAAAAGCTCGCGGACGATCGTAGGTTGGGTTGCTGGGTGTACACTAGCGCCACCACTCGCCAGGATACTGGAACTATTCCTCACATCCTCAGTTCTTCTCTGATTTTCTTGCTCGCACTGACCTCAAGTTTCTACAGCTTTGGTGAAGTACTTGTTTTGGTTTATGGCTTTCGCTTGGTTGGTTATTCTTTCGACTGTTCTTGAACTCTTTTTTGATTTGACTATTATTGACCCTTGCTTTGTTTTTTATCTCTCTCTGGACATTCCAATATGGCTGACCCTTCCCCTGTGTATAGGAAATGTGCTAAAGGCTGTAATAGGCACCTTCCAAAGGCTTCCATCGACCCCAATCTATTTGTATTAATTGTAGAGGTAAGATTTGTCAATTGGGGGATCGATGCGATGAATGTGTCATTTTGTCAGATAATGAGTGGTTAGAGTATGAAAAATATACTTGTAAATTAGAGAGAGATAGGGTAAGAAGAAGCTCTTCTCATTCTCGAGAATTTTCCTCTCCCCATGTCCCTGAACCTTGTCCTCCCCCTGTAGTGGTAGTTTCTGAACCCCCTACTAGCAATAACGAGTCTTCACTGAAGGACATGATGAAGGCTATTCATGCTCTTGGTGCCAAGGTCGAATCGCTGGCTACGGATCGGAAGCAACTTATGTCCGATGTGAAGTTTTTGAAAAGTGCAAGTGTTAGTGCGAAAAGTGTTAAAAATGTGTTCAGTGTTGCTGAGGGTTCGTCTGTTCGTACTTGCCGTTCGCCCAGTCCGAGACCTCTTTCAAGCTCCCCAACCCCTGGGAGAAGGAATATCAAAAGACGAAAGGGAATGATAGGTGTTAAACTACGAACAGACGTTCTCTCACGAGTTGCAGACGTTGCTCCTCACGATCGTCCTTATTATGAGAGAGACGAGACTAAGTTCTCCTCGTCCTCCGATAACGCTCATATTAGTAGGAAATCCTGGCGTCAGGTTTCACGACCTCTTAAGAGGAAATTGGTTCCTTCAGAACAAAGTCAACGTCCTGGCTGCAGTCACTGGAGCAGCCCAGAACGTATACCTTCATCAGATGGAGGCTCGCCTGCTAAACGTTCATTTTTAACATCAGATTTTGTGGCTCCGGAGGCCCCTTCACAGAGTCACGGTGCCAATGTTTTGTCTGGGCGTTCCAGACGTGACGTGGGTGCTGCTGCTCCCGTTATCAGAGCTGACGTTTCTGAACTGACATTGGCGATGTCACATTCTGATCCTTGTGTTCGGGATCCTAACTTTAGTGTATTGCAGGTCATGCAGTCGAAGCTGTCCACCTTAATGCAGGCCTACGGTCCAGCTCCTGTTCGACAGGAATCCTCACTTGCGGAGCGTCGTGGTTCCGCTAAGCGTGACGCTTTTCATCAGCCTTCTAAGCGTGAAGCTTTACGTCACGCTGACGTGACCCCTAGTGTTAACCTTGCTTTCAAACGTGACGTCGAGCGTCAGTCTTTGCAGTCCAGCCGTGACGTCGAGCGTCAGTCACTGCAGTCACGACGTGACGTCGGATGTCAGCCGCTGCAGTCACGACGTGACGTCGAGCGTCAGTCACTGCAGTCACGACGTGACGTCGACCCTCCTGCCTTGCCTGTTACTCATCGGCAGGTTGATGTAGGCTGTCAAGCTTTGCATTCTCGACCTCCTTTGGATTCGCCTTCTCGGAAGAATATCGTTCTGTCAGATGAAGTTTACTCTGAGGAGGAAGCTGATGACCCTCTTTCCACTAACGTACCGTTGGGGATCCTGTCAGAAGAAGAGGAACCTAGAGTTGCACAACAATCTCTAGATTTTAAGAAAATAATGACTGTTTTTAAAGAAGTTTTTCCATCTCATTTTGTTCCTGCTGCTCCACGCTCGCCTCCTTCAGAATTCACTTTAGGCATGACTGCTACAGCTCCCTCTTATACGAAGTTAGTGCTCTCTCGGTCTTCTAAGAGGGCCTTGCGTCTGCTAGGAGACTGGTTGGAGACCAAAAGAAGTCTTGGAAAGTCTTCCTTTGCCTTCCCTCCATCTAAACTTGCTTCTCGTTCGAGCGTCTGGTATGACACAGGAGAAGTTCTCGGCTTGGGAGTACCTGCCTCTGCCTCGGGGGACTTCTCAAGCCTGGTAGACTCTCCTCGTTGTCTAGCCATGAGACGCTCCAAGGTGTTGTGGACCACTTCGGAACTTGACCATCTACTCAAGGGAGTCTTCCGTGCTTTTGAAGTCTTCAACTTTTTGGATTGGTCGTTGGGGGCCTTGAGCAAGAAGGTATCACCTTCTAATAATGATGCTGTTGTCCAGATTATGTCCTGTATGGACAAAGCTATAAGAGACGAATCTAACGAACTTGCTGCTATTTTTACTGCAGGTGTACTGAAGAAGAGGGAGTCATTGTGCTCATTCCTATCCATGGGAGTTACTCCGTGTCAGAAGTCGGAGCTTCTTTTTGCTCCTCTCTCGCGTTCACTGTTTCCCCAAGATCTTATCAAGGATATAGCGTCATCTCTTGCCTTGATGGATACTCATGATTTAGTTGCTAAAACAGCTCGCAAAGTTTTGCCATCATCTTTCTCCAGCAGCAAACCAAAGTTGGATACCCCTGCTTCTAGATTTATTCCTCCCTTTCGTGGCAGAGCCTCCAACAGAGGCAACTCTCGTTCTGATGGAAGACGAGGTAAGAGAAGGGGGGCCAGATCCAGCCGTGGCAGAGTCTGACTGCCCACAGCTTCAGACAGCAGTAGGGGCCAGATTGAAGAACTTCTGGCAGGCGTGGGAGAGAAGGAGAGCGGACCAATGGTCTGTCCTCTTGTTGAAGGAGGGTTACAAAATTCCTTTTGTTCGAAATCCTATAGATCTCTCTCCCAGGTACCGAGAGGAAGCAAAAAGACAGGCCTTACAACATCAGGTGTCACTTTTGTTAGAAAAGGGGGCGGTGGTGAAGGTCTTGAACCATCAATCTCCAGGCTTTTACAACCGTCTCTTCCTGGTTCCAAAGAACACAGGGGGCTGGAGACCAGTGCTAGATGTGAGTGCGCTCAATGTGTTCATCTTGAAAACAAAGTTCACGATGGAAACTTCCAAATCTGTTCTAGCAGCAGTAAGGGAAAGCGACTGGATGGTCTCTCTCGATCTCCAGGACGCTTACTTCCATATCCCTATACATCCGACCTTTCAACGTTATCTAAGGTTCATGTATGGGAAAGAAGTGTACCAGTTTCGAGCTCTGTGCTTCGGCCTCAGCACTGCTCCTCTAATTTTTACAAAGCTCATGCGGAATGTAGCGAGCTTCCTACATTCGTCAGGTGTCAGAGCCTCCCTTTACCTAGACGACTGGTTAATCAGGGTGTCATCATTAAACCGCTGTCTGAAGGATCTCAAATGGACGTTAGACCTAGCCAAGGAATTAGGTCTCCTAGTAAACAAGGAGAAGTCACAACTGATTCCGTCCCAAACTGTTCTCTATTTGGGGATGGTGATACGGAGTCTAGTTTTTCGGGATTTTCCATCGCCCACAAGACTAGAGCAAGCTCTCTTAAAGATTCATCAATATCAGAAGAAGAGCAGTTGTTCTGTAAGATTAAGGATGAGTCTGTTGGGAACTCTATCGTCGCTGGAGCAATTTGTCTCCCTGGGAAGACTCGATCTACGCCCTCTCCAGTTTCACCTCAACCAACATTGGGGAAAGAAGAAGGGCTTGGAAGCAGTTTCCATCCCACTTACGAACACAGTCAAGACTTGCCTGAAATGGTGGGACGTCAACCTCAGACTTCAGGAAGGTCTCTCTCTTGCCCACAAGAACCCAGACCATGTGTTGTACTCAGACGCATCGGACTTGGGGTGGGGAGCAACTCTAGGCAAACTAGTGTTCGGACCTTTGGTCCAAAGACCAGGTAAAGCTTCATATGAACCACAAGGAGCTACTTGCAGTTTGTTTGGCCTTGCAAAGTTTCGAAGGTCCGATTCCGAACAAGGGGGTGTAGGTAAACGCGGACAACACCACAGCGTTAGCCTATACAGTGAACCCTCGCTACTTCGCGGTTCGACCATCGCGGATTCACCACCACTTCGCGGATTTTTTTCATAACCCATGTACATACATATATCGCGGATTTTCCGGAAATTTCGAAAATACCGCGATGTGACCGATGGTGCGAGATTGGAGAAAGTAAGGAAAATTGAATCATGAATGATTTTCAATATAAATGAAACTTTGAGGAGCAACAAAGATATCATTTGTTAGAGAGATAGAGAGAGGTAAGGAATGGGAGGTAGTGAAAAGTAGCCCACAGAGAGAGAGAGAGGTAGAGAGAGAGAGAGAGAGAGAGAGAGAGAGAGAGAGAGAGAGAGAGAGAGAGAGAGAGAGAGATAGAGGGGGGTTTAAATGTAATAAACAAAAAAATTTGATAGGTTATAACACCTTGGTGCTTATGTAATATCAACTGTATACTGTAGACGGTTTGAATAAGTTAAGAAATGGTATAAACGATACTTTGTTAGTGTATTCGTACACACTCGAGCGGCAGCTAGATGACGGCTGATCTAATCACAGCCAAAAGTAAAACAAAAAGAAGTCAACAATACTCGATTTTTAAAACACACCCGAAATTTAAAAACAAAAGTACACGCTTTCTTAATGTGCAATTAACTATTCAAAGAGTGGCAATTTTCTAGAATAAAAGGATATTTCCCAAAAAATAGTGGTTTGCTGATGAAATCGGATGCCGTATTTTTAGCTATGATTGAAATGGATGTAGACTCGGCCTAATTTTTTCGTTTCGTATTTAATTGACACTAAGAAAACTAATTTTAGTTTCTTCATCTAAATGTAAGTATTGTATAACACGAAGAGAGAGAGAGAGAGAGAGAGAATGAATCAGCTGTTGTAATCAAATGGCGTGTTTTTGTTTCGTGAGAATTTCATCGCCACGACTATAACAACAACATACTGTACTGAACTTTACAGTATTATACAGACTACTGTAATATGATAAAGTAAAATATTTGTAATCTATTTTATATGAAATGGGGCTATTTTTGTTTTTGTTTAAAATTTACATTTACGTACGTAAAACAACTCTCTCTCTCTCCTCTCTCTCTCTCTCTCTCTCTCTCCTCTCTCTCTCTCTCTCTCTCTCAATAACAAAATCAACATACTGTACTGAATAATCAATACTGTATAATCGATGCAAAAAACTAACCTATACACAGATGTGTAAATGCGTTTGTTTCTTCATTATAATCAGAGATAAACGTAAACAAAACCTTGGTTGCCATTTTTTATCGTGCTTTTTGGCGTGTTTAGAAAACGCATGATATAAAGTTGCCTTTAATATTTGTGTCTGTTTTAGTTTAGGGTACTGTAGTACATGCATTAAGTGTTCTGTACATTATAGGGTAGTTTGTTAACAGTACTACGTACAAGGGAAGGTTTTAAAAGTCTGAATATACATGTTAAATAAATAGGTAAATATGGTGTCACTACTTCGCGGATTTTCACCTATCGCGGCCGGGGTCTGGAACCTATCTACCGCGATAAACGAGGGTTCACTGTATCTCCAAACAAGGCGGGGACCCACTCACAGTCCCTTTACTTAACTGCAAGGGATCTCCTAGTTTGGTCAAAGGAAAGAAACATCTCCCTTCTTACAAGATTCATTCAGGGAGAAAGGAATGTGATGGCAGACTGCCTCAGCAGAAGAGGACAAGTCATCTCCACGGAATGGACGCTTCATGAGGAGGTGTGCGAAAAACTATGGAGGATATGGGGTCGTCCTGCCATAGACCTGTTCGCGACCTCGTTAACAAAGAGACTTCCAACTTACTGCTCTCCAGTTCCAGATCCAGAGGCAGTCCACATAGATGCGTTCTTTGGTCTCACCTGGAAATTTATGCGTTTCCTCCCTTCAAAATCCTTCACAAAGTTCTGCAGAAGTTCGCCTCTCAAGAAAGGACCAGGTTGACGTTGGTTGCTCCTCTCTGGCCCTCTAGGAATGGTTCACCGAGGTACATCAATGGCTGGTGGACATCCCAAGAAGTCTGCCATTGCGGTTGGATCTTCTCCGACAACCTCACATGAAAAGATTCCATCAAAGCCTCCCCGCGCTTCGTCTAACTGCCTTCAGACTATCGAGAGACTCTAGAGCTTGAGGGTTTTCGAAGCAGGCAGCTAGAGCTATTGCCAGGGCAAGGAGATCCGCTACCATCAGGATCTACCAATCCAAATGGGAGTTATTTCGAGATTGGTGCAAGTCCACCTCTGTTTCCTCATCCGATACCACTATAGCGCAGATCGCTGACTTCCTGCTACACCTTAGAAACAACCGTAACTTTTCTGCCTCTACTATTAAAGGTTACAGAAGCATGTTAGCTGCAGTGTTCAGACACAGGAACATGGATCTATCGAACAATAAAAATCTTCAAGACCTTCTCAAGTCTTTTGAGACTTCCAAGGAGCATCGGATTATGACTCCAGCCTGGAACTTGGATGTGGTACTTAAATTTCTCATGTATGAGAGATTTGAACCTCTGCACTCAGCCTCTCTCAAAGACCTTACTCTGAAAACTCTTTTTCAAGTGAGTCTTGCTACTGCAAAGAGAGTTAGTGAGGTGCATGCCTTCAGCAAGAAGATTGGCTTCTGTTCTAATAAGGCAGTATGCTCCTTGCAGCTTGGCTTCCTGGCCAAAAATGAGCGACCATCTCATCCATGGCCAAAATCTTTTGAGATTCCCAACCTGTCAGATGTGGTTGGTAATGAAATTGAAAGAGTCTTGTGTCCTGTAAGAGCACTTAAATTTTATCTTGACAGAACCAAGAATTTACGAGGTGAATCAGAGGCCTTATGGTGTTCGGTCAAGGAGCCAATGTCGAAGAACCCCTTATCATATTTTGTTAGATTTTTAATTAGAGAGGCTCACACTCATTGCGGTAAGACTGACCTTAGATTATTGAAAGTTAAGACTCATGAAGTCAGAGCAGTGGCAACGTCAGTGGCTTTCAAGCAAAATCGATCCCTAAGAAGCATTATGGACGCAACCTATTGGAGAAGTAAATCTGTGTTCGCTTCTCATTATTTAAAGAATGTCCAGACTCTTTGTTAGGACTGCTACACATTGGGATCATTTGTAGCAGCGAGTGCAGTGGTGGGTGAAGGTTCTACCACTACATTCCCTTGATCCTAATACCTTTTTTTTCTCTTGAAACTATTGTTTTTTGGGTTGTATGTGGAGACTGAGACAGTCTTCCGCAATCTTTTGATTTTGGCTCGTGGTCAAACTTGTTTCTTGAGAGCGCCCAGATCAAGGGTATTGGTTTAGGTCCTGTCATAGGGGTGGTCACCCTAGATATGACAGCTCCTAGAGGTCTTTCAGCCCCCTGAGTGGATCGCTGGGCTTCATAAGGATAGCGGACTAATGAGGCAGAGTATCATCAAAGTCAGCTTCCTTATCAGGTACTAATCCTTAAGTTTGTTTTATATCAAAACTCTCGAGTTATATTCCTATGATGTTTACTCCTGGTCTCTTACCCTCCACCAAGGGTGTGAATCAGCTATATATATATATCCACCTGCTGAGTTAAATGTTTAAAAATTATATTTTCATAAAATAAATTTTTGAACATACTTACCCGGTGGTTATATATTATTAAACTCCCTCCCTTCCGCCCCTCTAGAGACCCTACGGGCAGAGAAGACCTGAGGATGTGAGGAATAGTTCCGGTATCCTGGCGAGTGGTGGCGCTAGTGTACACCCAGCAACCCAAACTACGATCACCCGCGAGGTTTGAATTTGCTGCCGGACCGTCGGAGACGTTAGCTATATACTGTACTGTATATATCCACCGGGTATGTTCAAAAATTTATTTTAATATGAAAATATAATTTTTTCACAGGTAACAGCGATGTAGAACACAAGGCCGAGTTCTACGGCCGCACGGTTCGTTATCCTGCGCTCCATGTGGTAGCTCGTGAGCTGCCCCTATTACGAGGTAGCATTCCCTGTCAACCTTCAACTTGTTCGTCCTTCGTGGGGAACACTCTCTCTCTCTCTCTCTCTCTCTCTCTCTCTCTCTCTCTCTCTCTTTTTTCCCATAGAGCTGGGAGAAAGCTTGCCTTAGGCGACTCCTCTCTCGTTCGCGAGAGAGTTTCTTACGCCTACGTTTTTTTTCCATAGAGCTGGGAGAAAGCTTGTTTTAGGCGATGTCCTTCTTCGGGAGGACTTCACTCTCGTTTGTGAGAGAGATTATTAAGCCTACGCTTTTTTCCCATAGAGCTGGGAGAAAGCTTGTCTTTGGCGATGTCCTCCTTCGGGAGGACTTCTCCCTCGTTCGCGAGAGAGATATTTTACGCCTACGCTTTATTCCCATAGAGCTGGGAGAAAGCTTGTCTTAGGCGATCTTCTTCGGGAGAACTTCCCTCTCGTTCGCGAGAAATAACTTGTAGGAGCTTGCTGATCCACCAGGGGCAGTGGCAGAGCTTTCTCTGAAGCAGGTTATCCCTTGGGGGGAACGAGTCTCTCGTCCTCAAGAGAAGACCGCCTCTGGGCATCGGCGGTCCCCCGTTACGCTTATGGTTCTCCTTCAGGGGCGGAGCAAGAGCCTTCTCTTAAGCGGAGGTGTTATCTTGAACCTGCTGGTTCTCCTTGATCCTTCAGTGTCTCCTTCGATCAACCTTTGGACTGCTGTGATCGTTGAGCCTTCGGGCTCTCGTCATGTTGATCCTGCGGGTTCTCATGACAGTAGGATTCCTTCGGGACTCTGCTCGAAACCTTGGGGTTTCAGTTACGCTGAACCTTTGGGCTCTCGTAACGATGGTAACGTTGAGCCTTCCAGAACTTGTGCCATCAATCACGCTAACCTTTCGGGGTCTCGTGACAGAGGAACCTTGGTTCCTCGTTACGCTGATCCTTCGGGGTCTCGTAACATTAGTTATGCAGAACCCTTGGGCTCTCGTAACTTTAGTCACTTTGACACTTCGGTGTTTTGTGACAGGGAAACTTTGGTTTCTCGTTGCGCTGACCCTTCGGGGTCTCGTAACATTAGTTACGCTGAACCCTTGGGCTCTCGTAACTTTAGTCACTCTAACACTCCGGTGGGTTGTGACAGGGAAACTGCGGTTTCTTGTTACGCTGACCCTTCGGGGTCCCGTAACATTAGTTACGTTGAACCCTAGGGCTCTCGTAACTTTAGTCACTGACACTTCGGTGTTTTGTGACAGGGAAACTTCAGTTTCCCGTTACGCTGACCCTTCGGGGTCTCGTAACATTAGTTACGTTGAACCCTAGGGCTCTCGTAACTTTAGTCACTGACACTTCGTGTTTTGAGACAGGGAAACTTCGGTTTCCCGTTACGCTGTCCCTTCCGGGTCCCGTAACCTTAGTTATGTTGAACCCTTCGGCTCACGTAACTTTAGTCACTGACACTTCGGTGTTTTGTGACAGGGAAACTTCTGTTTCCCGTTACGCTGAACCTTCGGGGTCTTGAAACATTAGTTAGGCAGAACCCTTGGGCTCTCGTAACTTTAGTCACTCCAACACTTTGGTGTTTAGTGACAGGGAAACTTAAGTTTCTCGTTTGCGCCGACCCTTCGGTGTCTCACAATGCAGTTCACGCTGAACCTTTGGGTTCTCGTGACCATAGCCATACTTATATGACAGAGTTTGCGGGCTCTCGTTGTGTTGACTGCTCGTGCTCACACAACACAGGCTATCGTGAACCTTCGGGTGAACGTAGTAGTGAGTACTCTCGCCACACTGAGAGCTCTTGCGCGCAAATTGCCGCGCACAGATGATTGGGCGTGCGACCGGTTTGGCGTGCATGACTGGATTGGCGCGCGCGACCAGATTAGCGTGCACGACCAAATTGGCGCGCACGTCCAATTAGGCGCTTAGGACCAAATTGGCGCGCACGATCGGATTGGCGTGCGTGACCATGTTGGTGGGCGCTCGCGATCGGATTGGGGCTCACGACCATAATGGCGCACCCGCAATCAGTTGAAGTGCGAGTACAACTCTTATGTCAGATTTTTTCGGACTCGTTGCGTGAAGTGTTCATGAGTGCGCGAGAGTTTTAATCTTATGACAGAGTTTTCGAACTCTTGTCCCGTGAATTGTTCGCGCGCGCCCATCATCATCACTAGTTTTACTCTGATGACAGAGGGATGCCTGCTGCCTAAGGGTTTAAGAATCTCTACAGGTAACTATGACACAGTTCCTTTGGGTCCTGGTCACATAACACGATTCCTGAAAATTCCATCAGGAATCAGCGACAGAGTTCCTGCGGGTTCTCGGCACAACATCCCTTATGGTCGTGAGAAAGGAATTCACAAATAGATTCTGAACCCCTAGGTTTTCATCCGAATCTATTTGTTGCCGCGATCCAGAGTTTTCTGAAAACTCTATGGTCGACACCCCCCCCCCCTCTACGGGATGTTTCTTCCAAAGGTGTGACTTGATACATCACTCTTCACTCCCAGCTGATTACTATATCAGTTAGTCTGGTTTCGCTAGCACCGATCCTTTCGTTTTCGAACGAACGACCATCATCTTCCCACTTCGAGTGGTTTGGTTAGCAGACGGAAATGAGCAGGGAATGGGAAATTCTTTACATTCCAGTTCATTTCTCCTGGCAGGCCTTGCCTGATTTAGACGGTAGTTTTCTCTCTAGCGAGTTAGCGTTCGACGGCAACCCCTTTGGGTAAGTGGTCGATGGCAATTATGTCTGGCCTTCTTGAAGCAAACCCCCACATACGAGACTTCACCCTTTTTCGGGAGACTCATTCCTGAGAAGTTTTTACAAAACTTCAATGGGTGTTAAAACTTCATGAAGGCTGTAAGCCTTCCCCGGAGCATGCACTCTAGCCAAGACAAAACCGCGAGGTTATTGTCTTAAACTCGGTTCTACCGTTTGATGGAGGCAGCCTCCCCCGTCATTGTCCCCTGAGTATAACGACTTGCCTTTTTACACGATAGGCTTCCGAGACTTTTTATTCTATCCCTACAGGGTTATTGTTTCGAACAATTAGTCCCGAAGGAACATTGTTAGCTGACATTAAAGAACGATAGCAACAGCGTGGGCATCTTTTCATTACGTTACGAACGTTTCAAACCCCACCCACAAGTAAACAGACATCCATTTCTGTGTAATGAACACTGGCTAGCCCCTCACATAAAGAGGAGGGGTAAACCAAAGGGGAAATGATCGCCTCTATAACTGTATATTTTGTTTGTGAACATGTTCGCTCTCATTCAAGAAAATATTACAGTTAGTCAATGACCAAAATTCTTTCAGCAATAATGTTGCGATTCCTCGCACATACATTATTCCCGCAACCGGATTCGTTGCAAACGTTTCCTGGAGGCAGAGAATACGCATGCGCTAGCGCAAATGGACAAGTACATATATGCGTGCAAACGATCTTTCTGCCAATAAGGGCTATATACATCTTCCAATTAGAACTCCGTTCTATTAAGTTGTATATTTATATCCCTTACTGGAGCCAGGTTATTCAATACATTACTTGGCTACTTTCCTGTAACCAGACATACGGCATTTACGTTCTGCCTCCATATAGGCATTTTTCCTTTCCCCCGATCGGAAGTCTTAGTCTCCTACAAAGGCTTTGGCTGGAAATTTCTCATAAGCATATCTGTTCCCTAGTAGGGAACATTTAATATAAATGCTAGTTTACCGATCAGAGACGGAGAAGTACAAACGTTTTTTGTCATAAGAAGGAGAAACCTCCGTTACGAACATTTCCAACGTTCTCCTACTGAGTTCTGGACACGACTTTTAAGTTGAACTACGCATGTATGCTTGTCATGCGCACAGTTCGGTGTTACTACTCCTCAGTAGACTTATGTTCTTTACCCACCCAACAATAGATTGAAGATACGTCTCAATCCCCTCTTGGGTTTGGTTGGATGCGTTCGATGATTACCGTACAGTCTCTTGTCCGGAAAGCGATCTCTATGGAGATTCACTATTATAACATAAGCTGTACTGATTAACTGGCCAACCACACTGGATTAGTGGGAGTTGGTGGGAGAACAGGCTGTTCCCCTTTGTTGCAAGAACGTGCAATTAGTTACACGTCTTGACATCATCTCGAGGTGTGTTTTTTGCTATGCACTCCCCCCCCCCCTCACCGCTGGACAATCCGCGGATGATGGGTGGCAGTCGAGAGCTTCTGCAAAGAGGCCTGTCTTCTCGTCTTCCCTCTGTACTTGATGCTCTCTATAATGCATCAAAAGAGAGAGAGGGGGGGTGGGGTGGGGGGGGGTTGCCATATGCCATACCATTCCATCCTCGTCTGTTGGCCAGATTCAGAAAGGTACCAACATTCATCTCTTAGAGAACTATCTAGCAGTACAAAGCTTCAGATGGACAGAGGACAACTAGTTGCCCCCATATGCTCTCGTCATTCCTGGTATAGGAATGTGCTTGCAAAACCACCCAGATAGCAGGCTCCTAGTGTCTTGGAATTATCTTGTATCCATCAAAGTCTTAACTTTGTGGGGTCCCCGACAGTGGTTATGCTCGCAGCGGCCCTGATCTTCAGGCTTCAACTCGACTGTTCCCCAGGATCTCAAACAAGATGTATTCCAAGATCGGTGGGGTGGCCTAGAGGTGTGCCTTGTTCCCCCCCCCCCCCATTCGGTCTGGTGAAAAAGTCCTCAGCCAAGTCAGGATAAGTAGAATCTTATCAATGACTCCAATAGCTTCGCTATGGCATCCCGCAGAATGGTTCCCAGACCTTCTGCAGCCCATGACAGAGCTCCAATGGCTTCTCTATGGCAACCTGCAGAATGGTTCCCGGACCTTCTACAGCTCCTGACGGAGTTCCGAGGGATCTTCCTCCACGGCACGATCTTCCAAGCAGCCACATGCTAACATTTTCTCAAGCCGTAGCTTTGCTTCGACTTCTCGTCTAGGACGATCCTACACCACCCCTCTCAGAGAGGCCTTTCGCAACAGGTTACAGAAAAGATGTCTAGGCACCTCAGACACTTTTCAGCGTCGGTCTTCCAGGCGAAGTGTTCGGTCCTTTGTGACTGAGGTCGTGGAAGGGGATTCTCTCCCATCGATGCCTTTACTTATGCAAGTGTGAGATAACTTGTCCCCCGTCGGATCTCAACCTCCTCCTGGGAACGCGGTTCGGGTCCTTCAGTCTCTGAAGGCCCCTCTCTACGAACCTTAGGCCCAGCAGCAGATCGCTTCCTTATACGGAAGACGCCCTTTCTACTCACTTGGGTTTTTGACCAAGAGAGTTAGTGTGTTGTATGATCCACCTCTGATGTCTCCTACCCTAGGAGATGGGGAGAAGTAATCCTCAGCGGCGTCCCTGAGTGGATTGCCAAGACTCAAATCCGAGTGTGCTGTACCCTATGTGCAGCCCATTTTGAATAAAGAGTCTTCGTTCGATAACCGGAAACCCATCAACTGGGGTTTTACCCTGTGAGGAGTCTGTGGGGTTACCTTAAAAGAACGATACCAGCTCGCCCCCGTGTGTCGGCACTGTTGACCAGCACGGGGAAGGTCAAGAGGAGTCCCTCAAGGATTTTCTTCCCCTCTGGGATCGGAGGGCAATTGATGTTACTCTTAATCTAGACTCTCCTCCATCCTAAGACCCAGAGCTCATAACGTCACTGGCGTTGCTACGTCCCTGGCGTTCAAGAAACTACTCTGTGGTGCAGATACTTTAAGTGGGAATGTGGAAGCGTCAATCGACCTTCACGGCCCACTACCTGCAAAGACGTAACCCACAAGAACATGGAGACCTTTTCCATTGGTCCTGTGGTGGTCGCACAACAAATGGTCTAAACACCTCAGGCTCCTTGATGGACAAGTAGCAGAGGGTTGAGGTCTGAAGCTACCCAGATTAGTCTGGGGTGAATTAGTAAGAATGCCTGGCTCCTTTCTTCCTTTCACCTTCTCCCATCTTGGGAAAACAGCTCCGCAAGCCTCAGCATAGCTGACCTCACCTCGCTGCAGGTAAGACCCATTTCCCTTGTGCCTCCTAAGTATAGAAGAATACTTTGTTACGTCCCTAATACCTTTTAGAGGGAGGGTATTGGCTAAGTCTTTAGGAACAATAGGTTCTGTACTCGAGTTCCTATGTTAAAGACAAGCCACACTGTTAGTTCCACTCACACACAAGCTTCTGCAGGCCGGTATCAGTGCATTACCTCATATCGGCACTTTATTTTAGCGAGGGTAGGGTACCTTCTACTATCGATCTCAGATCGAAATAGAGAGGACCCCGCGTCATGACCAAGGCCAGTTGGTGAGGACTTCCTCCCTCCTAAGAGTAAGTCACCCTATAAATAGCGAAGGTTTGTATCTGTGTCGGAACAAATAACAAATTTGGAAATAATTTGTATTTTTCCTAACATACAAACCTGGAACTATTTATACAAATTGGCCCGCCACCCTGTCCCCCGAGAAGTCCTGCCATAAAGCAAAGTGGTTACTCAGCCGAGAGGTGTGAGTGAGTGGGATAGCCAGTCTACCCCCCCCCCTCGCTAACTAGCGTATGGGTTAGTTATCCCTCACTAAAATTATCATGGCTCGTCTTTCAGCTGCGCCGAAAGTATACCCTATAAATAGCTCCAGGTTTGTATGTTAGGAAAAATACAAATTACAGTATTTCCAAATTTGTTATATTACTTTCGGCATAACTGAAATGACGAGCCATTAATTTTTAACGAGGGCTAACTACCCACACCGCTAGCTAGCGGGGGTAGGGAGGGTAGCTTGCTACCGCTCCCCCACACACACCTGTGATTGAGCTCACTTTGCTTTCGGCTCGAATGGTGAACGTACATTGCCTCTCTTATCCTTGCCGACAATTGGCAGCCATTAATGCTTTTTGTTCTTTTCTTTTCTCTTAGACTGTACGTGAAGTTGGCTTCTGCGACCATGCGCACTTGCCCTGGTCTTCCCAACCGCCCCTGTGAAACATTCATGTCGGCGGTTGAGACCGATCCTCACACCCTTTGTCCTTCTTGCAGAGGCCAATGGAGTGGTCTTCCTTCCAGTTGGAGAGGTTTTCGCGACGGCGGAAGAAGAAGTCCAAGCGGGATGTTTCTCTTTCGAAGGTTGCTTCGAAGGAAGAAAAACCCAAGGCCCCTTCTTCAGTCCCCCAAACCTCCTCCGAAGCTCCTACTTGGTCGTTCTCTTTCGAGAGACCGCCGAGTAGTAGCGTAGACCGATTTATTTCTGTCCATCCCCGGGTCTCGAGAGATGACGTTGCTTCCCCTAGCGAAGCAGCACCACATCTCCCCCTGGGGGAGGTTTTGTCACTAACTTCTGTTTTCCAAGTTTGGTCCTTCTTGGGGCTCACGGGTTCGCCCTCCAAGGAGGTTTTGCTTGATTACATCCGCATGGGTGCTTCTATCAAGCAGTCGTCGTCACCGTCAGAGGTTGATCCCCTGACACTTATCGATGTTGTTGTGTCAGAGGTGTCTCATGTGGCGTCAACCATCTCCTCTGCCACTCAAGACTCTACGGTAGCTGACGGGGTAGTTTCCCCCATTCCTGACCATCCTCCGAGGGGGAAACTAAGTTCATCATCAATCTCTCCTGCTAGTGTTTCTCTCCCTCGGGGAGTTCACTTACATAGACTCCTTTTCGGAGGACTGCTGATGGTCAGCTTGCTGATCCAACGGCCCCCAGGGGGTGCATCCGTTGGAAGACTCGCCTTCCTCTTCTCCTTAGAGGCCTTCTTTCACCTGCGGTGAAGAGGTGCCTCTTTGCTTCAACGTTGTCTATGCATTCCCCCGCAGAGGAGTCTCTAGATCGATCGTCCATCACTGCACCTGCAACCAGTTTTGTGACTTCGGTCCTGGACCTCTCTGCAGATCGTTCGCGATCTCCTTCGGTGGATGGTCGTCCTTTTAAAGGACACGTCGACCATTCACCCGACAGACCTGCCGACCTTCTATCGCCGTTCCTGCATGGGCCTATCAAGGCTCCACCTAAGTGCGCTACTGCGGGCCATCATACCGCGCACTACGCGATTATGCAACCTGACCAGCGCTCACTAGCAGCTCGTCAGGCCCCAACACTGCAGCGTACCACCTATCTTGGTCGCCCTTACGCAGGGCAACAACCTCACGCGCCAACATGTGCCTACACGCCCAATAGATCAGAGATCTCCCATGCGCCATGCGCGCCCACATGCGCCAACGATCTCCTGCGCGTAGGCACTAGCGGGTCGCCTAGTGCCTACGCACTAGCGCCTACCTGCGCGTCAATGTTCTCCTGCGTAACAGCGCTCTCCCGCGTGCCAACATGTGCGCCCCACATCATACTCTCCTGAGTGCCATCTTGCGCGCCAGCCAACGTGCCATCACTCTCCTGCACGCAAGTTCGTAGGTGAGGCAACAACCCTGTTGCCCTCACCTGCGCGTCATCTTTCTCCTGCGCGCACGGAGATAGTCCTAAAGATGCGTGCCAACATTCTCCCGCGCGCTTGGAGACATTCTCCTGCACGCGGGCGCCCTAATTCTTCGACAGACGTGCGCAAACACTTTCGCGCACACATCGTGATTCTCCTGCACACAAGCAAATAGTCTCCTGCACTCACGCACCAAGTCTCCAGCGCGCGAGCACCAATATTCTCCCTCGCGCGAGCACCATTACTCTCCCTCGGGCGAGCACCATTACTCTCCCTCGCGCAAGCACCATTACTCTCCCTCGCGCGAGCACCATTACTCTCCCTCATGCGAGCGCCAATATTCTCCCGCACGCGAGCATGCTCACTAAAAGGAACGACGTCCGGCAAGGTCGCCATCGCCTCATTCCCCTCTCAGCAAGCACATACCACCGCGTATTGTGGGAGACGGGAAACATGCAGAGGGGTTCAGGATCCCAAAGCTATATCCTAAGGCGAACCCATCTATTCCAGTAACTCCTCCCAGGGAACCTTCGGTCCCTTTCCCTTCAGGGGGTATATCTGACAGTGTGTCTGTCACCCAACAGCCCTGATCAGAGCCGTAACCCAGGATTTCAAGCCTGTCCTCTCGGATCTAGGACATGGAGCCATGGCTTCCTCTATCCCTTTGAAGAGGAAAAGAGGAGTTCTGGACGCGGTCACTTCCCCGAGGGCGAAACTGACTCAGACCATCAAGGCAAGTTTCTCCTATTTCTCGAACTAACTCTCCATCCCTTTCGGACGAAGATCTCCTGTCACTAAGGGAACCACACGAAGAGAGATTTTCCCCCATCTCACTAATGGAGGAAATCTCTTCACGCCGAGAGTTCCTCACAGTCCGGGAATAGAAGGGACATGCCACACTCATCAATGTTGGAGTCTTACAACCTTCCCCGGAAGAAATCTAAAGACTCCAAAACATTACCAAAGTCCTCCACTAGTGCTAGGATGGAGTCAGCCAGCCACACAGGGAATGTCCGCGACTCTACCCAAGAAGAGCATTTGGGGATAGGAAACTTCGCTGCAAGTCCTACAACAGGAGGAGACCAGCAGGAGTCAGAACACGCATTTTGGCAGGTTCTGACTCTGAAGGTTCTCAACCGGTTTTCCGACCCGGAGATCCTCCCTCGAGAGAACAAAGACACGGTCCTAGACCGCGTCTTTGTACTCAAAAACCCTCTAAGACCAGTGCAGCTCTGCCCTGGTCTCAAGGGGTTAAGAGCACCAGGGACAAGATTGCCCAGCAGCTCTCCGAGACTCCTCCCACCTCCTCGTGTACAGCAGAGGAGGTACTTGGAGATCCTGGAGGAGTCTTGTTCAGCTCTTCCGCTTCACCACTCGCTGGAAGAGCTAACCAGGTGAGTCCCTCTTGAGAGACTCTCCAACTGGCAGGTCTCGTTCTCGGCAGCCGAGATCCTCAACCAGGAGAAGGTCGGGAAATGTGCTATGCAAGCTACTTCGTGGCTTGATATCTGGTTGGGGACCTTAGGTATCCTGATACGATCTGAGGATTTCTCCAAGGAACGTACCAGGAAAGCTATGGAAACCTTCCTTCTTTCAGGTACTTGCACAATCGAGTTTCTTGCCTACCAAGTCTCGAACTTGCGGGCAAATACCATCTTGAAACGTCGGGATGCAGTAGCTGAGGGATTCCACCAGAAGGCCCCTTGTGCCGAGACCAATTGGCTCAGACATTCTTCCATAGAGGGGTCTCTTCTGTTCGAGCCTAAGGATGTGGAACATGCTGCTGAGAGGTGGAGAACGTCTCATCAAGACTCCCTCCTCCATAGGGCTTTAACATCTAAGCTCTATAAACCTCCAGCACCACAGCAGTCCCGTCCAACCAAGACCTTAACGACGACAACTGCAGCGATAACAACGGTGTCTAAGCACTCTCCTGTCAAAGACAGGAAAGGCAAAAAGTCCTCCGGGGGAGGTAAAAATCCTAGAGGGAGCAGCCAAGGCCACAAACGCTAGGATAGGCAGTCCCCCTACATTTCCACCAGTGGGGGGATGCCTACAGAGTTGCGCAAACAGGTGGAAGCAACTCTGGGCCTATTCCTGGACAATTTCTGTGATCAGTCTCGGATATCGCGTCCCGTTCATAACATCTCTAGCTCCCCTGACCAGGAATCCAGTGTCATTGAACTCCCTTGCCATGGGGTCGGCAAGGGGGCAAGCCCTTTGGGCAGAAGTCCAGACCCTGTTGAAGAAGGGTGCTCTCCAAGAGGTCCTCGACGGATCCCCAGGCTTCTTCAGTCGACTCTTTCTTGTAAAGAAGGCATCTGGAGGCTGGAGACCAGTCATCAACCTCTCAGCTCTGAACAAGTTTGTCAAACAAACTCCGTTCAGCATGGAGACGGCAGTCACGGTCAGACTAGCAGTAAGACCGCAAGACTTCATGTCCACACTGGATTTAAAGGACGTGTACTTCCAGATCCCAGTCCATCCATCTTCAAAGAAGTACTTAATATTCAGCCTGGACAACAGAATATACCAGTTCAAGGTGCTGTGCTTCGGTCTTTCCACAGCACCACAAGTCTTCACCAGAGTGTTCACCCTAGTATTATCTTGGGCACACAGGATTTGCATCTGTCTCCTCCGTTATCTGGACGACTGGCTAATCCTAGCAGACTCTGTGTCAACCCTTCTTCAACACCGAGACAAGCTTCTGAGACTTTGCTAGGATCTGGGGATCATGGTAAATCTCGAGAAGTCCTCTCTGCTTCCCACTCAAAGACTGGTATACCTAGGCATGATTGTAGACAACATTCTCCTCGAAGCCTTCCCATTAGATGACAGGATAGCAAGGCTGAGAAAGGTCGCAAGACCTTTTCTCAGATGAGAAGAACTTCCAGCCCAATCGTGGCTATGCTCCTCGGTCACCTTTCATTGTTGGCCCGTCTAGTTCCGAATGGTCGCCTCAGGATGAGATCCCTCCAGTGGCGGCTCGAGTCCCGGTGAAATCAAGCATACGACTCCCCGGACATCCAGATCCCCATGGGACCTGCGGAACTCACAGACCTCCAGTGGTGGGTGGCAGACGAGAGTCTACGAAAGGGAGTGGATCTTCTTGACCTCCCCCCGGATTTGATGCTGTTTTCAGACGCTTCAAAAAAAAGGGTGGGGGCCCCACGTGCTGCACCACACGACCTCAGGCCTCTGGTCAGAGTCAGAAAAGTACCTCCACATAACTCTCCTAGAGATGAAGGCCGTCTTTCTGGCCCTTCAACAGTTCCAATAGTACCTGGCAAGTCACTCGGTGGTGATGAGCGACGACACCACAGTAGTGGCCTACATCAACAAACAAGGAGGTACTTTTTTGCCGTAAGTATCCCATCTAGCAGTAGAGATACTGAGATGGGCTGAAATCCACTCGATACCTATCGGCACCTTTCATTCCAGGCAAAAGGAATGTGCTCGCTGACAACCTGAGCAGAGCATCTCAGATAGTGAGTACCGAGTGGTGGTCTTTGGATCATCTAGTTGCCAACAAAGTCCTGACTTTGTGGGGTTCTCCGACTGTGGACCTCTTCGCAACCGCCCTGAACTTCAGGCTCCCGCTGTACTGTTCCCTAGTCCCAGACCCCAAGGCTCTCTGGCAAGATTCTTTCCAACAATGGTGGGACAACATCAACGTTTACGCCTTTCCACCGTTCTGTTTGATGAGGAGGGTACTCAACAAGACCAGAACATCGGTCAATCTTTCAATGACCCACATGGCATCACGCAGAATGGTTCCCGGACCTTCTGCAACTCTTAACGGAGCCACCAAGAGAACTCCCTCCACGACACAATCTACTCAAACAACCACACACCAATATCTTCCGCAAAGCCGTAGCTTCGCTACGACTTCACGCCAGGAGACTATCCAGCATCTCCTCTCTGAGAGAGGATTTTCGCAACAAATTTTGATTAGGATGTCTGGACATCTGCGGAAATCATCAGCAGCAGTCTACCAGGCAAAGTGGAAAATTTTCTGTGGTAGGTGTCGTGGAAGGGGTATCTCTCCACTCGATGCCACTATTCCAGCAATAGCGGAGTTCCTCGTGTATTTGCGTGAAGAAATGCGTTTCTTAGTCTCGGCAGTGAAAGGTTATCGCTCAGTCTTAAGCGTCGCCTTCAGACTGAAAGGAATGGAAATTTCTTCATCGCTAGAACTTTCTCTACTCATACGGAGTTATGAACTTACCTGCCCCCAGTCAGAAGTGAGACCTTCCCCATGGAATGTGGTTCAAGTTCTCAGGTCTCTTGAGAGACCTCCCTATGAACCATTGCGCCAGGCAACAGATTGCCACTTGACTTGGAAGACTGTGTTCCTGCTAGCTTTGGTGTCGGCCAAGCGAGTCAGTGAACTTCATGGTCTCATACGACATCGGCCATTCAAGGGGATGGGGAGAGGTAACGTTCAGCTTTGTCCCCGAGTTCATTGCTAAGACTCAGAACCCGGGAGTAGCGGATCCTCGATTCTACTCCTTCCGGATTTCTATTCTCCGTACTGTAACAGAT
Source organism: Palaemon carinicauda (assembly GCF_036898095.1). NCBI lineage: Eukaryota > Metazoa > Arthropoda > Malacostraca > Decapoda > Palaemonidae > Palaemon > Palaemon carinicauda. The sequence continues at coordinate 80,980,573 of NC_090752.1, forward strand.
GACCCAGACCATCTCTTACTATGACCAGTAAGGAGGTTGAGGCTGTACCTCAAGAGAACAGCCGCAGCCCGTCCTCGTGTGGCAATACTACTCGTCAGCACAGGAAGGACTAAAAGGAGGGACACGAAGAACACCATCTCAGTATGGATTCGCAGGGTCTTTGACCTTGCACTGAATCCATGTCGCCCCAGAGCACATGATATCAGGGGCATAGCTACGTCCCTGGTCTTCAAAAGAAATTATTCAGTGACGCAGGCTCTTCAAGCTGGGGTGTGGAAACGTCAAAACACGTTCACATCCCACGACATGTAAGACATGACCCACAGGAGACTCGATACGTTTTCTATCGGTCCCGTGGTGGCTGCACAACAGCTGGTTTAAAACCTCAAGCTCCTTATTGGACAAGTAGCAGAAGGTTGAGGGCATTGTTACCCGGTTTTAGTCTGCCTGAATGAAAAGGTTTGACTGGCCCTCATTCTTTTCTTCATCATCCCCTCTCTTAGGGAAAGCAGCATCCTGGGTTCTCTGCATAGCTGACCTGAAACCACTGCAGGTAAACCATGCTCCCTTGTGTACCTAGTAGTAAGATTAATACTGTTACGTCCCCATACCCTGACGAGGTGGTATTGGGAAAGTCCTAATGCACAGTTTTCCATCTTATTTACTTCGGAACAACTTTCTAGGACGAGTCACACTTCTACATACCTTCACACACAGCTTGCGTAGGCTGCAGACCTAGCGTAACAAGGTTTTAGGGAGGTGCAGGGGCTCCTTATTTCTTGAGGGCTAACACACTCGGATAAGGAGCCCCCGGGCAAAGCCAAAATGCCAGACTGGCTGGGACGTCCACCCTTCCTAATGGGTGAGTCACCCCTATTAAATAGCATGGTTTGTATTCCAGTTACGGAACAAATGACAAATTCGTAGATAATTTGTATTTTTTTTTAACTACAAACCTTAGCTATTTAACCAAACTTGCCTGCCAGCCCTATCCCCCTTAAAGTCCTACCTCCAAGCAAAGTGAGCTCAATCACAGGTGTGTGAGGGGGAGTGGTAGCAAGCTACCCTCCCTACCCCTGCTAACTAGCGGTGTGGGTAGTTAACCCTCGTTAAAAATTAAAGGCTCGTCATTTCAGCTACGTCGAAAGTAATACCCTTATTAAATAGCTAAGGTTTGTATAATTAGGAAAAATTCAAATTATCCATGAATTTGTCATATGGTCACTATTTGTTCATATATGAATATAAACCGTTGTCGTTTTAATAGGTGTATGCTTTCAGTGTAACTGGATATGGCTTTGTCCCTTCACAAATACAAACCTAGGAGGTATGATTCCCCGATGAGCTGGTTTAGCCATGAAAAAGGGGCTAGCAGGAAGTATACCAATCAACCTGGTCACACACTCACCCAGTGGCTACTCTTCACTTTTGATATGGCGACGGTTGAGTGAAGGTTTTTATGTCTCTTTCTCCTGCTTATCTCTCCTTGGCCGTATTAACTTCACCTTTTCTTTCCCTTTTCAGGTGCGCATGTTCTTGAGGAACTGCAACAGTACAGGTTTGTTCTGACGTATCGAGTTGCTCTTGTGGTACTGTTATGTCAGATAAGGAGACGAATCTTTACCAATTATGTTCTACGTGTAGACAACACTCCTGCCTGGAGGCTTCTTCTCGTGAAGAGTGTCAGGAGTGGCCATCCTCTAAGTGGGAGCAATACAATAGACATAGGAAAAAGAAGTCTTAAAGGGATTCTTGGTCATTTGTGTGATCCTTGTAGTTGAAATCCTAACTTCTTTCTCCTGTGGCTTGTACTCTCCCACCTGACTCTTCCTGTTCAGCTTCCATGGGTGCCGATTGGACAGGAGCTATGTTCATTTGACCATGGACAACCTTCTTGTCAGGAAGACTTTGTCACTTCCCCTTGAAGGAGTCAAGCTTTTTTCCCGCTCTGTATGTATTGTAGCCTTCCTTGGGGCTTTCAGGTTCCCCTCCCCATTAAGGAACGGCTCTTAAAGGAGTTGACGCTAGAGACACAGCTGCCTCCACTATGGTTGGTCTCTCCCAAGCCGCTGGGAACAGTCCCTTCCAGTCTGGCTCATACCGCTAGCGGAAACATCTCTGCAGTTCCTCGTAGCTGAAGATCTGCAGTTTGGTTCTCTCCCAAGTTCCAGCCTAGCATGTTCACCCCCAGGGTGATTGTACATGCTGAGTCCGATCAGCCCGAGGTTCCTTGCGAACGTTATGAGCCTACCATCTCTTTGTGATCCTTTAGCCGACATTTTCAGCAGTGTAAGATATCGTTCTTGCTTGAGTGGTCCACCCCTCGAGTAGCCCAAAAACGGGTGTGTGATTCCTTGCCACCTTGCACTAGTTTTCCAGAGCTGGGCTTTAAAAATCCTTCTGGTTATTGTGCACGACATCTCCCCAGAGCCAGAGGCGCTTTCCACTATGCCCCTCATGCATCATGAGTCTCGCTAGGGTGCAGATTTTTGTCAACCCTTCATTGGCAGATTTCTGTCAACTCTTCTTTAGCAGCAGTGCCACCTACACCTTGTAAATCACCTATTGATGCGTCTGGGTATCAGTGATATCTAGATGCGAAGTCTGGCTATGCTAAGCCTGGTCCTTTGTGGGAAGATGTGTGGGTTATCCCAGTTAGGGTGACGAAGGAACGTATGAACAAGGACAGGTTACACCTCCTTCGGGAGACATCTTCACACGAGAACGAGCAGGGATTCGAGATGTCCGAGAGAGATCTCATTCATTGACAAGTATCGACTATTGCCCATCAAGATAGTCGATACTGCCTCCACCATTATTGTTCCCGTAGAACCCCCGTAAGCTTTGCTGCCTGCGGAAGGTCCTTGGAAGAGGGGTGCCAGTGTTTTAGTCTTCACTTTGTAGCCTCAAGGGTGGAAGGATTTGAGTTCTCTTCCCAAGAAGTGGTTATCAAAGATAGCAGACATCACTGCTCTGCAGAAGAAAGTTCAGGATTCAGTGGCTGTCTTGTCTCTTCACTCAACCTGGGACTCTCCTCTCAGGCCTCAATCTCCTGCTTGGTTACATGTTGATGACCCAGACCCAACCCAGGTTGCTATGGGTGTTAGTCTGAAGATGGAAGCTTCCATAGATTTTGATTCGGACAACTCTGAAGGCATGTTGTGCCTTCATCAGCTAGCCCCAAAGCTCCAGCCACAGAACAAGGGGAGTCGGACTATTCCTTTATGCAGGTCTTGTCTTGCATTAGGAAAATTAACCCCTTCGCTATGATGGCATCGTTTGGCGTCAAAAAATATCGGGTGATACAGACGATAATGTCCGGATGCATCATTTACAAATGTAAACCATATGGAGATTAAAATTACTGGGATATCCTACAAAAGACTATAGCACATGGTTGTAAGTCACACATTTCAAGCTCGGGAAATTTCATTAGAAAAAAAAAAATCTATATGTTACCATATAGAATCACACCACTTTCTCTCGCCAATGGCGACATTCCTTACCCGAAGGTGAGGACCGTTTTTTTTTGTTTCACCCTGTAGGTGGCTTCTTGCGGACACCGCCTTCTGTGAGGAAACAAGTACTCTGCCAGTAGGTGTTGGCGACTGTGGGCTGTGTGACGTTTCCCCCATTTTAACCTGGCATTGAACCAGCGAGACAGTTAGGCTTTCTATGGGAGATGGAGTTGCCTACTATGCCTTTTCTCTTCACTTATTATGTAATTCTGTATAGTTGTTTGGCATTTATTAGTGCCTTTCTGTTTGGCACCCTTAAGGATTTAGTAACAAGTCTATCTTGGCGACCGTTCACATCCTAACACTGTTGGTAGACTACATCCTTTTGGCCGTTGAGCGATTGAAGGCTTCCTTCCTGTGCCATTCTCTTAGTATAGTGCCTTTATGAATCAGACGATATGTAGTCTACAGTCGGTGTTAGAAACTGAGTCATGAGAAATGTTCCCTCGTGTCTTCTAACACTTGAACAATGGATCAGTCCAGGAATTTATTCCATTTGAATGAAGTGTCCCCTTCCCCGGACACTTTTTCTCTTAACAGTATTGCCTTATTGAGTCTGGTGACTAGGTAGTTCATAGTCTGTGATGATGGCTTTGTGTTATGGCCAGGCTCTTTCTTTGTCAAGGAAATCACTGCTTGCCAACTCCTGATGTCGTTTGGTAACAGCTTCTCTGGGAGTTAGGTAGCAGATATTCTCGGTTAATGTTGGTGACCTTGGCTGTCGTTTGTCATAACTCCAAGTCACTTACGACTGCAAAATTTGATCTGTTTAGGCATTCACTTCGTAAACATGAGTCGCCTTCTACCTGTCCCCTCTCTTTTTGACAAAAGCATCTTCTGTGGGGCGAAAGGTAGTCTGCTGTTGGCTGTTTGCGACCCTAGGCTTTGCGAACTTCCCCCCTTCACCTAACACTGTACCAGCAAGACGTTAGTTTCTCTCTGGGAGACAGAGTTGCCAATTATGCTTTTCCCTCTTCCTATTTCATTCTCAGGAGTATTTCGGCATTCATTATTGTTTTCTAGCCGGTATGTTTGAGAATTTAGTAACAAGACTGTCCTGGTGACCTTTCTGATTCTAACTGTTTTGTGCGCTCCCTTTTTTTTTGGCCGTTAGGCGATAGGAGGTGCAGGGAAGTTTCCTCTGACAAGTTGTTTAGGCTTCTTTTATTTATTTCCTTTCTCAATTAGATCCTTTGCTGCGAAGAAGGACTTCCCTTGGTGCCAGGTTTGAGATTGGCTCTTGACTGCTCTTTGTTCTTCTGTGGATTTACGAAGATTTCTATTTTCTCCATGAGCCGAATTTTCTGTTGGAGTCTCCTTCAAGTCTTTCGTCATCCTCACTCTCTTTGCGAGATCTTGTTTGGATATGGTAGTCTTCACCAGCCTCATTTTTTAATATCGTCTGCCTCTGGGTCTCGGTCTTGTGTGAGGAAGAGGTAATTCGGGAAGAAATGGTCTTCTTCGTTTATCATGGGAATCTTGTTTGCTTCACTTTGGCCATCGTCTAGCACCTCTCCAAAGGTGTTGTCTTTTGATCACCCTTTAGCGATGAGTAGTCCGTTTTATCTTGGTGCCTTTCGCTTCATAGTCAGTATGATGCTATAGGACAGGACATTTCATTGTTCCTCAGAGGGGTTTTTTGGACAAGAGTCTGTCGTTCCCCCTCTGAGTGTTTGTGCAGCCGATCGATGTCTGGAGTGACCCTCAATTCTTCCCTGGTGTTTCTAGTTGCAGTCTGCTAGAATTATTAAGGTTTAAGTTCATTATTTTTTCAATTAATTTAATTTGATCATTGTTGTTACCTCCTTTTCCCAAAAAGGGGACATTCTTCCAGTTCTCTCCTCCTTGTCAATGTAGATAATCGGGCTAGGTAAATTATCCTAAGGTAATGTACAGTATATCAATACTCTATGAAATTTTCATAATAAAGTTAATTTGTTCCAACTCGAAGTACTTACCTCGAACTACTTTCTCAGGAGTATCTGGGATCTCCTCCCATCCGACCAGAGTTTTGTGTAGTTTACCCTAAACCCATTTTCTATGAGGGGTAACCTCAGGCGGAGTGATACGTGCCCTGAGGCTAACCCCGGGTCAGAGAGCATGCCTGCTCAGGTCTCGACCTCCAGTAAGTTCTCTGGTCACGTCGCGATATCATCTCGCCGCTCTCCTTAATCCCAGTGTGACCTTGGGTGTCCCCGACCCTTTGTGTCCCACGCTGTACCCACGTGGTCCTATTGTGCTTTCCCTGTGCGCGCTTGTGTCTCGTAGTGCTTCTCCTTCATCATGGAGCATCCTTGGGGTTGTCCTGGGCCTATGGCCGGCAAATCGTGTGGAGCGTTCCTCTCGAAACCCCAAGTTGACCCGCACTCCTTGTGTTCCTCGTGCAGGGGCAGCGTGTGTTCCCCTTCCGCCACGTGTCCGGAGTGTGAGTCGTGGAATGAGATGCAGTGGGTGCGGTATAGCACCAAAAAGAAGGCGGCGACGAAGAAGTCGCTTAAGAAGCCCAGCGTCCCTTCCTCCCGTGCTTCGCCGGGCGCCTCGTCGGTCCAAGCTTCTCTTCCAACTTCCCCTACCCAGAGTAGGGGACGAGGTAAGTCCGTTGCAGGGAAGAGGCCCGCGGCCCTTCCCCAAGAGTCTGAACTTCAAGACAGTGGTGTTGTGGCGTCATTCCAGGCGAGTGAGGGGCGGGAGTGTTTTCGGGAGACGGTGGCCTGGTGCCTGCAGGTCACGTCTCCTCAGATGACCCCATGTGGGGGAAAAAATGTTACTAATTCCTCTCCAGCCTCTTGGGCGTGTTTTTTAGGCGGCTCAGCAGCCGAGGGCGACGTCGAGAAGGAGCTTTCCCCGCCATCGGACCCCCACTGTGTGGGTTCCCCCTAAGACGCCCTTCAGGTCCCCGATGAGGATGGAGGAAGACTTCGGGACCTGGTCTCCCACGGGAGAGCCTCCTCGCTCCCCCCAGCGCCGTCGGCCGTTTTCCCAGAGGTGTTTTTGCAGGCGTCGTCTTCCACGGAGCGTCGTAGGAATCCTCCTTCACCAACGAGGGAGGCGAGGCCTTCGAAGAGGGCCTATAAGTCGTCAGTCTCCTCAGTGGAGGAGCTTTCCTGCTCTTCGGAGGACGAGGCGCTGAGGAAGCTCAGGAGACGAAGGGAGAAGTCCCGCAAGAAGTTGTCACGCTCTCGCTCCCCCTCGAGGTCACGCCACGAGAGTCGGCGCCCATGATCCCCCAAGAGCAGTGAGTGGGTGATGGTTCACCACGACAGGCTGCTGGAGCTAGCTGCGGCGCTGGGCCCTTCAAGTTGGCATCCGAGGACGAGCTCCCCGGATAGATACTCCTCCGGCAGCAGCGGCACCCGATGGCAGGTTCCAGTCAACAGGCGTAAGACAGTGAAGGTTCCGGCTCCATCCGTCCAGCGGAGAGAGTCGCCCCTTCGGTCTGGCAGCCAAGTCCTGACCTCCAAAGGCCACCTAGCTCGTCACGAGCGCAGCCCTCGGCTTTCCTCGACGGGCAGGCCCGCAGATTCGAGAACCTCCGGAAGAGATGTTGGACCCAGGATGGAGGCCCCCGTCCCGACGGCGATGCCCGTCCTTCGATGTGAACCCCCGCGAGAGCGTCGGTCCAGGACTCCCCCACGTGTGAGGTCCTCCGTCGGAGTACCCCCGTCACATGTGTCAGCGCGCTCGTCGGAGGATCTCGACGACCATGAAGAGGGGTCGGCAGCGGAGCTATCGGCCTATCGTAGGGTGATAGGCCTCATCAGAAGTCACCACAGGCTGGACGTGCCGGAACCCTCCTCCGAAGATGCATGGCGGTCCAGCTTCAACAGGATAGTGGACGCCCCGGTCCAGCAGCGCCCCTCCTTGGCTCTTCCTTTAGCGGGGACATTAAGTTGGGAAGAGTCCATGTGGACAGGATCGTGGCCAACCACGCCGAGGCGCCCAAGAGCCAAGCTGCTCCAGGGCCTGAAGTCCCAGAGCAAGTTCTACCTCCCAGAGGGACAGCGAACGGGCACCTGTGCACTGGAGCCAGCACTCACCGTGTTGGGGCAGGGAGCCTCGGAAGAAAGGGCGTCCACGGCTCCGATCTGCTTCTCTCCTTCGGAGCTGGTCATGATGGAGGAGATCTCGAAGGACCTAGTCAACGTCTCCTCCTGGCTGGACTGGTGGGCCTCCACCCTGGTGGGTGTACAGTCATCCTACGACCTGACTGTACCGGAGACCCAGGCCTTACTCAAAGAACTTATCAGTTCGGAAGGTAAGACCCTGAAATTCCTATCCTACCAGTCGCTAGCCCTGTCCGCCAATTGGGTCCTACGAAGGAGGGACAACATCTTAAGCAAGCTGACTAGGAGGCTGCCAGATCTCTGAGGAACCTGACCCTGTGGGACGACTCGATCTTTCCCCCGAAGGCAGCGGAGGAATCGATGGAGAGAGTTCGGAGGCTGAAGGAACCGTTCGAGACCAGGCCCAACCCGGTCAGAAGGGCGACGTTCAGAAGGTCCTCCGTTGATGTGCCTCGCCTTCCTCGGCCCGCTCCTAGCCAGGCTAGGAGAGACAACTCGACAACAACATGGTCCCAGTCGTCTCAGCCCTCCCGTAGGGGATCAGCCTCTACCCAAGCCGCCTATAGGCCGTCATTCGCGACGTCCAGAAGAGGGCGCTCAGGTTGCTCCTCAAGGAGAAGATAGGGAGGGAGGCCCCCTTCTCCTGCCGAAGCCTCAGGTGGGGGGATGCCTCAAACGTTCTTGGCAAGCATGGGAAGTACACGGAGCAGATCCGTGGACCGTGACAGTACTGAAGGAGGGGTACAGGTTGCCCTTCCTAGTGGACCCTCCACCTCTGATGCCAGACCAGCAGGCGGAGTGGCTAGCCCCCAAGGATCCCTTGAAACCGACAGCTCTGCAGGGAGAGGTCTCAGCGATGTTGGCAAAAGGGGCAATGGAACCTGTCCAGGACCCAGGTCTGGGGTTCTACAGCAGGCTGTTCCTGGTGGAGAAAGCGACATGAGGATGGAGACCGGTCATAGACCTCTCAGTCCTCAACAAGTTCATCTGCAAGACCGACTTCAAAATGGACACTCCGAAATCAGTCTTGGCGTCCTTGAGAGAAGGGGACTTCATGATGTCAGTAGATCTCAAGGATGTTTACTTCCAAATCCCGGTTCATCCCTCCAGCAGGAAGTACCTACGGGTAAAATGGGAGAACCAAACGTTGCAGTTCAAGACCCTCTGCTTCGGGCTGTCCACTGCCCCCCAAGTCTTCACAACGGTCTCAGTCTGGGCACACGAACAGGGCATTCGCCTGATTCATTACCTGGACGACTGGTTGTTACTTTCAGCCTCAGAGGAAGTACGGAAGGAGCAAGGCGCGATGTTGCTGCGGTTCTGCAACGTTCTGGTGATCACCATCAACCTAAAGAAGTCCCAACTGATACCCTCCACCAGGACGACCTACCTCGGAATGGTTCTGGATTCCCGGTTAGTGAAAGCCTTCCCCTCCGCCGACAGGCTGGACAACTTAGACCAGGTCCTCCGCCCCTTCCTGACGGACCAACCCAGGAGAGCGAAGGACTGGCAAAGACTGATAGGCCACCTTGTGTCATTGGAGAAACTGGTCCCCCAGGGCAGGCTAAAGCTCAGGAAGGTCCAATGGAACCTAAAGGAAAGCTGGAACCAAACGGATTCCCCCCACAGAGTGGTCCCGGTGTTCCCGAACACGAAACGGGTCCTGGAATGGTGGAGCTGCTGGACGAACACCCTCAAAGGGATGGCCTTTGCAGCCGACCCTCCGGAGATGCTTCTGTTCACGGACGCATCGAAGGAGGGGTGGGGTGCCCATCTCATAGGGAAATCAGCAAGAGGGAACTGGACAGCCTTAGAGAAGACCCAGCACATAAACGTACTAGAGATGAGGGCAGTACAAAGAGCGTGCCAGGAATTTGTACACCTACTCCGGGGAAACACCGTGGCATCGATGTGCGACAACGCCACAGTAGTAGCTTACATAAAGAAACAGGGAGGCCTAAGGTCGAAGGAGCTGTGCGTCCTCACGTTACAACTTCTGGAATGGGCCGAAGGGGAGCAGATAAGAATCTCAGCAAGGTTCATTCCAGGGAAAAGGAACGTCCTCGCCGACGGCCTCAGCAGGATGGGGCAAGTGGTAGGGTCTGAATGGTCTCTACACCCGGAAGTAGCCAGGTCCGTCATTCAGAAATGGGGTTCTCCGGTGATGGACCTCTTTGCAACAAGGCTGAACACGCAGCTCCCCATGTTCTGTTCTCCTGTCCCAGACCCAAAAGCGGCGTTCGAGAACGCCTTCCAACATCCTTGGGACAATCTCAACGTGTACGCTTTTCCCCCCTTCGGGATGCTCAGGCAGGTCCTCAACAGAGTAAGAAGGACGGACAACCTATGGATGACTTTGGTAGTGCCCAGGTGGCCGGAGAGAGAATGGTTCGTGGACCTAAGGGAGTTAGCACAACAGCTGCCCTGGCCCCTTCCGGACAGGCCAGACCTTCTCCGGCAACCACACTTCCAAAGATTCCACGAGAATCCCCGGTCCCTCCGCCTTCACGCGTTGATGTTATCGAGCGCCTCCTGAGGAGGGAAGGCTATTCCTCGAGTACAGCAACGAGGATGTCGGGCTACCTGAGACGGTCAACGACAGCTGTATACCAGGCTAAGTGGGCCACCTTTACCAAATGGTGCGCCACTAGGGACATTAGGCCCCCGTAGGCCTCCATCCCGCAAGTAGCGGACTTCCTAGTTTACCTCAGGGACTTGGTCAACATGTCCATCCCAGCCATCAAGGGAGTCCGCACTGCTCTGGGCCAAGTTTTTCTCCTGAAAGGCCTAGACCTGGGTAACTCCAGACATATCTCAATGCTCATTAAGAGCTTTGAGCAATCATGCTCCCCGCAAGCTGTGAAGGTCCCACAATGGGACGTGGCAAGGGTCCTGAAAATGTTATCCGAACCTCCGTTCGAGCCCCTGAAAGACATTGTGGATAAAGGATCTCACTCTCAAGACGGTTTTCTTGCTGGCGTTAGCGTCAGCTAAACGGGTATGCGAGATTCATGGTCTGTCCTACGAAGTGGCTCACTCGAAAGGTTGGCGAGAAGTCACGTTCAAATTCGTCCCTTCCTTCGTAGCTAAGACCCAGAACCCTGCCGTGTGGGACCCCAGATTTGAAGGTTTCTCAATTCTGGCAATCCCCCGGTCGGATGACGTGAAGGATTTGCGCCTATGCCCTGTCAGGGCAGTGAGGAAATACTTGGAAAGGGCAGCAAAACTCCGGCCGGGGATCAAAAGTCTTTTTGTTTCCACAGGCCTCGTGAAGAAGCCAGTCTAGAAGAATACCATCTCCTTCTGGTTGCGGCAGGTCATCATCAGGGCCTACAGTAAGGCAGGAATCCCCCTGCCGGGGAAACCCAAGCCCCATGACATTAGGGGCCTGAGTACTACATGGGCCTTCAAGAAGAATATGGCAGTGGGACAGATCCTAAGGGCAGGCACCTGGGCCAACCAGTCTACCTTCACGGCTCACTATTTGAAGGACTATTCAAGAAGATCCCTGGACGGGTTCTCGATAGGTACCGTCGTTTCCGCGCTCCAAACGGTTTAAAGGCATAGCCTCAGTGATAACCGCGGGTAACAAGCACAAGAGACACAGGTTCGTTCCTTAAACCCCCTTGTACCTTCTTTACCTTTTTCCTCTTCAAGTGGGCTCTGAGAGGGCCCTGAGCCAGAGACAAGTACCTCAACAAGAGGAAGACATGTCCCCTAGGATTTCTTGCACAGTTGAGTTTCTTAGACACTAGGGTGAGTTTTTGTGTAGTTTCCTCTCGATCGATTTTCTATGGGGTTAACACGACCTAGCCTCCTTTCTAGGTCTCTGGATTTTCCAAAAGCACGGTCTCAAGAACTTGTAGGGCCACACCCACCTCCTTAAGTATAAGTCTCCTAAGAAAGTAGTTCGAGGTAAGTGCTTCGTGTTGGAACAAATCACAAATTTTAGGTAATTTGTATTTTTCCTAACAGTACTTACCTCGAACTACTTTCGGGTAATGGCCCACCGTGCCTTCCCCAAGTGTCCCCTGGTGTCCTTAGAGACCTTAGCTGTCAAGAACTTACTGGAGGTCGAGACCTGAGCAGGCATGCTCTCTGACCCGGGGTTAGCCTCAGGGCGCGTATCACTCCGCCTGAGGTTACCCCTCATTGAAAATGGGTTTAGGGTAAACTACACAAAACTCTGGTTGGATAGGAGGATATCCCAGATACTCCTAAGAAAGTAGTTCGAGGTAAGTACATACATACATATACTAAGGCACTTCCCCCAATTTTGGGGGGTAGCCGACATCAACAAATGAAAAAAAAAAAAAAAGGGGGGTGGTCACCTCTAGTCTCTACGTTCCTCCCAGCCTAACAAGGGACTCAACCAAGTTCAGCTGGTACTGCTAGGGTGCCACAGCCCACCCTCCCACATTATCCACCACAGATGAAGCTTCATAATGCTGAATCCCCTACTGCTGGTACCTCCGCGGTCATCTAAGGCATCGGAGGAAGCAGCAGGGCCTACCGGAACTGCATCACAATCGCTCGCCATTCATTCCTATTTCTAGCATGCTCTCTTGCCTCTCTCACATCTATCCTCCTATCTCCCAGAGCTTCCTTCACTCCATCCATCCACCCAAACCTTGGCCTTCCTCTTGTACTTCTCCCATCAACTCTTGCATTCATCACCTTCTTAAGCAGACAGCCATTTTCCATTCTCTCAACATGGCCAAACCACCTCAACACATTCATATCCACTCTAGCTGCTAACTCATTTCTTACACCCGGTCTCACTCTCACCACTTCGTTCCTAACCCTATCTACTCGAGATACACCAGCCATACTCCTTAGACACTACATCTCAAACACATTCAATTTCTGTCTCTCCATCACTTTCATTCCCCACAACTCCGATCCATACATCACAGTTGGTACAATCACTTTCTCATATAGAACTCTCTTTACATTCATGCCCAACCCTCTATTTTTTACTACTCCCTTAACCGCCCCCAACACTTTGCAACCTTCATTCACTCTCTGACGTACATCTGCATCCACTCCACCATTTGCTGCAACAACAGACCTCAAGTACTTAAACTGATACACCTCCTCAAGTAACTCTCCATTCAACATGACATTCAACCTTGCACCACCTTCCCTTCTCGTACATCTCATAACCTTACTCTTACCCACATTAACTCTCAATTTCCTTTTCTCACACACTCTTCCAAATTCTGTCACTAATTGGCCAAGCTTCTCTTCTGTGTCTGCAACCGGTACAGTATCATCCGCAAACAACAACTGATTTACCTCCCATTCATGGTCATTCTCGTTTACCAGTTTTAATCCTCGTCCAAGCACTCGGGCATTCACCTCTCTCACCGCTCCATCAACATACAAGTTAAACAACCACGGCGACATCACACATCCCTGTCTCAGCCCCACTCTCACCGGAAACCAATCACTCACTTCATTTCCTATCCTAACACATGCTTTACTACCTTTGTAGAAACTTTTCACTGCTTGCAACCACCTTCCACCAACTCCATATAACCTCATCACATTCTACATTGCTTCCCTATCAACTATATCATACGCTTTCTCCAGACCCATAAACGCAACATACACCTCCTTACCTTTTGCTAAATATTTCTCGCATATCTGCCTTACTGTGAAAATCTGATTCATACAACCCCTACCTCTTCTAAAACCACCCTGTACTTCTAAGATTGCATTCTCTGTTTTATCCTTGATCCTATTAATCATTACTCTGCCATATACTTTTCCAACTACGCTTAACAAACTAATACCTCTTAAATTACAACACTCATGCACATCTCCCTTACCCTTATACTGTATAGTGGTACAATACATGCACAAACCCAATCTACTGGTACCATTGACAACACAAAACACATATTAAACAATCTCACCAACCATTCAAGTACAGTCACACCCCCTTCCTTCAACATCTCAGCTCTCACACCATCCATACCAGATGCTTTTCCTACTCTCGTTTTATCTAGTGCTCTCCTCACTTCATCTAGTGTAATCTCTCTCTCATTCTCATCTCCCATCACTGGCACCTCAACACCTGCAACAGCAATTATATCTGCCTCCCTATTATCCTCAACATTCAGTAAACTTTCAAAATATTCCGCCCACCTTTTCCCTGCCTCCTCTCCTTTTAACAACCTTCCATTTCCATCTTTCACTGTCTCTTCAATTCTTGAGCCAGCCTTCCTTACTCTCTTCACTTCTTTCCAAAACTTCTTCTTATTCTCTTCATATGAATGACCCAATCCCTTACCCCACCTCAGGTCAGCTGCCCTCTTTGCCTCACGTACCTTGCGCTTTACTTCCACATTTTTCTCTCTATATTTTTCATACTTCTCTATACTATTACTCTGCAGCCATTCTTCAAAAGCCCTCTTTTTCTCTTCCACTTTTACCTTCACTCCTTCATTCCACCATTCACTGCCCTTCCTCATGCTGCCTCCAACAACCTTCTTGCCACACACATCACTTGCAATCCCAACAAAATTTTCTTTTACTAACTTCCACTCCTCCTCTAAATTGCCAGTTTCTCTTACTTTCACTTCGTCATATGTCATTTTCAACCTTTCCTGATATTTACTTTTTACCCCTAGTTTTATTAGCTCTTCAACCCTCACTAGCTCTCTTTTACATCCACCTACTCTATTCCCCAACTCTTTTGCTACAACTAATTTTCCTTCCACCAAAAAATGATCAGACATACTGTTAGCCATACCCCTAAACACATGCACGTCTTTCAATCTTCCAAACATTCTTTTAGTTATCAACACATAATCCATTAATGCCCTTTCTACTACTCTTCCATTTTCCACTCTTACCCATGTATACTTATTTTTATCTTTCTTTTTGAAAAAGCTATTACTTATCACCATCTCTTGCTCAACACACATATCTACCAGTCTCTCATCACACTTTTTCACCTGGTACGCCATACTTCCCAATGACACCTTCTACCTCTCCAGCGCCCACTCTAGAATTTAAGTCACCCATGACAACTACACAATTCCTTCTACCCAGTCCTTCTACACACCTAGTTAATTCATTCCAGAACTCATTCTGCTCTTCCCTTTTCTCACTACCTGGCCCATACACACTGACAAATGCCCAACATTCCCTACCCAACCTAACCCTTACCCACATTAACCTTAGATGATATCCCCTTCCATTCCAGTACTTTACCTGTCATCCATTCACTCAGCAATAAAGCCACACCCTCTCTCGCTCTTCCCCTTTCAATCCCAGACACTCTACCAGACATTTCCCCAAACATCACTTCACCCTTTCCTTTTATCTTCGTCTCACACAAGGCCAATACATCCATCCTTCTATTCCTAAACATACTTCCAATTTCACATCTTTTACTCTCTATCGTACTACATCCACGCACATTCAAACACCCCAAAACTAGAGTGCGGGGAGCAGTCACTCTCCCCCCAGCTCCATGTCTTTGTCGATGTCTCACAGGATGTAGATACAGGAGAGGGGGTTCCCAGCCCCCTTGTCCCGTCCCTTTTAGTCGCCTCTTATGACACGCAGGGATAACGTTGGCGGTATTCTAATTGTTTTTATGCCCCCGCGGCCACAGGGGGTATAATACTTGGCTTGATAATTTAGCTAGTCCCACCCATCCTACCCCCTAGAAGTCCCGCCTGCAATAGAAAATGAAGTGTAGTCACTGGGTGAGTGCGTGAGTGGATTAGTTGGTATATCCCCTCTAACTAGCGGAGGATCAAAACCTTGCATAAAAGTTTTTATGTCAAAACCAGCTCAATGCTGAATCATATCTCGGGGTAAAGAACTTGATTTCTTGTAGTTAGGAAAATAAAAATTACTTCATATTAATCTTGTTGAAATTTAACAAGGTATCAGTAGATGCTGGAGGGTGGCTGGTTAGCCACCTTGCTCCCACTTTGTTTTCAGCCGCCAGAAAGGGCAGACGTACTTCCAGTGTCCTCATTTGTGTGTTTCTATCTTTTGGTTTTTGCTTCTTCTTTTAGATAAATGTGTCAGTAAATTGTCATGTGTGAGGAAATTTTATAAGAAAGGAAAGATTTGCAGTTGCTTCCCCAATACCCCAGTGCTTGGCATGAGGCCTAAATTTTATAATCCTAATCATTGGTGTTGGGGTAACGGTGGAAAAGATGATGGTGATGGATACTGGTGTCGGTTTTAAAGGATAATAGTGCAACTTTGATTAGTTTTTTTTCCATTTCCATTAAGCATTGGCCTGAGTTTCATTTTAACAAGTGGCAGGCGGCTTGAGCTTGAGGATTGCCAAAGGAAAATAAGTACAGGTAAAATAAAAAGTAATTGTGGGTAGTGCTAGGATTGGTATTCTGATAGCCGTTATTATTAAAGTGTGTGTGATCACAAAGTTGGTCATTAGAGGTTGATCTTTTTATCCAGATATATAAATGTTATAATTGCAGTACTATCCCTATACAATGTATTTTAAGGTCAATAGATAGAATAGCATTTCTCATGCTCAATTTAAAGTCAAGTGAAAATGTTTTGAAAAATATAGAAAGCATTGTTACATTCATACTAACATTAACCTTCAATCCATGAGCTGTGTTATGGATATATAAAATACGGTTTTCTGGCTTACAAGTGGCTGGATGGCCAATGTTGTCCTAGCATGAGATAGGTAAACTAATAACAGGCAGTGTCCTCATTTGCTATACTTATGATAATGACATTATAAAAGTTAGCTTAGTCCTAAAGTATTTAGGTATTTGTTTCTTCGAATGAAAGTTTCTTCTCAGAGTAGGCTACTTGTCTTTTATATAATATTCTTATTAGTAGAGTTGTGGCTTTGTTTTCAGACATAGCTAATGCACATTTAGTGGCTGATTGTAGCATTCTAAGCAAGCTTTTTTTTTTGTATAATATTTTCCAATGATCATGCACACATCTTAGACTCCTTCAAGAGAATGCTAAGTCAGCTTCAAATTTTATTATTGGTGGTGTTAGTAAAATTCATAATTTCAAATTACCAGTTATTGTACTGCTCCTATTCCAAGGAACACTATCTACCTGTTACACTTAACCCTTTTACCCCCAAAGGACGTACTGGTACGTTTCACAAAACCCATCCCTTTACCCCCATGGACGTACCGGTACGTCCTTGCAAAAAAATGCTATAAAAATTTTTTTTTTTTTCATATTTTTTATATTTTTTTTTGAGAAAATTCAGGCATTTTCCAAGAGAATGAGACCAACCTGACCTCTCTATGACAAAAATTAAGACTGTTAGAGCAATTTTAAAAAAAAATATACTGCAAAATGTGCTGGGAAAAAAATAACCCCCTGGGGGTTAAGGTTTGGAAATTTCCAAAAAGCCTGGGGGTCAAAGGGTTAAGATATTTTAGGAAATAAAGGCCATTGATGTAGATGACTTGAGCTGTTAATATTTCTTTGAAACATTTAAGACCTTCCAAATATTCTTATATAGTAAACAAGGTGCTTTAGATTAAGTGAAAAAAAAATCCATTAACAAATACTATTCCATATTTTACCTTCACTGCTAGTTTATCTCAAACCTTTCTCAAGTAGTTCTATCAGGTAACTATTACATAGTTAATGCCTAAAATAGTCCATCAAATAGTCCAGTAATTGCTGAACAGTAAACAAGATGCTTTAAAATTAGGAATAAACAACTGTTTACAGTGGTTTATTATGTTCTACTTTTACTGCTTGTTATCCCAAGCATTAATTGGGGATTTATATAACTGAGGTTTGGAAAGTTAGCCATTTATCTAATTTCTCTCATGACTAAATAGTGTTGTTTTGTTGAACTAGGAATCTATTCTCAATTTAGTTATAGGTAATTCATGTATTTTTTTCAGTGTGGAGTATGAACATAATCCTTTTAAAAGTAGTGGAAGCAGTATGATGGGGTTGCACAGCAATTTTGGAAGTAACTCAGCACCTCCACCGCTGGATTTATCAGAATTCCCATCTCTCTCCTCCAAAAACACTGGTAGTTCTCAACCCAATCCCATGGCTGGTAGACAACCTTACGGTGAGTCTACTCTTTGTAGGTATTCTTGTGTTTTATGTATGTATTTAGAATTAGTCTTTGCACTTATGCACTACATAGAAATACTGTTATAGATTTAAAAGTGGGTTTCTTTCTCAAGAGTTAGTTTTTATTGAATGATTTCTATTTTTCTTTTTTGGGGTTTTAATGCATCTCTGAAGTTTACTGACCAATTCTCTTAATTGTTCCATCACTCTATACAAACCCTCGCTATTTATAGGTGATATTACTTTCTGTGTAGCTGAACGACGAGCCATAAGATTTTAGCGAGGGATAACCACCCCAACCGCTAGTTAGCAGGAGGAGGGGTAGCCAGGTACCCCGCTCACTCACACCTAGCCTGAGCACCCACTTTTCTTTTGTCTCGGTAGGGTGTGAACATTGC
>NC_090752.1:81001126-81153626 GCF_036898095.1 Palaemon carinicauda
AAAAAAAATAAAAATTCATTTAAAAAAACAAAGGAAAATCAGAATTCTGTCTGACAGAATTGTTCGGTTGAAAGAGTAGTTTTTACGGTATAAGTTTCAACACAATTGGTATTATAGTAGTGGGGAAAAATTTGCCTAATTTTTTTTTTTAAATCATGATTTGTTCCAACACGAAGTACTTACCTCAAACTACTTTCCTAGGAGTATCTGGGATCTCCTCCCATCCAACCAAAGTTTTGTGTAGTTTACCCTAAACCCATTTTCTATGAGGGGGTAACCTCAGGCGGAGTGATACGCGCCCTGAGGCTAACCCCGGGTCAGAGAGCATGTTTGCTCAGGTCTCGACCTCCAGTAAGTTCTCTGGTACTGTCGCGATATCATCTCGCCGCTCTCCTTATCCCAGTGTGACTTGTGTGTCCCCGACCCTTTGTGTACCACGCGCTTCCCATGTGATCCATTTGTGCTTTCTCTGTGCTCGCTTGTGTCTCTTAGTGCTTCTCCTTCATCATGGAGCATCCTCGCCGTTGTCCTGGGCCTATGGCCGGCAAATCGTGTGGAGCGTTCCTTTCGAAACCAGAAGTTGACCCGTACTCCATGTGTTACTTGTGCCGGGGCAGCGTGTGTTCTCCTTCCGGCACGTGTCCGGAGTGCGAGTCTTGGAACGAGGTGCAGTGGGTGCGGTATAGCACCAAGAAGAAGAAGGCGGCAAAGAAGTCGCCTAAGAAGACCAATCTCTCTTCCCCCCTTGCTTCGACGAGCGCCTCGGCAGCCCGAGCTTCTCACCCGGCCTCCCCTACCCAGAGTAGGGGACGAGGTAAGTCCGTTGCGGGGAAGAGGCCCGCGGCCGTTCCCCAGGAGTCTGAGCTTCAAGACTGGGGTTGTGGCGTCTTTTCAGGCAAGTGAGGGGCCTACATCACCGCGGGAGCCGAGGCCTTCGAAGAGGGCCTATAAGTCGTCGGTCTCATCGTTGGAGGATCCTTCCTGCTCTTCGGAGGATGAGGCGCTGAGGAACCTCAGGAGGCGAAAAGGCAATTCCCGCAGGAAGTTGTCGCGTTCCCACTCCCCTTCGAGGTTGCGCCACGAGTCGGCGCCCAAGATCCCCGAAGAACAACGAATGGGTGATGGTTCACCGAGACAGACTTCTGGAACTAGCTGCGGCGCCGGGCCCCTCAGGTTGGCATCCGAGGATGGCCTCTCCGGATAAATACTCCTCCAGCAGCAGCGGCACCCGACGGAGGGATTCCTCATGGCAGGTTCCAGTTGACAGGCATAAGACTGCGAAGGTTCTGTCTTCATCCGCCCAGCGGAGAGAGTCGCCCCTTCGGTCTGGCAGCCGAGTCCTGACCTCCAAGGGCCACCTAGCTCGGCACGAGTACAGCCCTCGTCCTTCCTCAATGAGCCGGCACATAGATTCGAGGACCTCCAGGAGAGACGTTCGGCCCAGGATGGAGGCCCCCGTTCCGACGGAGATGCCCGTCCTGCGTCGGGAGCCCCCGCGGGAGCGTCGGTCCAGGACTCCCTCACGTGCGAGGTCCTCCGTCAGGGTACCCTCGTCTCTCGCACCAGCACCCCCGTCGGAGGAGCTCGATGACCATGGAGAGGGGTCGGCAGCGGAGGTATCGGCCTATCAGAGGGTGATAGGCCTCATCAGAAGTCATCACAGGCTGGACGTACCGGAACCCTCCTCCGAAGAGGCTTTGCGTTCCAGCCTAAATAGAATTGTGGACGCCCCAGTCCAGCAGCGCCCCTCCTTGGCCCTCCCTTTGGCGAGGGACGTTTATTTGGGCAAGGCTCACATGGACAGGATAGTGGCCAACCATGCTGAGGCGCCCAAGAGCCAGAGCTCCTCCAAGCTGCTCCAGGGCCTGAAGTCCCAAAGCAGGTTCTACCTTCCAGATGGACAGCGAGCGGGCGCCTGTGCAATGGAGCCAGCACTCGCCATACTAGGGCAAGAAGCCTCAGAAGAAAGGGCGTCCAAGGCTCCGATCTGCTTCTCTCCTTCGGAGGCGGTCATGATGGAGGAGATATCGAAGGACCTTATCAACGTCTCCTCCTGGTTAGACTGGTGGGCCGCCACCCTGGTGGGCGTTCAGTCGTCATACGACCTGTCAGTTCCGGAGACCCAGGCCTTGCTCAAGGAACTCATCAGCTCAGGAGGCAAGGCCCTAAAATTCTTGTCTTACCAGTCATTAGCCATGTCTGCCAACTGGGTCCTACGAAGGAGGGACACTGTTCTGAGCAAGATACCCAGGAGACTGCTGGACAGAGAGGCCAGATCTCTGAGGAACCTGACCCTGTGGGACGACTCAATCTTTCCCCCGAAGGCAGTGGAGGAAGCTATGGAGAGGATTCGGAGGATGAAGGAGCCGTTCGAGACCAGGCCCCATCCGGTCAGGAGGCCGGCGTTTAGAAGACCCTCCGTTGACTCTCCTCGCCCTCCTCGGGCCGCTCCTAACCACCCTAGGAGACAACTCGGCGACAACATGGTCCCAGTCGTCTCAGCCCTCCCGTAGGGGATCAGCCCCGAATCAAGCCGCCTATAAACCGTCCTTCTCCGCATCCAGAAGTCGTTCAGGCCACTCATGGAGGAGGAGATAGGGAGGGAGGCCCCCTACTCCTCCCGGAGCCTCAGGTGGGGGGATGCCTCAAACTTTTTTGGCAAGCATGGGAAAAAACACGGAGCAGATCCGTGGACAGTGACAGTTCTGAAAGAAGGGTACAGATTGCCCTTCCTGGCGGACTTTCCTCCTCTGATACCAGATCAGCAGGCGGAGTGGCTAGCCCCCAAGGACCCCTTGAAACGGACAGCTCTGCAGGGAGAGGTCTCAGCGATGTTTGCGAAAGGAGCAATGGAACCTGTCCAGGACCCAGGTCCGGGGTTCTACAGCAGGCTGTTCCTGGTGGAGAAAGCAACAGGAGGCTGGAGACCGGTCATAGACCTCTCAGCCCTCAACAAGTTCGTCTGCAAGACGGACTTCAAAATGGACACTCCAAAATCAGTATAGGCTTCCTTGAGAGAAGGGGACTTTATGATGTCAGTAGATCTCAAGGATGCCTACTTCCAGATCCCGGTTCATCCCTCCAGCAGGAAGTACCTACGGGTGAAATGGGAGAACCAGACGTTGCAGTTCAAACCCTCTGCTTCGGGCTGTCCACTGCCCCCCAAGTCTTCACGAGGGTCTTCACAACGGTCTCAGTCTGTGCTCACGAACAGGGCATCCGCCTGATTCGTTACCTGGACGACTGGTTGCTACTTTCAGCCTCAGAGGAAGTACTGAAGGAGCAAGGCGCGAGGTTACTGCAGTTCTGCAACGTTCTGGGGATCACCATAAACCTAAAGAATTCTCAACTGATTCCCTGCACCAGGACGACCTACCTTGGGATAGTTCTGGACTCCAGGTTAGTGAAAGCCTTCCCTTCCATGGACAGACTGGACAACTTAGACCAGGTCCTCCGCCCCTTCCTGACGGACCAACCCAGGAGGGCAAGGACTGGCAGAGACTCATAGACCACCTTGTGTCCCTGGAGAAACTGGTCCCATAGGGCAGGCTAAGGCTCAGGGAGGTCCAGTGGAACCTGAAGAAGAACTGGAGCCAAACAGATTCCCCCCACAGAGTGGTTCCGGTGTCTCCAAACACGAAACGGGTCCTGGAATGGTGGAGCTGCAGGACGAACACTCTCAAAGGGATGCCCTTTGCAGCTGACCCTCCGGAGATGTTCCTGTTCACGGACGTGTCGAAGGAGGGGTGGGGTGCTCATCTCTTAGGGAAATCAGCAAGAGGAAACTGGACAGCCCTAGAGAAGTCCCAGCACATCAACGTTCTAGAGTTGAGGGCAGTGCAAAGAGCGTGCCTAGAGTTTGTACACCTACTCCGGGGAAACACCATAGCGTTGATGTGTGACAACGCCACGGTAGTAGCTTACATAAAGAATGGGCCGAAGTAGAGCAGATAAGAATATCAGCGAGGTTCATCCCAGGGAAGAAGAACGTCCTCGCCGATGGCCTCAGCAGGATGGGCCAAGTGGTAGGATCCGAATGGTCTCTACACCCAGAAGTAGCCAGGTCCGTCATTTTGAAATGGGGTTCTCCGGTGATGGACCTCTTCGCAACAAGGCTGAACACGCAGCTCCCCGTGTTGTGTTCTCCTGTTCCAGACCCAAAAGCGGTGTTCGAGGACGCCTTCCAACATCCTTGGGACAATCTCGACGTGTATGCTTTTCCCCCCTTCGGGATGCTCAGACAGGTCCTCAACAGGGTGAGAAGGACAAGCAACCTACAGATGACTTTGGTAGCGCCCCGGGGGCGTGAGAGAGAGTGGTTCGTGAACCTAAGAGAACTAACACAACAGCCGCCTTGGCCCCTTCCGGACGGGCCAGATCTTCTTCGGCAACCACACTTTCAAAGGTTCCACAAGAATCCTTAGTCCCTCCGCCTTCACGTGTGGAGGTTATTGAGCGTCTCCTGAGGAGGAAAGGCTATTCGTCGAGTACAACAACGAGGATGTCGGGCTACCTGAGACGATCATCGACAGCTGTATACCAGGCTAAGTGGGCCACCTTTACCAAATGGTGCACCACTAAGAACATCAGGCCCCTGAAGGCCTCCATCCCGCAAGTAGCGAACTTCCTAGTTTACCTCAGGGATGTGGTCAACATGTCCATTCCAGCCATCAAGGGAGTCCGCGTGGCTTTGGGCCAAGTTTTTCTCCTGAAGGGCATAGATCTGGGTAACTCCAGACATATCTCAATGCTCATTAAAAGCTTTGAGCAATCGTGCCCCCCGCAAGCTGTGAAGGTGCCACAATGGGACGTGGCAAGGGTCCTGAAAATGTTATCCGAGCCTCCGTTCGAGCCCCTGAAAGACATCGAGGACAAGGATCTCACTCTCAAGACAGTTTTCTTGCTGGCGTTGGCTTCAGCTAAACGGGTAGGCGAGATTCATGGTCTGTCCTACGAAGTTGCTCACTCGAAAGGTTGGCGGGAAGTCACGTTCAAGTTCGTCCCTTCCTTCGTAGCTAAGACCCAGAACCCTGCCGTATGGGACCCCAGGTTTGAGGGTTTCTCCATTCCGGCAATTCCCCAGTCGGACGACATGAAGGATTTGCGCCTATGCCCCGTCAGAGCAGTGAGGAAATACTTGGGAAGAACAGCAAAACTCCGGTCCAGGATCAAGAGTCTTTTTGTTTCCACTGGCCTCATGAAGAAGCCAGTCTCGAAGAATACCATCTCCTGGTTACGGCAGGTCATCATCAGGGCCTACAGTAAGGCGGGAAACCCAAGCCCCATGACATTAGGGGCCTGAGTACTACGTTTGCCTTCGAGAAAAATATGGCAGTGGGCCAGATCCTAAGGGCAGGCACCTGGGCCAACCAATCTACCTTCACGGCTCACTATTTGAAGGACTATTCAAGAAGATCCCTGGACGGGTTCTCGATAGGTACCGTCGTTTCCGCGCTCCAAATGGTTTAAAGGCATAGCCTCAGTGATAACCGCGGGTAACAAGCACAAGAGACACAGGTTCGTTCCTTAAACCCCCTTGTACTTCCTTCCCCCCTTTTTTCCGCTTCAAGTGGGCTCTGTGAGGGCCCTGAGCCAGAGACGAGTACCTCAGCAAGAGGAAGACATGTCCCCTAGGATTTATTGCACAGGTGAGTTTCTTAGACACTAAGGTGGGTTTTTGTGTAGTTTCCTCTCAATCGTTTTCTATGGAGTCAACACAACCTAGCCACTTTCTAGGTCTCTGGATATTCCTCAGCACGGTATCAAGAACTTTTTAGGGCCACGCCCACCTCCTAAAGTATAAGTCTCCTAAGAAAGTACTTCGTGTTAGAACAAATCACAAATTTTAGGTAATTTGTATTTTCCTAACAGTACTTACCTCGAACTACTTTCGGGTAATGGCCCACCCTGCCTTCCCCGAGTGTCCCCTGGTTTTCTGAGAGACCTTAGCAACCAAGAACTTAATTGAGGTCGAGACCTGAGCAAGTATGCTCTCTGACCCGGGGTTAGCCTCAGGGCGCGTATCACTCCACCTGAGGTTACCCCTCATAGAAAATGGGTTTAGGGTAAACTACACAAAACTCTGGTCGGATGGGAGGAGATCCCAGATACTCCTAAGAAAGTAGTTCGAGGTAAGTATTGTTAGGAAAAATACAAATTACCTAAAATTTGTGATTTTTGCTAATAAATCCAAAAGTTTTTGATCAAATGACTTGAGATTTTTATATGATGAAGTTATTATATATGTCTATAACATATATAGAAATGGTGTAATTTGGATCATTATAAAAAAAAATGGTGGACATGGCGGACGGTCCCCTTAAACTGACTTGCCCTTTGACATTTTCTTCCTCTTTTCAATGTGCTTCCTTCTAGATCGGCTCCATGTGCACCTGTCCTGGTCCCGAATTCGGCTCCTGTGGTACCTTCATGTCCACCCTTAAGACAGACCCTCATCTACTGTGTCCGGCTTTTCGGGGCTAACAATGTGACTAGATAACACTTGTCCTGAGTGTCTGAAGTGGTCTGCCTCCCAATGGGAGAGGTTTGAGCGCAGGAAAATGAAGTCTTAAGCGAGGTTCTTCTCCTTCAAGGTCCTCCTTGAAGTTGAAGAAATCGCGGACCTCATATTTGACCCTCTGATTGCTTCCCGAATCTGTGCTCCTCCAGTCTCTCTGGGGAATGGCCGAGTAGCAGCGCAGCCTTACTAACCCCAGGTCAACCTTGTGGTTTAAAGGACAGTACCGTTTCTCCTAGCAATTTGTTTCCACCCCTTCCCCCAGGAAGCGCCTGTTCATTTTCTGATTTATTACAGATGTGGCCTTCGCTGGGTGTTGATGGTCCCCCATCGAAGGAATTTCTGTTTGAACTGCTTCGGTTGGATGCTGAGAGGAAGCGCACTCCGACTTCCTCTTAGGTGGAGCCTTCCCCTTTAGGAACAGCACCAGACCACCTTTGTGTTGCGGCCTGTCAGTCAGACTTTTGGTCTCCTGTGGCTGATGCCGAGGACTAAGCTTCTCACCCTGGGGCTGTGGGAAAGCAAAAAACCAAGGTGATATCCTCCTTCTGGAGGACATTTCTCGTGCGTGAGAGAAAGCTCCATGTGTCCTACTTGTGACTGAGCAGACTCCCTCTTCGGAAGAACCTGCTAGACGTTCCCCCTCGGGAATTTGTCGGGTGGAAAAGTTTCTGACTCCACAACACCCTGGATTATGCTCCCCCCCCACCCTTTGGTAAAGAGACGTCTTTTAGAGCCTTCGGGTTCTAGTCTCATTGAACCTTTGGGTTCTCTTGACACGGAACTTTCGGGCTCTTGTCGCGTTGAGCCTTCAGGTTCTCAGGACACGGAAGCTTTAGGCTCTTGTCGCCTTGAGCCTTCGGGCTCATGTGACCCTGGGCCTTCGGGCTCTCGTCACACTGACCCTCTGGTGACCCTGGGCCTTCGGGTTCTCATCACGCTAAGCCTCTGGGGTCTCGTGACCCTAAGCTCTCTGGCTCTCATGACCTGAGCCCTTGGGCTCTCGCCATGCTGAGCCTTCGGGCTCTCATGACCCCTGGCCTCCGGGTTCTCGTGACCCTGGTCTTCTTGGCTCGCATTACGCAGAACCTTTGGATTTTCGTAAATCAGAACCTTTGGGTTCTCGTCGCACCAAGTCTTTGGGCTCTCATCACGCCAAGCCTTCGGGCTCTTGTTCCATAGCGCCGAGCCCTCGGGCTTTCATGGCATTGAGCCTTCGGGTCCTCATCATGCTGAGCCTTTTTGCTCTCATGATCTGGAGCCTTAGGGCTCTTGTTTCGTTGAGCATTTGCGCTCTCGCTATGACAATCCCCCAGGATCACATAGATAATGACTGCTCTCTGTCGCAGCATCCAGTGATGTAGCAGTGTCCTGTGACTTACCAGCGTTGCGGGACCTGCCTCGTCACACTACAGCTTACCCAACTGGTCGCTATGAGCCAGCTAAGCTGGTCTCGCCGACTCCTCGTCACGCATCTCCGGACGAGATACCATCACCTTTTCAGGTGACGAGGGTTCGTATATCTATACAGAGAGAGACCCTCTCTAGGCATAACCCTGAGACTTCGGGATCATGTTACCCAGAACATCTGGGTTTTTGTGACCCTGATCTTCTTGGGTCACATTACGTAGAACCTCTGGGTTTTCGTAACCCAGAGCCTTCGGGCTCTCATCACGCCAAGCTTTCGGGCTCTCGTTGCGCCAAGCCTTCAGGCTCTCATCTCGCAATTTCTTCCGGGCTCATGTCACGCCAAGCCTTCGGGCTCTTGTCACACTATGTCTTCCGGACTCATGTCATGCTAAGCTTTCGGGCTCTTGTTACACCAAGCCTCCGGGCTATTGTGTTGCGCCGAGCCTTTGGGGTTTTGTCGCTTTGAGCCTTCAGGCTCTCGTTTCAGAAAGCCTTCGGACACTCATGACCTCGGGCCCTCACTACAGTACGCTGAGCCTTTGGGCTTTCACTACGACAATCCCCCAGGATCTCCTAGATGATGACTGTTCTCTCTCTGTCGCAGCGTCGTGTGACTTACCAGCGTTGCGTGACTTGCCTCATCACACTACAGCGTACCCAACTGATCGCTATGCGCCAGCCAAGCTGGTCGTGCCAACTCCTCGTCGCTCATCTCCGGACGAGATACCATCGCCTTTCCAGGTCACAAGGGATCATATATCTTTACAGAGAGACCCTCTCTCTAGGCGAGACGACCTCCAGTCTTGACACCTTGTGTTAGGTATATTCTCCACTTCTCAGGCGCTCTCCACCTAAGCGTCAGCAACTCTCATTTAGAAGTCGCAGGACTCCCTTTCAGCACTCACCTGCCACAAGGCTGCAGTTGCTACCTCGCCACTCACCTCCTCGTCAATTACCCTTGCATCGGTCTCCGAGACTGACCTCTTCGTTTCCCTTACAGGCTCGCATGCGCTTGTCTCCCAGGGATTGGCACCCACTACATCGGGTCCAAGTTGATCAACATAGGGAGGTAACGAAGCAGACCCTCTTGTAAAGAGAATGCCATGTCAAAGTCATCATGCTTCAACAGGAAATACTGTTTTTCATGTTGAAGCAATGTGAGGGGCAAGAGAACTCTCGAACTTGGGGAAATTGCTCCCCCAATTCAAATCTAAATATATATATATATATATATATATATATATATATATATATATATACATATATATATATATATATATATACACAGGGAGTCCTCAGGTTACGACGGTCCCGACTTACGCTGTTTCAAGGTTACGAACGCGCCTATAAATATATAAAAAATATCTAGCGTCGTAAGCGACGTAATCAATTGCGAACTAGTTTCTAGCGTCCAGTGGATGAATACGCTTTGTTGTTATGGGCGAGGAAGACGGAGTCAATCACGTCACAGTTTCAGTGATACGCCATTTTAGTTTTGTACGCCGGTTCTCTCTCACGTGTTTGATATTTTTTTTTTTTTTTTTTTAACTTTTTGCCCTTCGTTATGACACCAAAGCGTAAGGCAGATTCTTCTGATGGTAGTGCATCAAGGAAAAGAAAGGCCATCACCATAGAGGCTCTTACAAGTTACAAAGGATATTCCCTTCGAGTGATTGACGGGACTCTTGTTTCATACTCGGCCTCAGATATCAACAGGAGAAAGTTGCAAAGTACAGCATGTCATGCAGGCTACTTCGTAGCTGGACCTTTTTGGGATCGGAGGGTAACTTGATCAGATCTCAGGACTGGTATTGTGAGTTCACAAGGAAGTTGATGCAGACCTTCCTCCTGTCCTGCACCAGGACGATTGAGTTTCTCTCCCACCAGGTTGTTAACCTGTTGGCAAATACCATCCTCAAGAGACGGGACTTGATCATCATGAGGTTTCCTTGGCAGTTTCCATAGGCCAAGGTTTCTATGCTGAGAAACTCCTCTTTCGAGGGGAGTTCTTTCTTCGACCTGGAAGACGTTTAGTGGGTGGCGGAGAGGTGGAGGAAATCTAACCAAGACTCCCTCCTCCAGAGGGCCCTAATATCGTGGCCCTACCAACCTACAGAAGAAGCAACCCACTTCCAAACTGCCGATGAAAAGGGCTAAGGTTTATCACTCACATCTCGTTCAAAATGGAGACATCCGACACAGTCAGATGAGCAATAACATCGCAGAACTTCATGTGTACACTGGGTCTCAAGGACACATACTTCCAGATCCCAGTCCATCCATCTTCAAGGAAATATCTATGGATCATGTTCAATCAGAAACAATACCAGTTCAGGGTGCTGCGTTTCGGTCTTTCCACAGCACCTCGGGTCTTTCACGTAGTGTTCGCCCTAGTATTATCTTGGGCTCACAAAATTGGCATCAGTCTCCTAAGATATCTGGACGACTCGAATTCTAGCAGACACTTCTTCAACACTGAGATAAACTTCTGAGGCTTTGCGAAGATCTTGGGGTCATGGTAAACCTCAGTCACAGCTGCTCCCCTCTCAAAGACTGGTATATTTGGGCATGATAACAGACACCAAATGGCACAAAGCATTTCCATCAGACGAAAGAAGGTACCAGAGCCCTTCCCCAGGCGAGAAGAGCTTCCAGCCCAGAACTGGCTGCATCTCTTAGGCCTCCTATCATTCCTTGGCTCATCTAATACCTAGTGGTCGCTTTAGGATAAGACCCTTCCAGTGGCGCCTCAAGTCCCAGTGGAATCAGGCCTCCGATTCCCCGCACACCCTAGTTCATCTAGGGTCAGAGGTACGGACGGACCTCAAATGGTGGTTGGCAGACGAGAACCATTGCAAAGGGGTTGACCTTCTCGTCCCTCAACCAGAACCATGCTCTTTTTCAGATGCATCAAGTGAAGGGTGGGGGGCCCACATGCTGCACCACACCATCCTCGGCCTGTGGTCCAAATCAGAAAGGTACCAGCATATAAATATCTTAGAGATTAGGGGAGCCTTTCTTGCCTTCCAACAGTTGCACCAGTTCCTGCCGGGCCACTCTGTGGTCTTGATGAGCGACAATACTACGGTTGTAGCCTACTTGAACAAGCAAGGCAGTACCTTTTCGCAGCTCCTGTGCCATCTAGCAGAAGACAACTCGATGTCCCAATCTGCTCGCTTCATTCCAGACAAGAGGAATGTGCTTGCCAGCAATCTGAGTAGAGCAACTCGGATATAGTGGGCTTTGAGTGGTCTTTGAATCATGAATTATTATTATTATTATTATTATTATTATTATTATTATTATTACTTGCCAAGCTACAACCCTAATTGGAAAAGCAGGATGCTATAAGCCCAGGGGCTCCAATAGGGAAAACAGCCCAGTGAGGAAAGGTAAAAAAGGAAAATAGAATATTTTAAAAAGAGTAACATTAAAATAGATATCTCCTAAATAAACTTTAAAAACTTTACCAAAACAAGAGGAAGAGAAATAAGATATAATAGTGTGCTCGAATGTACCCTCAAGCAAGAGAACTCTAATCCAAAACAGTGGAAGACCAAGGTACAGAGGCTGTGGCACTACTCAAGACTAGTGAACAATAGTTTGATTTTGGAGTGTCCTCCTCCTAAAAGAGCTGCTTACCATAGCTAGGGTCTCTTCTACCATTAGCAAGAGGAAAGTGGCCACTGAACAATTACAGTGCAGTAACCCATTGAGTGAAGAAGAATTGTTTGGTAATCTGTATTGTCTGGTGTATTAGGACAGAGGAATATATAAAGAATAGGCAGTGTGTGTGTAGGCAAAGAGAAAATGAACCATAACCAGAGAGAAGGACCCAATGTAGTACTTCCTGACAATGTAGGGTTCTTGAACTATGGATCTATTTATAACAGCCTTGAACTTCAGGTTCTTGCTCTACTGCCCCCCCCCCTCCGGTCCCAGACCCCCAGGCTCTATGGCAAGATCCATTCCAACAACGGTGAGACAATATAGATGTTTATGCATTTCCCCCGATCTGTCTTAGAAAAGTCCTCAACCAAGTCAGAATAAGCGAGAACTTATCAATGACTAATTGTTCCGCTATGGCATCACACGGAGTGGTTCCTGGAGCCTCGGATGGAAATTCTTCCACGACACTTTCTACTCAAACAACCACATACCAACGAATTCCATAGCTTCACTTTGACTTCACGCCTGGAAACTGTCCAGCATCTCCTTACTCGCAGAGGCTTTTCGCAATGAGTTGCGAAAAGGACGTCTGGACACCTAAGACGCTCATCAGCATCAGTCTACCAGGCTAAGTGGTCTGTTTTCTGTGGTTGGTGTCGTTGAAGGGGTATCACTCCCCTCAATGCCTCTATTCCAACAATTGTGGAATTCCTTGTATGCCTTTGGGAAGAAATGCTCCTCGGTTTTGGCAGCCAAAGGCTACCACTCAGCCTTGAGTCTTGCCTTTAAACTGAAGAGAGTAGACATTTCCTACTCGGAACTTTTTCTCCTCATACGAAGTTATGAGATTACTTGTCCCCAGTCAGAAGTTAGACCTTCTTCCTGGAACGTGGTTCAGGTCCAGTTACAGAAGGGTCCTCCTTACAAACCATTATTCCCGGCAAAAGATCGCCACCATACTCTGAAGACTATGTTCTTACTCGCCTTGGCTTTGGCCTAGAGTGTCAGGGAACTGCATGGTCTTTCATACGACATCTCCCATTCAAGGAGATGGGGAGAGGTAATATTCAGCTTCATCCTTGAGTTTATTGCGAAGACTCAAAATCTGGGGGTAGCAGACCTTAGATTCATGCCTTTTAGGATCGAGAGTCTTCGTGTTGTAACCAAAAATCCAGACCAACTGGTATTTTGCCCAGTGAGGAGTCTTGAGGTGTAACTTAAAGAGAACAGCATTAGCTCGCCCCCGTGTATCAGCACTCTTTGTCAGCACGGGGAAGGTCAAGGGAGGATCCCGAAGAACACCATCTTGGCATGTATTCGCAAGATTATTTGTCTTGTACTTAATCCTGACCCTCCTCCACAACGATGACCCAGAACTCATGACATCAGGGCATTGCAATGTCCCTGCTGATCAAGAAAAACTACGGTGTTGCAGGTACTCCGAGCAGGCATGTGGAAGAGTCTAATTACCTTCACTGCCCACTACCTGCAAGACATAACCCACAGGAACATGGAAACGTTTTCCATTGGTCCTGTGGTGGCTGCATAATAAATCTAAACACCTGAAGCTCCTTGATGGACTAATATTATTATTATTATTATTATTATTATTATTATTATTATTACTAGCCAATAGGGAAAAATTGCCCAGTGAGGAAAGGAAATAAGGGAATAAATAAATGATGAGAATAAATTAACAATATATTCTAAAAACAGTAACTGTCAAAACAGATATGGCCTATATAAACTGTTAACAACGTCAAAAACAGATATGTCATATACAGACTATAAAAAGACTCATGTCAGCCTGGTCCACATAAAAACATTTGCTCCAACTTTGAACTTCTGAAGTTCTACTGATTCAACTACCCGATTAGGAAGATCATTCCACAACTTGGTAACAGCTTCAATAAAACTTCTAGAATACTGTGTAGTATTGAGCCTCATGATGGGGAAGGCCTGGCTATTAGAATTAACTGCCTGCCTAGTATTACGAACAGGATAAAATTGTCCAGGGAGATCTGAGTGTAAAGGATGGTCAGAGTTATGAAAAATCTTATGCAACATGCATAATGAACTAATTGAACGACTGTGCCAAAGATTAATATCTAGATCAGGAATAAGAAATTTAATAGACCGTAAGTTTCTGTCCAACAAATTAAGATGAGAATCAGCAGCTGAACACCAGACTGGAGAACAATACTCAAAACAAGGTAGAATGAAAGAATTAAAACACTTCTTCAGAATAGATTGATCACCGAAAATCTTAAAAGACTTTCTCAATAATCCAATTTTTTGTGCAATTGAAGAAGACACAGACCTAATGTGTTTCTCAAAAGTAAATTTGCTGTCAAGAATCGCACCTAAAATTTTAAGTCGTACAAATTTAAAGAAACATTATCAATACTGAAATCTGGATATTGAGGAGCCACCGTCCTTGACCTACTTACCATCATACTTGAGTTTTGTTAGGATTCAACTTCATACACCATAATTTGCACCATGCACTAATATTAGCTAAATCTCCATTAAGGGATTCACCAACCCCAGATCTACATTCAGGGGATGGAATTGATGCAAAGAGAGTAGCATCATCTGCATATGCAACAAGCTTGTTTTCTATGCCAAACCACATGTTATGTGTATATAGTATGAAAAGTAATGGGCCAAGAACACTACCCTGTGGAACACCGGATATCACATTCCTATACTCATTATGGTGCCCATCAAACTCTCTGAGATCTATTATTTAAAAAATCAATAATAATGCTAAGAAACGACCCACCCACTCCTAACTGAGGGTTTAGGGCTGAGGTTACCTGGGTTAGTTTAGGGTTAATGAGTAACAATGACTGGCTTCTTTCTTTCCTTCACCTTCCCAACTCTTGGGGGAATCAGCACCAAGGTACTCGTCACAGCTGACCTCGCCTCTCTACAGGTAAGATCCATTTCCTTGGTGTAACCTGGTATAGAAATAATTCTTGTTGCGTCCCCAATACCTCTAGCGAGGGGGGATTGGGTAAAGTCTTACTCTCAGATTCCTATGACTCAAGATCCTATTACTAGACCAGCCACATTGCTAATATCACAAATGCACAGATTGTGCAGGCCACTAGTCATGTAGAGCATGACAATTTTAGCTAGGTGCAGGGTTCCTACCGCCTACAATCTACAGTTAACTCCCCGTTAACACGAGGATTGTGTTCTTCGAGAGGTCGTGTTAACGGAACATAATTTCTCCATAAGAAATAATGGTAACAGAGAGTGTTGAAAACAAACATCATATTGATGTATTTGAAGATCACAGAAACAATAAAAATGCACATTTTTACTTGTATTTGTTTTATAGCAAAATAAGTTATTACTCGTGTAGATTCACACTATGATGCTCTCTCCTCTCTCTCTCTCTCTCTCTCTCTCTCTCTCTCTCTCTCTCTCTCTCTCTCTCTCTCTCTCTCTCTCTCTCTCTCTCACTCACATATATAATGGATTTTATATCAATAAGTACATTTTAAAGTTGAACACAATAAACAAAACTATTGTATGTACGAATGCACAATGCTACTACGTATGCATATCAAACACAGCGATTTATTTTTCTTTCATTTCGGTAAATAAATAGCAGATTGTAACATATTTTTCCTTTTAGTCTGATAATTATTTATATAAAATTAATTTGTTCCAACACGGAGTACTTACCTCGAACTACTTTCTTAGGAGTATCTGGGATCTCCTCCCATCCGACCAGTGTTTTGTGTAGTTTACCCTAGTCCTGTTTTCTATGAGGGGTAACCTCAGGCGGAGTGATACGCACCCTGAGGCTAACCCTGGGCCAGATAGCATGCTTGCTCAGGTCTCGACCTCCCGTAAGTTCTCTGGTTGCGTCGCGATATCATCTCGACGCTCTCCTAACCCAGTGCGACCCTTTGTGTCCCCGACTTCCCTTTGTGTCTCACGCGGTCCCCACGTGGTACCTTTGTGCTATAGCTTATTCTTTCCCTCTGCGTTCCTGTGTCTCGCGGTGCGTTACTAGTGTGTCATGGAGCATCCCCGTCGTTGTCCTGGGCCTATGGCCGGTAAAACGGGTGGTGCTTTCCTGTCAAAACCTGAAGTAGACCCACACTCCTAGTGTTCGTCGTGTAGGGCCAGTGTGTGTTCCCCTACGGCCACGTGCCCGGAATGCGTGTCCTGGAACGAGGTGCAGTGGGTGCGTTACGGCACCAAAAAGAACGCGCCGAAGAGGTCACTTAAGAAGCAGAACGTTTCTTCTCCTCTTACTTCGCCGGGCGTGTTGTCAGACCGAGCCTCTCTTCCACCTTCCCTACCCAGAGTAGGGGTCGAGGTAAGTCCATTGCGGGGAAGAGGCCTGTGGCCCTTCCCCAGGAGTCTGAGTTGCAGGATAGTGGGGTTGTGGCGTCATCCCAGGCAAGTGAGGGGCCTGAGGGAGGGTCGGGAGTATGTGCGGGAGACGAAGCCCTGGTGCAAGCAGGGCCCGCCTCCTCAGATGACCCTATGTGGGGTAAAAATGTTTCTACCTCTTCTCCCGCCTCTTGGGCGTGCTTTTCAGGTACTTCTACAGCCGAGGGTGCCGTTGAGAGGGAAGACTCGCCGCCTTCAGACTCCCTCGCGTGGGTGGCGCCGAAGATGCCCTTCAGGTCCCCGTTGAGGATGGGAGAAGGCTTTGGAACCTGGTCCCCCAATGAAGAATGCCCACGCTCCCCTCCAGGGCCTTCAACTACACTTCCGGATGTCTTCTTGCAGTCCCGTCTTCCATCGAACGTCGAGTGGACCCCCAACGACGCGGTGTGAGTCGGGCCCGCCGGCGAGGTCCTACAAGTCGTCAGGCTCTTCGGTCGAAGTCTTTTCTTGCTCCTCGGAGGACGAGGCCTGGAGGAAACTTTGAATACGTCGCAAGAGGTCCCACAGGAGACACACTCATTCTCGCTCCCGCTCCAGGTCCCGCCACGTGGGTAGATGATCCAGATCCCCCAGAAGAAAATATAGGAGAAGTGGCTCCCCGGGGGAAGAATGGGTGGTCATCCCACGCAGCAAACTCATCGAGCTGTCAGCAGTCCCGAGCTCCTCAAGTTGGTACCCTAGAACTCGATCGCCGGAGAGGTACGCATCCTGCGTCAGATATGACCGATGGAGGGAGTCGTCGTTTCAGGTCCCAGCGGACAGGCATAAGTCCGCGAAGGTCCCGACTCCATCCGCCCAGCGGAGAGAGTCGCCCCTTCGGTCTGGCAGCCACGTCCTGACCCCCAAGTCATCTTCAAATCGGCAGGATCGTGAGAAGCGACTCCCCTCGTCGAGTAGGCCCGCGGATGCCTGGACCTCCGCGAAGAAGGATAGACCTAGGACGGAGGCCCCCGTCTCGACGGCGGAGCCCGTCCTACGTCCAGAGCCACAGGAGTCAGAGCGGGCCAAGCTGTCTCCTTCCCCCCGTACGGAGGCCTCCGTCGGAGGGGCCCCGTCTCAAGCAGTAGGGCGCCCTACAGAGGAGCTGAACAACTATGTAGAGGGTTCGGCTGCGGAGGTGTCAGCCTACAGGAGGGGGATAGGGCTCATCAGGAGGCATCATAGGTTGGACGAGCCTGAGCCCTCCTCCGAAGAATTCTGGCAATCTAGTCTCAGCAGACTGGTGGATGCCCCCATCCAGCAGAGACCCTCTCTAGCACTCCCGTTAGCCAGAGACGTTAGGCTACGTAGGGCCCACGTGAATAAGATCGTGGCCAACCATGCCAAAGCCCCCAAGACCCAGAGTTCCTCCAAGCTGCTTCAGGGCCTGAAGTCGCAGAGCAAATTCTACCTTCTTGAGGGCCATCGTGCAGGTGCTTGTACGGTGGAGCCAGCAGTCGCCGTTTTAGGCCAAGGAGCAGCGGAAGAAAGGGCTTCTACAGCACCAGTCTGTTTCCCTCCATCAGAAGCGACCATGATGGAGGAGATAGCTAAGGACCTCGTAAACATGTCTTCGTGGCTGGATTGGTGGGCTTCCACGCTAGTAGGCGTCCAGTCCTCCTATGACCTCACTATCCCAGAGAACCAGGCCTTACTGAAGGAGCTGATTAGCTCTGGAGGTAAGGCCCTGAAGTTCTTGTTGTCGTACCAGTTCCTCGCACAGGCCACCAACTGGGTTCTGCGGAGGAGGGACACAGTCCTCAATAAGCTCACCAGGCGTCTCCCCGACAGGAAGTGAGGTCCCTGAGGAGCCTGCCCCTGTGGGACGATTAAATTTTCCCCCTGAAGGTGGCAGAAGAAACAATAGAAAGGGTCAGGAAGCTGAAGGACACGGGAGATTCCAGACACCCCCCCCCCCCCCGGCGAGAAGACCCACCCACAGAAGAACCACCTCCGACGTTCCCCGCCCTCCTCGGGCTTTGCCTAGCCAGCCCAGGAGAGACGCCCCTACTACGGCCTGGTCGCAGCCACTGCAGCCCTCCAGTAGGGGAACAGCCCCGGCTCAATCTTCCTATAGGCCTTCCTACGCAGCGGCCAGAAGAGGGGGGTCAGGCCGCGCCTCTAAAAGAAGATATGGGGAGAGGCCCCCTACTCCTGCCAAAGCCTCAGGTGGGGGGGATGCCTCAGACATTCTTGGCAAGCATGGAAGGACCACGGAGCGGACCCGTGGACCGTAGCAGTCCTGAAAGAAGGGTACAGGTTACCCTTCTTAGCAGACCCCCCCCACCCCTAATGCCAGATCGACAGGCAGAGTGGTTGGCTCCCAAAGACCCCTTAAGAAGGACAGCCCTGCAAGAGGTGGTCTCGGCGATGCTGGCAAAAGGGGCGATAGAGCCTGTCAAGGATCCGGGCCCGGGGTTCTACAGCAGGCTTTTCCTGGTGGAGAAAGCGACAGGGGGCTGGAGACCGGTCATAGACCTCTCAGCCCTCAACAAGTTTGTGAACAAGACCGACTTAGAGATGGACACCCCGAAGTCGGTCCTAGCGTCCTTGAGGGAAGGGGACTTCATGATGTCCATAGACCTCAAGGACGCATACTTCCAGATTCCAGTTCACCCCTCCAGCAGGAAGTACCTAAGGATGAAATGGGGTTCCCAAACGTTGCAGTTCAAGACCCTCTGCTTCGGGTTGTCAGCAGCACCTCAGGTCTTCTCGAGTGTCTTCACAACGGTCTCAGCCTGGGCACACGGACAGGGTATCCGTCTGATTCGGTACCTGGACGACTGGTTGTTACTTTCAGCCTCAGGGGAGGTACTAGGGAGCAAGGCGCGAAGCTACTGCGGTTCTGCAACGTCCTGGGTATCATCATCAACCTGGAGAAGTCCCAATTGATACCCTCCACCAGGATGACCTACCTCGGAATGGTCCTAGACTCCCGGTTGGCGAGAACCTTCTCTTCCGGGGAGAGACTAAACAACTTAGACCAGATCCTTCGTCCCTTCCTGTCGGACCAGCCCAGGGGAGCGAAGGACTGGCAGAGACTGATAGGCCACCTCGTGTCATTGGAGAAGCTGGTTCCCCAGGGGAGACTCAAACTCAGGGGAGTCCAGTGGAATCTGAAAGAGCTCTGGAACCAGAGAGAGACCCCCCACAAGGTGATCCCAGTTTTCCCAGAGACGAAAGAAGTCCGGGAGTGGTGGTGCGTCAGATCGAACACCCTCAAGGGGATGCCCTTTGCAGCCGGCCCTCCGGAGATGCTCCTGTTCACGGACGTATTCAAGGAGGGGTGGGGTGCCCATCTCCTCGGAAGGTCAGCAAGAGGAAGTTGGACGAACATGGGAAAACCCAGCACATAAACGTGCTAGAAATGAGGGCAGTGCGAAGGGCATGCCTAGAGTTCATCCATCTACTACGGGGGAACACCGTGGCACAGATGTGTGACAACGCCACGGTGGTGGCCTACATAAAGAAGCAAGGAGGACTAAAATCGAAGGAGTTGTGCGTCCTCATGTTGGAACTTCTGGAATGGGCCGAAGGGGAGCAGATCAGAATCTCAGCAAGGTTCATTCCAGGAAAGAGGAATGTCCTGGCCGACGGTCTCAGCATAATGGGACAAGTAGTAGGATCAAAATGGTCTCTACACCCGGAAGTGGCCAAAGCCATCATTCAGAAATGGGGATCGCCAGTGATGGATCTCTTCGCAACGGGACTGAACGCACAGCGCCCCTTGTTTTGTTCTCCTGTACCAGACCCAAAGGCGGTGTTCGAGGACGCCTTCCAACGCCCTTGGGACAACCTCGACGTGTACGCCTTCCCTCCCTTCGGGATTCTCAGACAAGTCCTCAACAGAGTAAGGCGGGCGGACAACCTTTGGATGACTTTGGTAGCGCCCTGGTGGCCGGAGAGAGAATGGTTCGTGGATCTAAAGGAACTGACGCGCCTACCACCTTGGCCCCTTCGGGACAGACCAGACCTTCTCCGGCAGCCCCACTTTCAAAGGTTCCATGAGAACCCTCGGTCCCTCCGTCTTCACGCGTGGAGGTTATCGAGCATCTCCTGAGGAAGGAAGGCTATTCATCGGGAACGGCAGCAAGGATGTCAGGTTATCTGAGACGATCTTCGGCAGCGGTCTACCAGGCAAAGTGGGCCACTTTTACTAAATGGTGAGTCTCTAAGAACATCAAACCACTGAGGGCCTTTATTCCAGAGATAGCGGACTTCCTGGTCTATCTCAGGGACGTGGTTAACATGTCCATCCCGGCCATCAAAGGAGTCTGGGCTGCGCTGGGCCAAGTCTTCCTCCTGAAGGGCATCGACCTGGGTGCCTCTAGACATATCTCGATGCTCATCCAGAGTTTCGAGCAATCATGCCCCCCTCAAGCCGTTAGGGTACCACAGTGGGACGTGGCCAGAGTCCTGAAGATGTTGTCAGAGCCGCCCCTCGAACCCCTAAAAGACATCGTGGACAAGGACCTCACCCTCAAGACAGTTTTTCTGCTAGCATTGGCCTCAGCAAAACGAGTAGGGGAGATTCATGGACTGTCTTACGAGGTTTCACACTCGAAGGGTTGGCGGGAAGCTACCTTCAGGTTCGTGCCATCCTTCGTAGCAAAGACCCAGAATCCAGCCGTGTGGGATCCCAGGTTTAAGGGCTTCTCAGTGCCAGCAATTCCTCGGTCGGACAACCCGAAGGACTTGTGGTTGTGCCCTGTCAGGGCAATAAAGAAATACTTGGAGAGGACAGCCAGACTTCAACCCGGGATCAAAAGTCTTTTTGTTTCCACAGGCCTAGTGAAGAAGCCAGTCTCGAAAAACACTATATCCTTCTGGCTGCGGTGGGTGATTATCAGACCCTACAGTAGCGCAGGAATCCCACTGTCGGGCAAACCCAGACCCCACGACATTAGGGGCCTAAGTACGTCGTTGGCATTCAAGAAGAATATGGCAGTGGGCCAGATCCTGAGAGCAGGCACCTTAGCTAACCAGTCAACCTTCACAGCTCACTACTTGAAGGATTATTCGAGGAAGTCCCTGGACGGGTTCTCGATAGGTACCGTCATTTCCGTGCTCCAAACGGTTTAAAGGTATAGCCCCAGTGATAACCGCATGTAGTAAGTCCAAGAGACACAGGTTTGTTTCTTAACCCCCTTGTTCTTCCTTCCCCTATTTCCGCTAAAAAAATTGACTCCGATAGCCCCCTGAGCCTGCTACAAGATACACTGTCATTGGAAGGACATGTCTTCTAGGATTTTTTACAGAGGTGAGTTACTTAGACACGAACATAAGTTTTTTGTGTAGTTTTACCTCTTCTCGTGTTTCCTTGGGGTCAACAGAACCTAGCCTCCTATCTAGGTTCCTAGGATTTGCTTCAGCACGGTCTCTAGGTCTGGAAGGCCACTCCCACCTCCTAAAGTATAAGTCTCCTAAGAAAGTAGTTCGAGGTAAGTACTCCGTGTTGGAACAAATCACAAATTTCAAGTAATTTGTATTTTTCCTAACAGTACTTACCTCAAACTACTTTTGGGTAATGGCCCACCCTTCCTTCCCCTAGTGCCTTACTGGACTTCTTAGAAACCTAAGCTGCCAAGAACTTACTGGAGGTCGAGACCTGAGCAAGCATGCTCTCTGACCCGGGGTTAGCCTCAGGGCGCGTATCACTCCGCCTGAGGTTACCCCCTCATAGAAAATGGGTTTAGGGTAAACTACACAAAACTCTGGTCGGATGGGAGGAGATCCCATATACTCCTAAGAAAGTAGTTCGAGGTAAGTACTGTTAGGAAAAATACAAATTACTTAAAATTTGTGATTATATATATGTAAGCAAATAAAAGATCGTAACATATTTTTCCTTTTAGTCTAATAATTATTTATTTACAATTAATTTATATCAGTAAGTACATATTCAAGTTAAAAAAATAATGAGCAAAACTTTGATATTTACGAACGCATAATGCTACTGTACTACGCATATCAAACACATTTGCAATTTGTTTCTTCATTTCAATAAATAAATGACAGATCGTAACATACTTATTTCCTTTTAATATCACGCTTTTTTATTTACAATTAATTTTATATCACGGTTTTCATACATTTAGTTTAAAGCTATCTCTCTCTCTCTCTCTCTCTCTCTCTCTCTCTCTCTCTCTCTCTCTCTCTCTCATATATATATATTGGGTTCTGTCGTTAGCCATCAGCCTCCTATCTGTGGGGTGGGTGCTTATGTCTGATGTGGCTGTTAAGTCCTAGTCTGTGGTGGAAGAGTCGCGGACAGTGTTCACAAGGGAGGGTAGGTGGTGGGCGGGGCTGTTCTAATCGCTCTCTCCTTCTTCTCCTCCAAGCCTCCTCATTTTGTCTCCTCCTCTCCTCGAAGTCCACGGTGCCATGGTGTACTGTACTCCTCCAGGTTTTCCTGTCCCTGGCTGTTTCTTCCCATGAGGAATGATCGATGTCAGTTATAGCCAGGGTGCGCTTTAGTTGATCTTTATAGCGCATTTTCGGGGCTCCTCGTGGTCTGGTGCCCTGGGTCAGTTCTCCGTAGAATATTTTCTTTGGGAGCCTAGATGGATCCATCCTATGCACGTGTCCTATCCAGCGAAGGCGGTGGTGGATGATGGTGGCCTCCACGCGGGTCAGCGAGGCACGTTCTAAGACTTCAATGTTGGTGGTGTGGCTCTTCCAGGGGATTTTCAAGATCTGCCTCAGTTTCATTTGTTGGAAGCGTTCTAGGTTTTTAAGATCGTTTCTATATAGCGTCCATGTTTCACATGCATACAGGAGC
The DNA here is from genome assembly GCF_036898095.1 of Palaemon carinicauda. Classification (NCBI taxonomy): domain Eukaryota; kingdom Metazoa; phylum Arthropoda; class Malacostraca; order Decapoda; family Palaemonidae; genus Palaemon; species Palaemon carinicauda. Next base: position 81,023,902 of record NC_090752.1, read on the forward strand.
GTGGAGAGGACTACTGCCCTGAACACCATTATTTTGGTGGTCATTGTCAGTGCGTGGTTGTTAAATACCCGGCAGTTGAGTCGGCCAAAGGCGGAGTGGGCTGCCCTGATCCTGTTCTCCACGTCCTTTTTGCTTGTGGGAGCTGATGTTAGGATGCTCCCTAGGTAGGAGAACTGGTCCACCTGTTCTAACGGTTGGTCATTCACTGGTATTGAAGTTGGGGAGCATCAGTCCTGGTGGATGTTGGACGAGGGTCTTGGTTTTGTCTGTGTTGACTTGCATCCCAAAACGTTCGTAGGCAGAGTTGTATGCATCAGCTAACGACTGCAGGTCCTCTGCCGTCTGACCTGGGGTGGCGTTGTCGTCAGCATACTGCAGTTCTCGCACTGCACACAAGGTGGTCTTGGTTCTGGCGCTGAGTCTAGCGAGGTTGAAAGCGCCTCCATCCATGCAGAAACGTAGGTCGACTGAGGGTGTGTGTGGGGGAATCTCGTTGAGCATTGCTGCGGTGTATAGCGAGAAACACGTCGGGGCCAGAACACAGCCCTGCTTCAGGCCGCCGTTGATGGGGAATGGGTCTGAAAGAGAGTTCTGGTGGCAGACTCTCCCAACCATTCCGTCATGGAGGGCATGCACCAGCTTGACAAAATCGGGTGGGCAGCCACATCTTTTGAGGACAGCCCACATGGCAGGTCGAGGTACTTTGTCGAAGGCCTTTTTCAAATCCCAGAAGATGAACATTATGGGCTGTTGTTGTTCGAGGCTCTTCTCTTGTAGTTGTTGCGCACAGAAGATCATATCTATGGTCCCGCGGGAAGGTCGAAAGCCGCACTGGGACTCTGGCAGGACGTCTTCTGCGAGAATAAGGAGGCGGTCAAGGAGAATCCGAGCGAAAATCTTACTCGCGATGCTTAGTAGTGATATTCCCCGGTAGTTGTTACAGTTCTCCCTGTCTCCCTTCTTGAAGATGGTAATGATGTTTGCATCGCGGAAGTCACTGGGGGAGGTCTTGGTCTCCCATATTTTCAGTATAAGGAGCATCAAACGGTTCCTCAAGCCGGGGCCACCGTGAGTGAGGAGCTCCAACGGTATGTCTGGCCCTGGGGCTTTGCCGGGCTTCATGCGCTGCAGGGCCTTGTTGAAGTCATGGATGGAGGGTGGTAGTGCCATCCAGTGACGGACGGGATGCTGCGGGGTCATTTGCAGGAGATCGTCTGGGGTGTCTGCTTGGTCATTGAGGAGGTTCTCAAAGTGAGACCTCCACCTAGCCAGGATGCCCTCGCTGTTGGTGATGGTCGTGGCCCCATCCGCGTCCTTCAGGCTGCCCACTGATGACCGTTTGGGACCGAATATTTCCTTTGTTGCTGCATAGAAGCTGCGCAGGTCACGTTGGTCAGCGAAACTGTATTTCTGCAGCTTTTCTTTGCCACCAGGTGTTCTGGGCTTCACGGATACCTCTTTGGCAACCAGCTTCAGCCACCTTGTGAGCACATTTGTTTGCTGCTGTTGGTTGGTTTTCCAAAGTCAGGCGTGCTTGTCGTTTGGTTTCAATGAGAAGAGAGATGGTAGCATCATTCTCATCAAACCAATCCTGCCATTTCTTGGTGGTGTAGCCTAGTGTTTCCTCCGCGGCACGGGCCATGGCATTTCTGAGGGTGGTCCAGTGGTGCTCAACAGTGGCCTGACCCACAGGGTCTGCGAGGTATTATTCGCAGGTCTCCTTGTAGTTCTGTGCCACCTGTGGGTTGCGGAGCTTACTACAATCAAAGCGTTGGTGTGGTACGCTGTTAGGTGCCCTTCTGGGTGGTCGTAGGGTCGTCACGGAGAGTCGGGAGATGAGGAGTCTGTGGTCCGTCCAGCAGTCGTCCGCTCCGGGCATGGATCGGGTGATGCGGACGTCTCCTCGGTCTCTGGCTCTGGTCAGGACGTAGTCCAGGGTGTGCCAGTGTTTAGACCGTGGGTGTCTCCATGTGGTCTTTTGTCGCTTTGGTAACTGGAAGATGGTGTTGGTTACCACAAGTTGGTGTTCTGCACACAGACCCAGTAGGAGTTGGCCATTGGCGTTGCAATTTCCAATGCCATGGCGGCCGATGATTCCCTCCCACAGGCGATGGTCTTTGCCTACTCGGGCATTAAAGTCGCCAAGCACAATGAGCTTGTCATTGGCGGGCACTGCCTGGATGGTGCGGTCGAGCTGGGTGTAGAAGGCAGCTTTGTTATCATCGGTTGAGGTCATAGTCGGGGCGCAGACAGAGATCAGGGGGAGATGTCTGTCCCGCGTGATGGGGATGCGGACAGTCATCAGGCGCTCACTGATGGCCTTGGGAGCGAGGTTGTGCTGCTGCACTAGCTGGGAACGGATGGCGAAGCCGACACCGTGGATGCGAGGCTCCTCTAGGGCCTTGCCTTTCCAGAAGATGGTGTAGCCTGTTCCAGCTTCCCTGATGTTGCCCTCTTCGGGTAGTCTGGTCTCGCTAAGAGCTGCCACATCAACATTGAAGCGGGCTAGCTCCTTGCAGACGAGGGCTGTACGTCGTTCCGGGCGGTTGGTGTTCGTCACGTCTTGGAGGGTGCGGATGTTCCACGCACCTAAGGTTAATATTTTTTTCTTGTTATTTTGACGGCATTAGTGGGATGTCCGCCAGCCGCGGTGAGCTGACCAGACGGGTTTGCCATGTCCGATGTTTACCCCACCTTTTCTAGGGGCCTCCCCATGTGGGGTGGGCTGCGGTGTCCTCAATAGGCCAGCCCAGTCACGGGTCCAGCTGCCGAACTCTGGTGTCACGGCACCGTCACCATAGAGCGACTGGATCTTAGACTCGCCGCCTGAGTGCAGTCTTGGGCTAAGGGCTTCCAGCTATCCAGGCCTGCCCCCTTCACCCACGGTGCTGTCGCCTCAGGACTTGCTGGTGGTGATGATGATGATGATGGTGAGAAAGAGATGAAGAAGGGTGGAGGAAACGACAGAATGCCAGTAGCTGGGTACGTATATTGTTTTGGGTGGTCGTGGCTTTGCAACGGCCACGCACACACACTTGGCCCACATCGTTTTCACCGCGGCTCAAGACATATGAGACAGGCGGCTTTTCCGATGTTGGTTGCATCGGGCTGCTGGGTTCTTGTTATGTCGAGGCCCGCCTTGTTGCCTGCCCGACAGGCATTGCCCTCTTCCGCCGGCGCTGGGAAGCTCCGCCGTTGGGGTCTTGTTTGGTTTGATTTTGGAGTTTTCCTTCTCCTAGCCTTTGCCTATCTTAAAATAAAGGAGAAGGCCTATAGGGGTCCAGTCTTGGTCTGGTCTCTCAGAACTGGCCTTAGCGGTATGGTTGAGCCTGCCAGGGTGGATAAACTACCCCACCGCCATTGCCCAGCCCATCATTGGGACACTCATGCCCCTCTACTGCAGCAAAGTGCTGGACCATCAGAGGGGATGATGGGGAATATATATATATATATATAAAAGTGAACCCTCGCTACTTCGTGGTTCGACAATCGCGGATTCACCACTTCGCGGGGTTTTCCCATAACCCATATATATATACATATCGCGGATTTTCCGGAAAATTCGAAAATACCGCGAAATCTGAAGACAACCAAATACGATATTTTGTTACCTGTAATTCCATTAATACTGTAATTAGTAATATCTGTTCTTACTGATTGTTCATTGCATTACATATGATATATAATTCAGCACAGAAAGAAATAAAACACGAAAAGAGAATGTGATCATACGATAATTCAGTACTGTATACAGTACGTAGTAAAATTAAATCGAACATGAAACGCAAATCAGATGCAGTCATACCATATTAGAATGGTGTGTACTGTAATGGATGTGCTTCTTTTCCATGAATCTTTTGTATGTATACGTACGTAGTACAGTACTGCATCCAATAATATTCTTTGTTGCAAAAATCACATTTCGAATAAGCGTACGAGAGAGAGAGAGAGAGAGGCGTAAAATAGCGTACGTAAAGCTGTATTATTATTATTGTTGTTGTTAATAAAATTATTATTATTATTATTATCATTATTATTATTATTATTACTGTACAGTATTATTATCATTATTTATTATTATTACGGTATTGTACTTAATCTACGTACGTTCGGTATGCGCGGGGCATCTTCTATGAGTAGGTAACCAACGCATCATAGTACTGTAAGACGGGTTGTGATTGGTTCAAGCGCTGATAGATGACGAATCAGAACTCAAGTTTTGTTATCTAGCCTGTGATTGGTGTTTTGCCCGCATCTCCTACCCGCAGCATCAAAGTTCTCGCGGGGCTGGATCGTTCACTCTCTGTTACCGCGTATCGCTGAGTAGACGTTCTTAAGTGTGTGAATCTGTGCTGTGTGCGACTTTTTTAAGTTGAACTTTTTGTTACGTAAATCCTACTGTAATGGCTCCCAAGCGTTCTGCTTCTCTTAAGGCTGGTAGTGAGCCTAAACGCCACCGAAGGATGATGACGATAGCTGAGAAGGTTACGCTTCTCGACATGTTAAAAGATGGTAGAAGTTACGCGGCCGCCGGCCGCCATTTTGGCATCAACGAATCTACTGTTCGCTATATCAAGAAGGACGAGGCGAACATTAGAAAGACGGCTGCAATCACCTTTAGCAGATCAGCGAAGCGAGTCGTTACAACGCGTAATAAAACGATCGTACGCATGGAAGGTGCTTTAGCTGTGTGGATTGCCGACTGCCGGAAGAAGAACATAGCGTTGGATACGAACACCATCCAAACAAAGGCTTTGAGCTTATATGAGAATTTTGCTGCAAAGGAACCTAAAGACGACGACGGCAACCATGCTGAAGATGATGATGATGCAGATGATCCTCAACCAGGGACATCCACTGATTCTCAGCCTCAGAAACGTTTTTCCGCAAGCAAAGGATGGTTCGCGAAGTTTCAGAAACGCTTCGCCCTGAAAAGCGTTTCCCTGCATGGGGAGTCTGCTTCCGCTGACACTGCCGCTGCTGAAACTTACGTGAACCAGACGTTCAAGAATATTATCGCCGAAGGTGGATACAAGCCGGAACAAGTCTTTAATATGGATGAGACTGGCTTGTTTTGGAAGAGAATGCCGTCGCGAACTTTCCTGTTCAAAGAGGAAGCCAAAGCCTCTGGCTTTAAAGCATTCAAGGATCGCGTTACCCTCGTGATGTGTGGCAATGCTGCTGGATTTTTGTTAAAGCCGGGGCTTATTTATAAGTCGAAAAATCCTCGCGCTTTGAAAAATAAAAATAAGAATCTCCTTCCCGTGTACTGGATGCATAATCAAAAAGCATGGATTACGAAGATGCTGACCTCCAACTGGTTCCATCAGTGTTTTATCCCGCAAGTCAGCAAATATCTCTTAGAGAAGGGCTTGCCATTCAAGATCCTTCTCCTTATGGATAACGCTGGTGGACACGCAACTGACCTGTCGCATGAGGGCATTCAGGTTGAGTTCCTGCCACCCAACACCACGTCATTAATTCAACCGATGGACCAGGGGGTTATCAGGGCATTCAAGGCCCTCTACACGAAGAATACCTTGGCGGACCTCGTTGCGTGTGTGGATGCTGCCCAAGATGACGAGGATGAAGATTTTAACTTGAAGGCGTACTGGCGGCAGTACACCATAGCCACGTGCCTGCAGAATATTCAGAAGGCACTTCAAGAGATGAAACCTGCAACCGTGAATGCGAGCTGGAAGAAGTTGTGGCCCGATATTGTTTACGACGACAAGGGATTTACTCCGTCGGAAATCCAACACTCTGCAATACGGAAATCTGTGCAGTTGGCTGCCATAATTGGAGGTGACGGGTTTGGCGACATGAAGACTGAAGACGTCGACGAGTTGTTGGACTGCCATTCCCAGCCCCTAACTGACGCAGACCTCGAAGACCTGACGAAATCGGCAAGTGAGGAAGAGAGTGATACCCAGGAAGAGACCCAAGAAAATGTCGAAGAAACGGGCTTAACATTAGAACGGCTTGCCAAGGCCTGCAACCATGCGAAGGAGTTGAAAGAAATGTTGCAAGAGTGGGACGAGGATATGGTTCGCTCGATGCAATTCTGCAACAAGGTTGATGACATAATGACTCCCTACAAAATGCTCTTGGATCGAAAAAAGAAGCAGCGGCAACAACTTCCGATCACAATGTTCTTCCAGCCTCGCAAAAAAGAGCCAGTTCCTCCTGCTAGTACGCCTTCGGAAGAAATTGAAGTTTCCCAGGAAGAAGTTGAAGAGGTGTCCCAGGAAAAGACACCTCCGTCTGAAGAGACGTAAAATACTATCATTGGCTGCACAGTAGAACACATCATCAGCTTCATCATCATCATTTCTACTGTGCAGCAAATTCATCGCCATCACCATTCAAGTTTTTCTTCAACTTCTTTCGTGGTGAGTACAGTAACAATCTTTATTTTTTACTTTAATATTCTTACTGTACATTCTAAAACTGTATTTGTGCCTGTTTTATAGTTTAGTACTGTACGTACTGTATGCATTAAGTTAAAGGGAAGGTTTTAAAAGTCTACATGTTGTAACCTATCATATTTTTTTTGTTTAAAATTTACATTTACGTACGTAAAACAATCTCTCTCTCTCTCTCTCTCTCTCTCTCTCTCTCTCTCTCTCTCTCTCTCTCTCTCTCTCTCTCGTAAATTGTTTTCCTGCTTTGCTACGTACAATACTGTATAATTTATATTTGTAAGGTAACATATTTTGTAAATGCTTTTACTGTAAATACTGTATGTACTGTATCATTATTTATCACTATCATCATGCGCGTTAAATGCCTTGTTTGTTCTGAGCGTGGTTGTTTACTGAGCGTACACGCCGTCGTTTCAGGCGGCGTCATAAAGAAAAACATTTCATTTGGAAGTCCTAAGAAAAATACGTAAACTAAAACATTGGTAATAAACAAATCAACATACAGTACTGTATAATCAATATAATCGATGCAAAAACTAACCTATACATATATGTGTACTGTACACTAACTGAGTTTGTTTCTTCATTATGATCAGAGATGAACGTAAACAAAACATTGGTTGCCATTTTTTATCGTGCTTTTTAGGTGTTTAGGAAACGCATGATATAAAATCGCCTTTAATATTTGTGCCTGTTTTAGTTTAGGGTGCTGTAGTACATGCATTAAGTGTTCTGTACATTAAAGGGTGGTTTGTTAACTACTACGTACAAGGGAAGGTTTTAAAAGTCCGAATATACATGTTAAATAAATAGGTAAATATGATGTCACTACTCCGCGGATTTTCACCTATCGCGCCCGCGTCTGGAACCTATCTACCGCGATAAACGAGGGTTCACTGTATATATATATATATATATATATATATATATATATATATATATATATATATATATATATATATATATATATATATATATATATATATATATATATATATATATATATATATATATATATATATATATATATATACTGGGTATATATAGATAAATACTACACACAATTTAAACTTTTACTTAGCTTAAATCTATGTTCGATCGTAAGCAGGGATTAAGACGTCATTCTATTTCGTCAGCTGATCTATAGCTTTGGCCGACAACATAACGTATATGAACTGAAAGATGTCTAAAATAATCCTGGTTTTCGATGTTATCTCATTTAATAATTTTGGTCCTTTCCTGTTATCAATTAAAGATGTATTTTAACAACAGCAATTACAGATTGTTTTCATTATGGTTTTGTAGTCAGCTGTTTTCAAGGGCCCGACGGTATCATGATTATGCTCATATAGTTAACAGAGTATTGTTAATATGATTTTGCTCCCTATCACACAATCCTTGAGAAAAAAAGAAACACTTCTACGAATTCTCGACCAGTTTCTTATTCAAATTTGTATCAAACTACAACAACAGACGAATCAGCTGTTGATGCTGACGATCCACAGCCATCTACATACGCGATGTAAACAAAGACTTTGAATATAAATATAGGTAAACGTAACAATTAAATTTATTTTATACCATCGCAATATAATTTCTATTTCTTGATTTTTTATTTAACCTGACAAGATCTTTCTATTTTATACTATCTTAGAGCAAACCTCATTCACAAATAAAGAGCTGCGATGAACTGTAAACATGCTGAATTGTTAACTTCTACATTTACAAGTATGAATGTACTGTACAATTCTTTATGAAATTATATTGCCTTTTTGGTACAACATTAAAAATTAATTTGTTTGTTTGCAAGCTTAAATGGATTCATACTGTGTTAACCTCTCTAACTCTTGCTCTTCCTTTTAGGCGGAAAATTCAACTCTAGTAACATAGGACATTTCTTGTTAACAGAATATATCTCAATAAATTTGAACATGTGAAACTTCAAAATCGGGTTAACAGAACTCGTGTTAATGGGGAGTTAATTTTATATGGTGGGGGAGAGAACCCCAGGTCAAATGCCAAGAGCCAGTTGGTTCAGACTTAGTCCCTCCTAAGAGGTAAGTCATTGGTTATAAATACCGAGGGTTTGTATAGACTGACGGAACAAAGGACAAATTTGGAAGTAATTTGTATTTTTCCTGATGATACAAACCTTGAGCTATTTATACAAATTTGCCTGCCAGCCCTTTCCCCAAAAAAAGTCCTGCTTGCAAGCAAAGTGGGTGCTCAGGCCAGGTGTGTGAGTGAGTGAGGTAGCTAGCTACCACCGCACCTCTCCCGTTAACTAGCGGTATGGGTGGTTATCCCTAGGTAAAATCTTATGGCTCGTCTTTCAGCTAAGCCGAAAGTAATATCCCCTGTAAATAGCTACTGGTTTGCATTGTTAGGAAAATTACAAATTACTTCCAAATTTGTAATTTTTAGGTATATCTTAATTATTCTTAAGCAAAGTTTCTATATATATCTTCATGTTATTTTAAACTTTTTTTTTCTATGTATGCATCCCTTTTGCTCAATTTCTTATTCATTGTATGTGGGAATGATCAAGATATACCACACGTATTGTGCAGGTCTGGTAGAGAAATTTTGTTTTCACTTCTCTGCTTAATATGTTTATTACTTTAGCCCTGATGGGAAGGCACATTTTGTGCGAGTTACTTTATAAAGTTTTCTTAGATCTATGTTAATATAGGTCACCTTGATATATCCAAAACCAACATGTGCTGTTCATTGTGTTAACATTTCTTACTCATCTACCTGTAATGCTAATATACCATTTGAACTGCAGCTGTCTCTCTGATCAGCCAAGTGTTTCACATTCCTTACAATGGCTTATCATCACTTTATTTTTGCTTGTTTTCACAGAATTATGTTTTAGCTTAAATCTAATTCCGTTTCCTAGGCTCTTATTTCAATAATACCAGAAGGGTTTTTTTTTTTCGTTATTCTCTCTTTAATCAAATTGCTTGTAATTTGTTGACACCCCTTACATTTAGCATGTCCTGGTATGACCTCAAGCCTAAGATACCTTATACAGAAATTTTATATTCTTTGTTGGTTTTAGGATGTTTTTCTGTATTTAAAAGTTCTTTTTTTTTTCTTCTGAATTGATTTCTTTGCTAATTCATTTTATATTTTGTTTTAGAACTCCTTTTTTCTTTTATATTCATTTGTCTTTGCTGGTTCAGTTCTATATTCCCTTTATTTGCTGAGAAATTTTTTTTTGATAGGTTACACTTTTTAAGTTTTTTAAATTCCAATCTTATTTTACCTGGCAAAAAAATATTTGTTCCGATGCGTATACAACCAAACACCCTTTAAAATAAGAAATTCGTCAGCAGAAGTGGAGAGTATATTAAAATCATTAAGACTTTGATATAGTTAGTTGATCAGCACAGGCGAGTGACCTTGACCACTCTAGACTCTTCACTTGTGTCTTCAGCTGCAACATTTCCGATGTACTGTATTGTTACATTCTGTCCAAAGATGTTTAAATCATTTTTGGTGTTATTCTTGGCAACACCCAAGACGATGCCGAAGAGACTATACAGTCAGGCCTCTGTCTTTGTGGATATCATCTTTGCAATTTTGATAATCAACATAGATCTTTGAAGCATTTAAAATAAAGTTTTGATTCTTTCTCGTTCCTTCCCAGCGTCAACTCTCTTAAGATTGCTGCACGGTGTTCTGTTCTCGTTCTCTCCTTCCTCTCCTTTTTACATCACTTAATGTACTATATATGGTACTGTTTATTGCTGTTGTAATAAAAATATACTATCCAGTAAAATTGAGCTTTAATAATAACATTAATAACTATAGTAGCAAAACATTAATGATAAACACATATATGTGAACTATTCAAGGATAAACCCATTACATAGGAATTTTGGGGCTAAAGACCTTTGTAGTCTCCAAGGATTTTCCTTTTTGAAGCTAAAACAGGGAATCCTATACAACCTGATTACCAAAAAAATAATGTTCCCTTGCTCAATGGCCTGTGTATTGTGTGGACCATGGACTCAGTGAGTATAGGGGAGAGCTGCAGATTTAGTCTCATTTGAATTTTCCACAGTACCTCTGAAGCTGCACGGCGTTCTAGAAAAGAACCATCGTTCTAGTTCTCGCCAACGTATCTACGTCACCAACAGGCCCCAAACCACCATTCATTTCTCATCGCCATTAAGAGAACTTTAGTATATGTGTCTGCCCTGTTTTCAAGCATTATTAACTTAAATACTTGAGTTTAGTTTAATTCTTCCTCTTGGGTTTTGGACTGGAGAGTTTGATTTTTTATATAATGCATTCTTCTTTATAGAGTACTTTGTTTACTTTTTGGCAATCCACCGGTTTGGCGTGTCGATGTTTATGCAAGATTTCCTTGTCAGTTAGGTCCTTCATAGAGTTTTCCAAGAAATTTTGCCCTTGTCATTTATCGATATCCCTGATTTGTGTTTTGTTTTAATTTTTTTTAGTTATCTTCCTGCTTTGGCGATATATTATAGGGTGAAGCGGGATTCTAAGATGGCAACTGCATTGGTGGTCAAGATGTTATATAAGCCTCTTTACAAAGCCCTTCCTTCATAGACTTCCCTCCATTGAGTTTGATTTTGAAGATTTTGAATATCCTTCAGAATTTTTCAGAGATGTTTGTGCTAATATTACTGTACCACTTTGGCTCAACGGTCCATGTAATCTACTGCTTCTTTGTCTGAGACCAAGATTATACCCTCTTTATTCTGCAAAGCTGTATCAAAAAGTGGGAAGGTGGATTACCCTCCCTTCGGACCCGGAACCTTCACTCTTGGATTTTCTCTCCCACATTTTACAAAATAATTCTCATCCCACAATTTGACTGACTTGAAGAGGTGCGAGAGGCCTTTATCCCTAAGAAAATACAATACCAATCGTTGTGGAGGACGGGGTTGGCTTGTGCGGAATCAGTCACCTTGTCAGATAACTCCTGACTTCTTCGTTTCCTTTCTGGTCCACCTCTTTTAAGAGAGGAAGCTCCAGACATTGACTATACTGTCATGTAAATCTGTTCTAACGCAACCATATCAAGCGTGCCTGAGGCGTAGATCTAGACTCTGACGTCTTAAGTAAGTCTTGCCTTGAGACCATCACCACCCACTCTAGTGGTCTCTTGGTTTCTTGATTAGGTCCTGCAGTTTTTGGCTAGGTTTGATGACTCCACCATTCCTCTCAAAGAAGTGATACAAAGTTATTTTTCTTGTAGCATTAGCTTTTAGAACTAGTAATGCAAACTGGTGGCCTAGTGCAGCAATACAGAGTTTATTACAATAATTCAAGGACGTCTTAATTTTGAATCCGGGACTCCTTTTTCTAGCCAGAAAGGAAAAGCCTTTTCAGAGACGGGACCCACTCTATATCATGGCTCAAGAGTCAGGGAATAGCAACCTCTGTCCTGTGCCGACTTTAAAAGTATATTTACAGGCTTCCACATCCTTAAAAGGTAGTTTGTTTCAAAATACCCAGACCACTAAACTCTATCTACAGGCCCATAAGTATTTTAATGACATCCTTATTTAAAAGAGCTGATCCTGTGCCTATCCCTAAAACACGATGTGAGGAAAGTTGCTTTTTCACTTGTGATCTTTGCTAACAAGCAGTTTTAAAATGCCCAGAATTTTATGGGTTCTTTTGGGCATAGGTTATTTATTAGGCACTACTTAAAACAAATAAGAGTAGTACAACATTCATATGTGGTATTCAGGGCATTCGTGACCCATGGAGGGGTAGCCCAGGAGAAAGGACAAGGTTAGCCGGGTCCTTAAGAAGAAACGGATTAATGGGGGGTTGGTTAGCCAGCAATCTTCAGTCATCTCAGCCTTCCTTTTTGCTCTTGGAAGATGGGCATGGGTCGCAAATTGTTGGTCTGTAATGGACATGAGTCTACTTATTAATACTCTGATAGTCCTTGGAGACCACAGAGCACTTTAACCTTCAAAAGGGAGTGAGTAATTGACAACTTATATTTTGGTAGGTGCTGTGTGGTCTCCAAGAACCCTCCTGCCTCCCTAACCTTTATTTGCCATTTTTTTTTTTTAAGAGGAATTTTTATTTCAAGAAAGAAAAATAATGAAATTAGAATTTGATTATCGGTAACTTCCTTAATTGTCAACAAATTTTTTTTTCAACCTGGTAATTATCAACACATGATATACTTATTGAATTATTATAAACTCTAATTCTGAATTTTAGTAGAAAAAACCCTGGTCAGAGAGGAAATTTCATTTCAATTCAAAGCCAGATAGCTCGTTAATGTCAAAGACTTTGTCAATGTCAACCTTTTTCTTCTAACCATTTCTTTTGACCCCCATGTTGTTTTTTCATGTTTAAAAGGAATGAAAAGTTAAACAAATTTCATGTTATCAGGTTGTTATCTTTGAAGGTATCTTTAAAAATAGTTCACATTTCTCCATTAACAAATAAGAGAGGAAAAAGTCTATAAAGCAAACATAAACTGATCAGGTAAAAATATAATTGCCCTGCTAAGGGTTGCTCAGCCAGGCATGGAAGGGTTCAGCAAAACCAGAGTAATATATGGAAAGGAATATCCAATAAGTTTTATGTAGTAACTTCGTTTACACAAAATCTGCATTAAATGAAATTAAAACATCAAATACCCTGGGGGAAAAAAATAAGGAATAAGAAAGGGAATAAAGATATGTAAAAAGAAAGGGTATAGGGAAGAAATGTAAACTGAAATGAACAATTAAAATTTATGAACAACAGAAATTACCAAAATGGTGAGTGCCGCAGCTCGTTCGAAGTTAAAGAAAGCTTAAGTTTCGCTTCAGTTAAAGCACCGATTCTGAAGTCAGTAGATTGTGAGAAAAGACTCTGTGGCAGTGAGAACCTTTGTGGCCTTTATTCCTGTTCATTGACCCTGTTGATCATCCCTTTATGTGTGACCTTGGGGAGTGTGGCTCCCACTAAGCCTATGCTACTAACTTGAGCCCATGTCTGTATTACCTGTGCCAGTGATAGTACCTACAGCTCCTAGACAGTGACCCCAGTGTTGTGGTTCCTATGAGAGCAACCCCTTTGGCTTTTCCCCTTAGGGCAGCATCGTCATCGATGGTCACTCAAACAAACTTCTCTTCTTGCTGAGCCTGAGAAATTAGTTTCTCTCTCTTTTCTTTCAACTCTTCCTTCTCTTGTGATTCATACTCTTCTAACAAGATGAAGTTCAGAATGGCCAGTCCCATAGAAGTGTTGACGACACCACCACTTCTTTCAAGGGAAGTGGATGGCTCCCAGGTTGAGACCAGGGCCCAAGTCTTGATCCTGGGTGGCTGGCTTGACAATCTGAAGAGAAGAGGAGCCCATTGATAGAAGTCACTGGGGAGGGCACATCAGGCAACCGACCCCTAAATGTAGGGGTAGTGATGAGAAAGAAGAGTAGATCACCTGAGCCTACCAAGCAATAATATGGGTGTGGTGACCATGGTGCCAGCTACAGGTAGGACCTCAATCATTGATTAGTTATTGGTGTGTCTCAAGAATCGAGACCTTCCCTAGAGCTGCCGTGGTCAGAAATTGCTAGTTGGCTTTCAATCAAGTTGACAATCAGGTTTATGGATTTGAGTCTCTTTTCCAGTGTGGTCAACAAAATCCTGTCCCTGCCATTTTTTATGTGGCAAAGGTTCCACATGCAAGAGCTTTCTGCATCAGCACGTCATCAGGTTGGCCCTTCAGTATGTGCATGGGCAGAGAGACTTCTCTGATCAGAAGGCATGTCCTTCTTGGCCGAGTCATCGTCCACGAAAGCCTCTGCCATGTCCACCCTCCTAGCAATTTTGTGGCTTGACCAGTGTTTTCACGATAATGATAGGGCGATCTTCCTAACTCTTTGGAAAAGTACAGAACTCATGTTTTTTTGTGGAAAGGCTCTGACCAGGCAGCAAACCAGTGGGCCAACAGTGTTTTGAGAAGGATTTTTCAAACAAGTTTGTCCAGAGGAAGCAGTAGAACTTCAAAATGCTTCGGTGCAAGATTCACATCACTCTTGCTGAGGAGTCGGTTACAGGCAGCATTGGAGAAGTGGAGAAATGTTTTCCATGAATCCTTGATCAACCGCTCATTTTCTTTCAAGAACTTTAACTCTTTGAAGGTGAGCGCATACAAAACTTTTCTTGTGGCCATGCCTGTGCGATTGGTGAGGAAAATCACCATGGCCTTCTCTAGACCCCGAACAGGACTACTTGCAATGTCTTACACTAGGAATGAGCCTGTGCACACACAGTCCTTTACAGCTCCCATCCTGACAAGTTCAGGGAGAGAGGTAGAGGGGGATACTTACATTTGAGTTACTCCTCTCTCTCTTGCATAAGTAGGGGGCAAAATTATAGAACAACACAGAACCATATATCCAAGAGAAAAAAAATTGTAGTAGTGCTTTTCCTTAACAGCTTCCATATTTACTGCCGAACTGTATGGCATACTAACTGCTATTGAGAAAATAGCATTGGAAAAGGAGCGATGCAAGGAGTGTCATTCAAACTTTTAAAGTTTTTAATTCTAGTTACCCTTTAGTTTTAAAGATTTTAGAATGGCTTTTTATTATTGGACTAAGAGGTATAATGGTTAAATTTTGTTGGATTCCAGCACATTTAGGTGTGTCTGGGAATGAGAAGGCAGATTTACAAGCGAAGAATGCTGCATCCAAGCTGCTACCACAAAGGTATCCCATTCCCTGTAATGATTTCCTACCTAACATCAAGAAATTATTTATAGTAATCGGCAACAGCACTAGGATACTCTAGATGACAATAAAATGAGAGTAGTAACAAATGTCATTTCTCCTTGGAGGTATAACATGATGCTCCGAAAGTGGGAGACGTCTCTTTGTCATTACTGTATTGGTCACACTCGGTTGACACACAAGTTTCTGCTAAAGGGACAACACCAACTTTATTGCGATGGCTGTTTGGTATCTTTAACAGTGAGGCATTTGTTGACCAAATGCCCAGATTATAACAACTTAAGAAATAGATATCTGTTTGGGGCTTGAGGTGAGGATGGCAGGTTCATCCTTGCCAAGATTCTTGACATGATGTGTCCTGCTATACGAGCGGCATTTTTAGATTTATTTCAGAGGCAGGTCTTCTGAAAACTATTCAACTTTTATAATGACATTGTAACTTTTATGGTTTTAATTTAATATTCTTTTTTTATATATATATAATAAATAATATTGTGGTTAATGACCTAAGATGTCAGGATGCCAGAAAACTTTAAATCAATTAATCAAATTAACATATTTTCTACTGTAAATGTGCTTGTAACAAATTTGACCTTTATTTCTACTACAAATAAGACACTCTCACATTATTTTCTCCCCCCTTCCCAACAGACACAGGTAGGAACCTAGAACTTTGGTTTGGCAAAAACAGAAAAAAAACTGGATTATTTAGCAAACACTTCAAGATTTGTAAAAGACCACAGAACCTAACAAACCTACCTAACCTAACCTAGTAGTTCCCAGGTCTCATCTAGCTGGGGACAAGCCCCTCAGACCCCCCTACCCAGGTCACAAACTCTAGAAGTAAATCACAAATAATTCTTTACCTTATGATTTGACATCTGCGCCTTTTTTTTGGGGGGGGGCAATCTTTACAGTCGAGTTACAGTAGAAAATGTGCTGGTCTTCACTAAAAGCTAACTCAGAAATGCACTTGAGGCACTTTGAGAGATAACAAAATGAGCTACTGTATTAAAAATTGTTCACTACATTAGTTGTACAGTAATACTCGCCGTGCAACTTGGGTATGGCATCTATACAGCCATAATGGCAGCCAAACAACCTTCACAGCCTTCTATTCAAGGGAGTTACCCACAAGTCCTTCAGAACTTTTCTTCTTGACCCTGTGGGGGTGTTCAAGTAGTTGTTTTGCTAGTCCAGCCTTTACATAGGACAGAAAGCATCTTGTCTATGGTAATATGTTCGATGTAAGTCTGCACAAAAGGTGAATGACTGGCTCTTTTACTTTCCTTTCCCTCTCTTGGGGATGAAGAAGTCTCATTGTTATATGCTGGATCTAACATTGATGCTGTCTAGTTACATTTTTTAAAACAATTCTAATTATGTGGATTTGGAAGTACAGTAGGGTCCCGAATTATACGTGTTCAAATTATACGATTCCCCTTTTATGCGATCGCTATTTTCCAAAAATATATTTTCTGTATCTGCTAAGCTGTTCAAAGTCTGCTAGTCAAGGACTACAAAACGTATCAAATATATTGTCTTTTTAAGTCTATTGGTAGCCCCAAATACGGTGATTTATAATAAATGTTGCTAAACAATATTAACATTACATCTTATTAACATAATTTCATAATATAAAGCCTATTTAAGGATAAAATTCCACAACAATGAAATCAACTGTTAACTGTGCGAGTCCAGCTGACAAAATGTAAACAGAATTGTGGTTATATTCTCGGCAATCTTTATCTTTCTCCAACCTTTCGATAATTTTAATGGTAGTGTTAATGATGGTATATTAAAGCATTACTTTTGTTTAGTACAGTATATATAAAAGCTTTATTTTTCCCTTAAGGCGTTCAAGGTTTTCACGAGTAGACTGGGTTCGTTTATCGGCAGTGAATAGCCTAACCTTCGGTAACGAGTCGGCAATATTTTGTCATATTTTAAACAGTATACATTTGATTTGCAAAGATTGCTTTTGTAGAGTACACAGTATAATTATAAAAATCTCTCTCTCTCTCTCTCTCTCTCTCTCTCTCTCTCTCTCTCTCTCTCTCTCTCTCTCTCTCTGTAAGAAATAAAACCTTAGTTCACATATGGCAACCTGAGTTTAAGAATGAAATTAACATGACTATTGTTAGTTCTGGCGATCAATTCCTCACGAAACAAAAACACGGCATTCGACTACAACAGCTGATCTCTCTCTCTCTCTCTCTCTCTCTCTCTCTCTCTCTCTCTCTCTCTCTCTCTCTCTCTCTCTCTCTCGTGTTATACAATACTTACAATTAGATGAAGAAACCAAAATCACTTTTCTTAAAGTGTCAATCAAATACAAAACGAAAGTTATACCTTGTATACATCCATTTCAGTCGTAGCTTAAAATACGACATCCGATTTCTTCAGCAAACCACCATTTTTTGGGAAACATCATTTTATTCTAGAAAATTGCTACTCGTTAAATAGTTAATTGCACATTAAGAAAGCGTGTACTTTAGTTTTTAAATTTCGGATGTGTTTTAAAAATCTAGTATTGGTGACTACTTTTTGTTTTACTAAGATCAGATCAGCTGACGTCTAGCTGCCGGTCTCAAGAATAGGTGCATACGAATACAGTAACAAAGTATTGTTTATACCATTTCTCAACTTATTCAAAACATCTATACAGTTGATATTACATAAGCACCAATGTGTTATAACCTATCATATTTTTTTGTTTAGTACATTTAAAACTAACACACACACACACACACACACACACTCACACACACACACACACACACACACACACACACACACACACACACACTCACACACACACACACTCACTCACTCACTCACTCACTCACTCACTCACTCTCTCTCTCTCTCTCTCTCTCTCTCTCTCTCTCTCTCTCTCTCTCTCTCTCTCTAACAAACAAAATCTTTGTTGCTTCACAAAGTTTGTTATATTGAAAATCAATCATGATTCAATTTTCCTTACTTTCTCTAATCTCGCAGCATCTCTGTCACATCGAACGTTATAGCGGCAACTTAATTGTTCGATAACCTTAAAAATCGGCCTAGAACTTGCTTCTTCTCTTACTTTTTTATAGATGGTTTCATAATTGATGTGGGTACAAGTTGACTTATAATTAAAGTTAGGAAAAGTATTTTGGATATGGAATGGACAATCATCTTTAGTACCAGTTTAGAATTATCGTAAATTATCATGCTGTCATTAGCGGCAGTTTGTTATTGTTGATTAAACGCAAAAAGAAAAAATAGTTTTCCTGCTTTGCTACGTATGTAAGAATTTATATAAATATGGTAAATAATAATTGTAATAACATATTTACTAAAAGCTTTTAATATCATTATTTATCTCTTTGATCATGCGTGTTTAATGCCTACGTTTGTTTATTATGATCGAAGATGGAGCGTACAGTAAACGAACGGAAGGTTTCCGTTTCAGGCGGCGTCATAAAGAAAAACAACATTATATGAATGGCATTCATTTCATTTATTTGGAAGTTCTAAGAAAAATTAAGTAGAACATTGGTAATAGCAAAATCAACATATAATCAATACTTGGTAAGATTGCTGTCGATGCAAAAACTACCTATACACAGATGTGTAAATGCGTCTGTTTCTTCGTTATGATCAGAGATAAACGTAAACAAAACATTGGTTGTCGTTTTGATTGTGCTTTTTGGCGTGTTTAAGAAACAGATGATATAAAATCGCCTTTATTTTGATAATTCTGGATTTTCAATGATACAACAAAAGCTAGTCTATAGAGTGATGGTTTTGCTATTCACCAGTTGTCTTATACAATAGATATGACAAACATTAAAATTTGTCTGTATTTTGGGTCGTGTTATAACGGGAAATGTATGGTGTTTACACCCATCCTGGTTTTGATTTTAACCTTTTTTTCAAGTTGAACAATTTGACATAAAAAAGATGCAGTATAGTACATAGAAAGTATTGGAAATGGGCAGTAAACACATTTGAATAGGCAAGTTGCTGGTTGCCATGGCCCCAATGGAATTATTTATGTTAGATGTGTTTCAAAATATGCGATTTTCCATTTATACGAGGTCATTCATCGACCAAATTCTCGCACAATTCGGGACCCTACTGTACTGTAGTAGTTCTCCCCCATCCTCCCTTGACGAGAGGGGATAGGGTGAAATGAATACCATTTGCCATCACTCACCTGAAAGAGTATTTATGAATTAATCTACCATATGAAATGCTTTATTTTAATGCATATACGAAAAAGTATTGGATTGTCATGACCGACGGAATCAGCTGAGTACACACACACACACACTCTCTCTCTCTCTCTCTCTCTCTCTCTCTCTCTCTCTCTCTCTCTCTCTCTCTCTCTCTCTCTTTTTTTTTTCCTCCAAAGCCTTTCTTAGGCAGTATGCCAATAATTTGTTCTTAAATATAAGATCATGAAAGAGTACATGTATTTATTAATTAATCTAAGATATGAAGTTTTTTATTTTACTGTATATACGAAAAGACTATTTATTACGGTAAAGTATTGGATTGTCATGAAAATGTCACTAAATTCCCAAGTAGAGAATGGAATATCTGGGAATACCGATGGCATAACATCGAATCTTCCCTTCAGACAATTGTTGCAACATACAGCGCCACTCCTACACAATCATACTGATCGACACACGTCTTCCAGGATTTCTTTTCTTGTCAGAGGCTACTTTTTCATGGGTTGCTTTCCAGCAGTTGCTCCAGTAGTTCACGAAACGTTACTAGCCAACAACCAACGTTCTCCTTAAATCCTGGTTTTGTTGGAATGGGAATACTGGACAATCTTCTTGGAAGCTGCATGATAAACCTCTTCATGGAAACTCCTCACCTTAGGGAATCTGCTGTCCACAGACTTATCAGTCTCTTGGATTTGATCCACGGAAGAAACTCACCTGCTTTTCAACCTACTGGTAATGTACGCAGCCTTGCTACTGCAAGCTTTCCAATTGAGTTTGGTAAAGTACTCTGTAGTATTAATTAATAGCAATGCTTTCATTAATGACTTGAGTCAGCAAATGAGCTTGCTAAACAAACTCTTAACAAGAAGGCACATGCTTGTTAAGTCGGCAACATTACAAGGTTTATCTAGGTAAGAGGACTGTTTGATTTGACACACTGTTGACATGTACAGTACTATGTGTAGGGGTAAATGGTGTTCTCTATTTCATTGTGTGGCAGAAAGGCTTCTTACTCTAGGTTTTTACCATCACTCGACTGGCTTGCTATTCACTTATGAACAAGAAACTTCCAGTATTCTGCTCCCTAGTCCTAGTCCGTCAGTAGTGTTTAAGGACACCTTGCAACATCCCCGGGAAATTCTTGACACTTATTCCTTTCTTCCTATTTTCCTGTTTCGCTGTTTGATGACGTTGAGAATCGGCATGCCCCTGATCATGTGAAAGCTAAATGTTATCCAGATCAACTGTTTTCTAACATCCATCATCTGGGAAGCTCCTCAGTCTTTGCGGTGAAGGATACCACTTTGCGCTTGATCCATGTTTTTAACTAGGACTTGGTCCTGGACTCTTTGCAAGGATCATCACCCCATGGGGAGACGGTGGTACATTCTTGACCTCCCAAGGGGCTCAAGTCCCTTGGAACATCTCATGAGTTTGCAGGTCTCTCAAGCAGACCCTTCAAGCCCTCGGGAGAGACGGCAGATAAGGCCTAGACCCTCGAGACCGTCCTCTACTGGCCTGGCCATGGTGAAGCAAGCAGGAAACGATATAACTTGTGTCAAAATTCATTCAGAAAGATAGACAATCTCCATCACTTTGGTTCAGGAGTTTGTAGCCTGGACCTAGAATCCAACCATTCATGACTTGGTCCTTTATATTTCTTCCTTACAAGTAGCAACTAACATGGACAAAGATGACAACTTCCTGTTCTGGGAGGGAACTGAAATTCTTCCTACAGCAACAGAAGGAATAAGAGAAGAGGTCCTAGGATGCTGTTTCTTTCTGGTATACCAACCGTGTGTCACCCAATTGTACGTAATTCCTTTTGTATATATTATGCTTGTATATTCGCTCTTCCCTCGCACTAAAACGAACATGAGAATTCATGTCTAGTTTTCCTCTGTAACATTGTCTGTCTTGTGAACATGTTATGTCCTGTTGCCTTGAGGTTTTGTATATAAAGGAGAGTGTTCTATAATAATATAACTCAGTTGATTGCATCCTGCCTTTGAGTCACAACCTTCTCCCTCCCTCGTCACATTGGTGACCCCGGAGTGACTCGCTCCTCCTGCCTCCCCCCCCTCCACCTCTCACTGTTACTACGACGCCGTCAACGCATACCTTCTGCAGCAGTACTCGCCGTCAACGCATACCTTCTGCAGCAGTACTCGCCGTCGCCAGCCGCCCATATAGCAACGCCTTTTCAGCTCTCTCAACAACCGTTGGGGGACCAAAGGGCTTCGCTCACCCTCGGGAAAATGACCAGTATCACTCGCCTGCAACCTGCCGCAGACAGCTCTGCTCGTGAGGTGAACCTACTTCGTGCCCTTATGGACAGCCACTTCATGACCTTCAAAACCTCCATCAACGCCTCCACTCGTGACGAAGAGGACACCTATTCAACTTCAACCGAAGCTGACGTGAATGCTGTAGGACATACACGCCTATGAATGCCGTAGGACACACTCGCCTATGAATGCCGTAGGACACGCCTATGAATGCCGTAGGACACACTCGCCTAGGAATGCCGTAGGACACGCCTATGAATGCCGTAGGACACACACGCCTATGAATGCCGGAGGACACACTCGCCTACCCCGTGACGAGCCAGAGCGGCAACACAGCCAACCATCATCCACCACTCGCTCGCACCCCAACCAACGACTTCTACAGCCACTCACTGCCGCTAATCGGCGCAGTTTTTACTACTACCTCTCCAGATTCAGGGCACCTATTTAACATGTTCAGTATGTCATTTTTAGAGGGGGAGCCATGTACCAACTGTGTGTCACACAATTGTACATAATTCCTTTTGTATATATTATGCTTGTATATTCGCTCTTCCCTTGCACTAAAACGAACATGAGAATTCATGTCTGGTTTTCCTCTGTAACATTGTCTGTCTTGTGAACATGTTATGTCCTGTTGCCTTGAGGTTTTGTTTATAAAGGAGAGTGTTCTATAATAATATAACTCAGTTGATTGCATCCTGCCTTTGAGTTCACAACCCTCTCTCGGCACCGTCACACTGGCTTCATGGGACAATCAGACTTGCTTTTACTGCAAGCAAGGAGACGAAAGGGCAATCCGAGATTCGAGTGCATGAAGTCAGACATCAGATGCATCCTAGCTCAGGAAGAACTTGTCTAGGGCACTGTTCTTGAAGACCAGTCTAGTAATGACAGACAACCTTCATTGCCATTACCTACAGGAGTATACTCACAGGTCCCTGGATACCTGTATCCTTAGCCTGGTGGCTGTTGTTAGACAGATTGTGTAGTAAACCTTGCTCCTTTTCGGGACAAGAAACATCTCTTTAAGATAGCGGTCCTGACATAATTGTAGAATGAGAGGTGAGATGGACTGTGTCGTAATAACTCCTCCTACCCCTTCCTTAGGGCTGCAGCAGGTAAAACGTTATGTGCTGAACTAATGTTAGATGCAGGTCGACATCATGATTGAGCAACTTTTCTTAACAAATAAGTTTTTGTTCAGGAGTACCTCTATCTCCCCCATCCGCCTAGGATTTAGATGATGGTCAATTGTATGCAAATTTATTTCCCTTAAATGACCATACATTCAAACAACAATATCCTCCACACAGATATAGGTTTTTCCTTGACAGTCTACCAGTCCCTGGTAGTGACCTAGCCTAACACCTGCCTCATCTTCATCCCTAGGATGTTAGGAGGTTGACACGAGTCATCACTTTTGCTTCTGCATAGGAGTAAAGTGCATTGACATTTCATGGGAAGTAAACCAGCCAGTATGTTATAAGGACTTCTGTCTTCCTAAGGACAAGTCTCCTATCAAAGGATGAATGTTTATATTCATGTAGGAACAAATCAAATTTTTAAAGTAATTTATATGTATTCTGATACTCAAACTACAGTTTATAAATCTGAGTTCTTCAAGTTACACTTCCCACTTTGAACCACCCCACAAGTTCTGGGGTTTGAGATCAAAGTGGTAACTGAGTGGCCTGTTGGGTTTACCCATCCCCCTCCAGCTAATTACCACCACCTCGTTATAAGTTTTAAGTCTTATTCAGCTTCGCTGAAAGCATACTCTTATTAAAGGAAAGAGGTTAGTAAAGTTAGGAAAACAAAATTAGTTATAAAAGTTTATTTGCTCCTGTGCAAATACAGACCCTCCGCTATTTATAGGGGTATTACTTTCGGCGTAGCTGAAAGACGAGTCAAGATAATTTTAGTGAGGGATAACTACCCTATCCGCTAGTTAGCAGGTAGGGGTGGGTAGACTGGCTAACCTGCTCACTCACACCTCTCGGCTGAGTAACCCACTTTGGTTTTTAGCTCGGTAGTGCGGACATACTATTGCTCTCTCCGGCTTTTTACTTGCTTTGATTAAACTTTCTCTTTTTCCCTTTACAGATTGTGTATGCGTCTGGTGTCCTAGTATGTGTATTTTTCCTAGTCCCAAGGGCCGCTCCTGCAGTACCTTTATGTCGTCCGTTTAGACGGACCCTCACCTTCTGTGTCCAGATTGCCGGGGCCATTGGTGTTCTAGGGTTATCATCCTTGATCAATGTTGGGAGTGGTCTGCCTCCCAGTGGGAGAGATTTGGGCACGGGAAGAAGAAGGGTAAGTGTGATTCTTCGCCTTCGGAGTCATCCTAGAAGTTGAAGAAATCACGGTCTTCTTCTACCCCATCCTCTTTCCGAAGCTGCTCCTTTGCCGGTCTCTTCCAGGGAACGGCCTAGTAGCAGCGCAGGCCTGGTTACTCCAGGTCAACCTTGTGGGTAAGGAGACAGCGTTAGACTCCCCTAGCGAGTCGGCTCCTTCCCTTCCCACAGGGAATGCCTGCTTGTTTACTATTTAGTCTTTTTGGCCGTCACTGAGCGTTGTCCCCTTTCGAAGGAGATTCTCTTTAAACTCCTTCAATTGGAAGCGGAGAGAAGGCATTATTCTCCTTCCTCTGCAGAAGTTGATCCTCCTCCTGGTGGCGGAGGTGGTGTAGCACGTCTGTCAGACCTTTAGTCTGTGTCAGACGCCGAGGATGTTGCTGATCCACCAGGGGCGGTTGCAGACCACACTCCGAAGCAGGATTTCGCTTCGGGGGAACACTTCTCTCGTTCGCGAAAGAAAGCCACCACTGGTAATCGGTGGCCCAGTTACCCTTACGCTTCTTCTCCTGCGGCAGAGGTAGAGCACTGCCTTGAGCAAAGTTCACCTTTGGGTGAACAAACCTTCCCTTCGGGGAGGTAGCTCTTGAGCTAGAGCAGTCTCCCCCTCAAGCGAAGTCGGCTTAGCGTTCCTCTTCGGAGGTTTGTAGGGTGGAGGGCTTTGTGACCCCTCTCCATCCTGGACGTTCTTTTCCTCAGGCTGTGAAGAGACATCTTTTTTTTAACCCGAGGGTTCTGGTCAGGCTCTGACCCTTTGGGATCTCGTGACAATCACGCATCGGGCTGGCGTGATCACAATTCTTCTGCCTCTCGTCATCTTGAGCCTTTGGGCTCTCGTTACATTGCAAGACCTATTACCTCCGTGATGTTGAACCTTCGGGTTCTTGTGCCATCTGTCACGTTGAACACTAAGGTTCTCGGGATAAGAAGGTTTTGGTCTCCCATTGCACAGTTCTCTTGAGATCTCATAACCCTAGTATCGCTGAGCCTTCGGGCTCTCGTGCCTCGTCACGTTGAACCTTCAAGTTCACATGACAGGGAAATTTCGATTTCCCATTGCACTGATTCCTCGGGGTCCTGCAACCCTGGTTACGCTGAGCCTTTGGGCTCTTGTAGCTAGGAAACTTCGGTTTCCCGTGGCGTTGACCCCTCGGGGTCTAGAAACCCCAATTATGCTGAACCTGCGAGCGCTCTGTCCGGATATTACGTTGAGCATTCGGGCGCTCGTAACATAGACTTCGGCTTCCCGTCGCGTGGATCCTCTGGGTTCACGCGACCCTGGTTACGCTGAGCCTTTTGGCTCTTGTGATCCCCATCATGCCGAGTCTTTTGTCTCTCATTGTAGTGGTTTGCGGACTGCAGCCAGTGGTACCACCCAGACTGTTTTCTTAATATTTGAGTTTGCCAAAAAACCAGGTAGAATGATCGATGGTTTAATTCCGAGGAAAATCAACAGTATATATAAAATAATAAAGTAGCTTGAATCTCAGGTTAGATTTTAGAAAGGAAGCAAATAACACATTGAGTAAAAATGGGTGGCTGAGAAGGGGTCAGGTTATGCAGGGAAAAGAAACGCTTACAACTGTTTTCGAAAATAAAAAAAAAAATTATTTCAAAATGAAGTAAAATAGACAATCATGAAAAAATTTTGAAAAAATATCACGGTCGGATAAAAACGTGATTCCACATAACCAGTTATGATAGCCATGAAAATTATAAAATCCTAATGTTTTGCAATAAACTGCATACCATTAAACACTGACAATAACCAAAGGTGTCATACTATACGGTATAATGTCACCAGGATGAGGTTAAACAGTAAGCCACACGTTTAAGAAAACGAGATAAGAAAAATACAAAATTCCTTCTTTAAATTATCATCCCATCGGGTTTCAGATACAAAACCTATTCTGTAAGCCATAACATCGCGACAGCGCCACTTCGGTAAAGGTAGACATAAGGAAGCTTTAAGCTAAAAAGAACCCCCGCAACATTTATACCCTGATCTACATACATAGCCAGCAAGTTTGAACATTGACATCACTTCAAGTTGGGCTACAGCAAATTTTTATCTGTCACTTTGTGGTCCCTGGTTTCTCAGGATGCATATTTCAAATTAAGCAAAATTTTCATAGTTACCTAAAAAATTGTAATGATCATTAGATTCTATGGCTGGTTCATTTTTTATTAAATAGTACATTTAACCATCCACCTCCTAATTTTGAGTTGTTCCGTAACCGAAATACAAACCACGATATTTACATGGGTGTATTACTTTCGGCGTAGCTGAAATGACGAGCCATTAGATTTTTAACGAGGGTTAACTACCCTCTCGCTAGTTAGCGAGGGGGTAGGGGAGGGGTAGCATCAATATAAGGATGGGGTCCCACCTACTGGATCACACAATCAGGGCTATGGTCCGAGTCCGAAAGGTACCAGCACATAAATCTCTTAGAGACAAGGGGAGCCTTCCAGCAGTTCCTGACGGTTCATTGTGGTGCTGGTGAGCGACAACACCACAGTGGTGGTTTATGTAAATAAACAAGTAGTACCTTTTTGCAGCCCCTATGCTATCTAGCAGTGGAAGTGCTAAGGTAGCTCCCTATCAGCTTGCTTCATTCCAGGCAAGAGGAAAATGCTTGCAGACAATCAGAGCAGAGCACCTCAGATAGTGGGCTCTGAATGGTAATTGAATCTTCTGATAGCCAAGGACTTTGTGGGGGTTTCCCGATTGTGGATCTGTTTGCAACTTCCCTGAATTTCAGGCTCCCGCTCTACAGTTCCCCAGTCCTGGACCCTCAGGCTCTCTGCCAAGATGCATTCCAACAATGGTGGAACAACATCGACATGGACACTTTTCCCCTGATCTGTCTGATGAGAAGGGTGCTCAACAAGACTAGAGCATCCAACAACCTATTCATTATGCTCATAGCTCCATTTATGGCATAGTGCAGAGTGATTTCCAGACCTTCTGCAGCTCCTGATAGAGCTCCTAGAGAACTCCCTCAACAACCAGATTACTCAGACAACCACGCGTGAACATCTACCACAAGGCAGTAGCTTCTCTTTGACTTCATGCCTGGAGATTATCCAGCATCTCTTCTCACAAAGAGGTTTGCTCAGTAGGTTGCGAGAAGGATGTCTGTATACCTACTTAGATCATCGGCATCAGTCTACCAGGCTATGTGGACTGTCTTTTGTGGTTGGGGCCACGGAAGGGATATCTCTCCTCCATGCCAATATTCCAACAAAAGTTTAGTTAATTGTGTACCTTTGGGAAGAAAGCTCCTCTCAGTTTCAGCGGTGAAAGGCTACCACTCAGCCTTGAGCCTCTTCTTTAGACTGAAAGGAGTTGATATTTCCGTTTTGTTGGAGCTTTCTCTCCTCATATGAAATTATGAGCTTACTTGCCCCCAGTCAGAAGTAAGACCACCTTTTTGGAATGTGGTGCACGTCCTTCTGTCTATGTAGAATGTTCCCTACGAACCATTATGCCAGGGAACAGATCGTCACCTCACTTTGAAGGTGGGGGAGGTAACACTCAGCGTCAGACTCAAAATTCGGGGGTAGCAGAATCTGGATTGAGAGTTTTCATTCTGTAACCGATAATCCAGATCAACCGTTACTTTGCCCGGTGAGGAGTTCGTCCCCAATCGTCAGCATGGGGAAGGTCAAGAGGATGGCCACAAAGAACACCATTTTTTCTTGGATTCACAGGGTTGTTGACCATGCAGTGAATCTTGATCATCCTCCTGCTCATCGACCTGGAGCTCATGACGTCAGGGGCATATATACGCCCTTGGCATTTAAACGAAACTCTTGACACAGGTACTGCAAGTAAGGGTGTGGAATCATCAAATGACCTTCACTGCCCCCTACATGCAAGACATGACCCACAAGAGAATGGAGACGTTCTCCATTGGTCCTGTGGTGGCTGCATAACAAGTGGTTTAAGAATACCCCAGGCACCTTAATGGACATGTACCAGATGGTTTATGGCATGGGTTACCCTTGATTAGTCTGGGATGAGTGTCTAAGAATAACTAGCTCTTTCTTTCTTTCATCTTCCTCATCTCTTGGTGTACAGCACAGTGGGTCCTCTGCACGCTGGCTGACCTCACCTATCTGCAGGTAATAATCATTTCCTAGTCGGTTGGCCAGGGCACCAGCCACCTGTTGAGATACTACTGCTAGAGAGTTAAGGGGTCCTTTGACTGGCCACCCAGTACTACATTGAATCCTTCTCTCGAGTTACGGTTCACTTTCCCTTTGCCTACACATGCACCGAATAGTCTGGCATATTCTTTACAGATTCTCCTCTGTCTTCAAACACCGGACAACACTGAGATTACCACACAATTGTTATTCACCAAAGGGGTTAACTATTGCACTGTAATTGTTCAGTGGCTACTTGGTAAGGGTAGAAGAGACACTTTAGCTATGGTAAGCAGCTCTTCTAGGAGAAGGACACTCCAAAATCAAACCATTGTTCTCTAGTCTTTGGTAGTGCCATAGCCTCTGTACCATGGTCTTCCACTATCTTGGGTTAGAGTTTTCTTGCTTGATGGTACAGTTGGGCACAGTAATTCTATCTAATTTCTCTTCCTCATGTTTTGTTAAGTTTTTTATAGTTTATATAGGAGACATTTATTTTAATATTATTTGTAAAATATTTATTTTTTCCTTATTTCCTTTCCTCACTGGGCTATTTTCCCTTTTGGAGCCCCTGGGCTTATAGCATTCTGCTTTTCCAACTAGGGTGTAGCTTGGCAATTAATAATAATAATAATAATAATAGAATTAAAACTTGTCTACATCCCCATTACTTCCCGCGAGGAGGGTATTGGGAAAAGTCTCTTCATGCTACATTTCTATTTATCTCGGAATATCTTACCTAGAGTCACATTGCTAGTTTTCACATGCGCACATGTTGCGTAGGCTGCTATCCATGCTTTGCATGAGGTTTTAATGAGGTGTCCGGTTTTATCTCTGTTACAGGCCAAACTCTTACAAGAAAACCTAGGGTCAATGCCCAAGCCAATAGTCAGACTTTCATCATCCTAATGGGTGAGTCATCCCTAATGAATAGCGAAAGATTTGTAGGAGTGTCAGAACATATAACATTTAAAAGTAATTTGTATTTTTCCTAACAATACATACCTGTAGCTATTTATACAAATTTTTCCAGCATCACCTGCCCTTATATAAGTCCTGCCTGCAATAAAAAGTGGTTGGAATACACTGGTGTGTTAGTGAGAGGAGTAGCTGGCTATCCCCGCTACCCCTCACTACCACCCCCACTAACTAGTGGGTTCGGTAGTTGCCACCTCGCTTAAAAGTCTTGATGGCTAGTCTATTGGCTTTGCCAAAAGATAATCCCTAATGAATAGCTACAGGTTTGCATTGTCATCCAATTTCATGGCAAAGACTCGGAACTCATTAGTTCTGGATAAGTGGTTCAAGTCATTCTCCATATCTTCCTATGGACAACATCAGATTAACCAGAAAAGCTTTTTCTCTGCTCTGAAATGGACAACAAACTGCAGACTGGCAATCCAAAACCTGTTTGACTATAGAAAACAAAGCAACCTCTATCCCTATTAAGGTTCACAAAATGCAAGGTGAACCACCTGTTTTATTGTGATGTAGGCATGAATGTGAAAGAGGCAATTAATCTTCTCAGCCCACTACCTTCTAAAGGTTATGTACAGGCCTTAGGGCACTTCTTGGGAACTCCTGTAGTCATCCAACAGATGTAGGTCCTCGGGCAGGTTGCATCCGAATCCAGACAAAGTGGGAAAGTGTGTGAATAGCAAATACATGTCTTTATTCTTCCCCTCCCTTTTCCCTCCTCTGATCAAGAACATGAGGTCTTTCACCCAAACAAGGAAAAGCTTACCAGGTGAGAGTTATGGAGTAATGTTGATTCGTGATACATGAATCTGCCTTCTTTAGACCAAATGAACTCTCTTACTTTTATTTAGCCTAAAGGGAGAACACCTTCCAAAGACCCAAGGATTCCTCCCTTTCTGAGGTAGCGTGTGAGGAGCTACACCTCGTTAACCTTGAAGGATGACCCCATCTTGCCAAGTTTTCCCCCGTGAGGGGTATCCTGTGTGGTAAGACAATTGATTCTCTCTTCCCTCGTATGGTCCTAGGCCAGATGCCGGGCGAGTAGGTTATTTTCCTAGGGTTCCTTCTCGAGGCCTGTGTTTGAGAGGGTTTCTCCCCTCCTAACTGCGAGTTTCCTTCTTAAAAGGACGAGGGTTTATATTCCTATTAGAGAAAAATGAAAATTTTAGTAATCTATATTTATCCTATCTATACAAGCCTGAGTCCTTTTAAGGTTTACTGCTGGTGATTTAGGCCATGCAGAAGAATTAGCTAATACAATACCTCATCCTCCCTCACACTCCTGCTACTCTCCCACGCAGTTTTGTTTTTCTCCCAGCCAGATCAGTGGAGCTGAGCTTCCTCCTACTTAAAATGACTCAGGTCCGTATAATTAAGAAAAATACAAATTACTAAAATTTGTCAGATATTTGTGATTATTATCCATCAATCTTGTAAAGCCCACAGTACAGTCTTTGAATATCCAGCAGACAGAAGTAGTGTTAGTAGCACAATGCTTTAGCCATAGGTACACAGAAACCATTTGCCTAATTTATGTAGCAGAATTCTAGAAGCTGTTCTCCACCCAAAAAAAATCTTTTGGTTTCTTTTTACTCTAGGCTCTGTGAACTTTTTGATTTTTTTTATGTTGGTATGCTCATGTCATTTAATGTTTCTTGTATATAAATAGTGAATGTTTTTACGTTGAGTCAGAATAACTATTATGAATATACAAGGCTTTTATTTTATTTTCAGGGGCTCTTTTATACATACATAAGTATTTAACCTGCTTTTTATTTTACTTTCCAATTCTCATCCTCCAGAGCTCATTCAGTCTCCTACAGGTAACTCTGGTATACAGCCATGAAACACTCCTTAATAAGGATTTGGGTTATTTTATAACCAATTAGCTTTTCATGAAACAAAACAAATTATCCATTTCAAACCTATCACACAAAAAAAACTCCTGCTAATTTCTTAGATTGTACAAAAAGGAGGGAGGTGATACTCTGTATGCATATGGTTCCAGGTTGTGCTTGCTTAGTGCTGTTTCTATCTTTTATACAAAAGACTGTGGTACCTGGGATATTCTAAGACTATGAATGTGATCTATATGAGTTTGTGTCTATATGAAAGTCAATATTTTAGATTTAATTTTCAACTGTTTTGTAAGGAAAGGGTGATCCCATTAGTTCTTTCAAACCATTTGATTTTTTGGCTAATTCTAAGCCTTAGAGTATAATTACTGGAGTTATTAATTTCTTTACATGATGGATAACAATAGTAGCTGAGGTGGCATTGCTAACATTTTGTTTTCTTTTTACTTTTTGCTAAAGTACGAGTGTGTTTTTTAGATTTTGGTTTATTTTTCAATTGTCTTAAGAATTACTGCATATCATATATAACTGATCATGTTTAAGTATTTTGATGACATAGTATTACTAGAAACTTTTCTTTTTCAGTTGGAATGGTAAAACAACCCACTCCTGAAACATCAGAGTTTACTATGAGTAGCGAAGACTTTCCTGCGTTACCTGGATCACAAGCAAATCCAACGGGTAAAAGTAAGTGGCGATCTGATGGTGTAATGGGGAAATTAAATTTTTGTACCCACTCCATACTAATCTCCATCAGATAAAGAGTATCCTGTTAAATCATTACTGAAAAAAAAATAATTAGCCAAGGTTATTCCTACCAAACAAATTGAATCAAGCTGAAAAAAATTGCTAAAACAAAAAATTAGAAATTCCTGAATGTAGCTAATCTTTTCTTGCACATATTTATTTTGACATTATGCTGTGGTGTTAATAGGAAATATTACCTTGAAGTACTGAGGACAATGGAATCAGATATTTTTTTTCCCAATAAGAATAAATTGATGCTTACATAAAACTAAAGATACTATGGAGAGGTGGACAAAATGCCTTTAATATACCTTGAATATTATTTGTTCTTTGTTTCGTGTGAGTATGTCTTTCAATAGAGGTTATCAACTAGCTTTTGATACATTATTTCAATTCTCTATTCCTCCCCTCAGTGATCAACCAATGCAGTATGTAGTCAGTGAACTTTGCAGTTTTCATTGTCTCTACAAGAATGTTAACCTTTCGCTTTCTCTGTGATATTAACTATACACTAACCTTCTACCAAACAAACTGAAACTTTTGGACTTCTTTTAGTGCAAATGTGTGCAGAAAAGTTGTTTAAACTATGGAGAAACCTATCTTTGTGGAGGTGCTTTGTGATCTTCAAGGACACTCCTGTAAAAAGCTAGAACAGGAAGTCCAACATGACATAATTACCAAAGAAGTACTGTCTCCCCAGCTCTAGGACCAGTGTATCAACGTGCAAGGCATGAACTCAGTGTGTATAAGGGAAACCCTCTATCTAGTTCAGGCACTATTGAACTCAACACTAATAATGTTGAAATCATTTTGGCTATCAGCGAAACATCATCACTGAGAACCATGGCTTCTGCGAGAGAAAATGCTACCTGCGCATCAACTTGCGCCCAGCTGTTCTCTTCAACTTGGTGAGAATCAATTGTCCCATTTTTCAGCACTAGGCTAGGGAGGATGGAGGGGTCTATGAGACCATGCAGCACCCCTCAAAAAATTTGTGTGGTGTCCAAGTACTAACACCAGATTAATAATTGAGTAGACTTGTGTACCATCAAGAATAAGTCTATAATCAAGCAAACTACTTTAACTTATGTTTAGATAACAAGAAAAGCTAACAAGTCTGACTCCATAGAAACAGACTTCCGAGAACAAATACTAGTATCTTCTTTGAAGCATTCAGTGTACTCATTGAGCTGATTATCATGGAGAAACATGAATAAACATGTAGTAGTAAAGAAAATAACTTTAGTCATGAATCAAATTTTATTCCTACCTTATTGATTGAAGAAGTTACAAAGAAAATAAATAATGCTATCAACGTTCCCTGTGATCATGATAACCAATGTTTGTTGGGAGCTGTGTGTTGACTGTCTTACGACCACTTATAGTAGAGTGAGTAATAGTGAATGTGATGCCATGTGCCCACTGATGGAAATGACTATAACTGTTAAAGACCAATTTCCTTGGTTTGATGGTGAGTCATGTGAAAAAGAAAGAAAAAAAGACGTAAAAAAAGAAAGTGAAATCAGTTAAAAACTGAAAGTACATAGGTAGAATACAAAACTGCTATGTATTAATATTACTAGCTACTAAGAAGGAAAAAAATGAATACTATAAGAGAAAGATCCCTAAAGCAGCAACAGACATAAATGAGTTATATTGTCTCCTAAATGGTATAATGGGAAATGTCAACAAAAAAAATCTACCTGATGAATATAGTGACCAGGAACTAGCAAATTATTTTCTAGTATTCTTTAAAAACAAAATTTAAAATATAACCTGGTCATTTGTGAATATTCAGTATCAGATTAATGATACACCAGATACACAAAATTAATGAGATTTAACAACATAACAAGACGACATCAACAGGATTGATAAGAGAGCCAAGAAAACAAATTTTGCGATTGATCCTTTGCCAATACCTGAAGTAATTGGAGAGAGAAACTTTTCTAGTCTAACCGAAATAATTGAGAATAGCAAATTATTATTATTATTATTGCTAACTAAGCTGCAACCGTAGTTGGAAAAGCAGGGCGCTATAAGCCTAGGGTCCCCAATAGGGAAAGCAGCCCAGTGAGAAAAGAAAACAAGGAAAAATAAAATATTTTAAGAACAATAACATTAGAATAAATATATCCTATATTAACTATAAAAACTTTAACAAAACAAGAGGAAGAGAAATTAGATAGAAAAGTGTGCCCTAGTGTACCCTCAAGCAGAAGAACTCTAACCCAAGACAGTGGACGACTATGGCACTACCCAAGACTAGACAACAATGGGTTGATTTTGGAGAAGCCTTCTCCTAGAAGAGCTGCTTACCATAGCTAAATAGTCTCTTCTACCCTTATGAAGAGGAAAGTAGCCACTGAACAATTATAGTGCAGTAGTTAACTCCTTGTGAAGAAGAATTGTTGGGTAATCTCAGTGTTGTTAGATGTATGAGGACAGAGGAGAATCTGTAAAGAATATGCCAGACTATTTGGTGCATGCATAAGCAAAGGGAAAGTGAACCGTAACACAGAGAAGGATCCAATATAGGACTGTCTGGCCACTCAAAGGACCCCATATCTCTAGCATTGATGAATGTAAGTTTTCCATACCTGAGAAAATGGCTATAGTCAGACCAGTTCTGAAAAGTAAACTGGATTACCAGGAATTAAGCTCATATAGACCAATTTTGAATCTATCCTTTGTTTCAAAAGTGATAGAATACAAAAGTCTTGAACAACTAGTCAGTTACTTAGAAGTAATAGAAGCTTTGTCAGACAACCAATCTGCTTACAGAAACCTATACTTTACAGGGACAGCCATCTGCTCTGTTGTAAATGATGTACTGGAAATGATGGATGAAAATAAATGTGGGGTATTTTAATGTTACTTGATCTTAGTGCTGCTTTTGATACAGTTGCACTTGAACTGCTACTAAATAATCCACGGTTCATCAGCGTTGAAGATCAAGATTTTGAATGCCTAAAAGACTACTTGGTAGAAATTACTGTTTGCAAATTGGAAACTCTTATTCATCATATTAACCTTTAAACAGAGGGGTTCCCCAGGGGAGTGTACTTGGCCCAATCGTATTTTGTATCTATACTATCGGTCTATCGAAAATACTACAAAGGCATGGTGTGAGGTTCAAACTATTTGCGGGTGACACAGAATTTTACTTCTCTGTAGATGCTAGACAACACTACTGAGACTCTAAACTGAATCCTTGATAATGTTAGAGATTGGATGACAATTAAACAACTAAAATTAAATGAGAACAAAACTGAGTTTATGGTGGTGGGAAAGAAAAACACTGTGAGAAGCTTGTGTGATATTCAAATAAAAATAAATAATGACTCGGTGCCGATATCTAGTAAAATTTGTGATCTAGTTGTATGTATAGAATGCAGCTTGCCTCTCAATGCCTAAACAAATAATGTAGTAAAAAATGCTGGTTATCATCTAATAAATATTGTTTTTATGAAAAAAAAAGTACCTGGATGAATGTTCCATAAAGAATCTTGTGATAAACTGTGATTACCAGAACTGACTACTGTAACTCCATCTACTACAATCTACCAGAAGTACAACTTAAGTAATTACAAAACATAATAAACAGAGGAGCAAGACTAATAAAAGGTGTCCCACCTAGAGGAAGGATCACCCTTGTACTAATTGATCTACATTGGCTGCAGATTGAAGCGAGAATTTAATTTAAAATGTGGACAATAACCCACCAAGGTATCAGAACCAGTTGTTCAAAATATCTAAGAGAATTGCTACATATTGTGCAGCCAAAAATCGTATTGACACGAGAATAGTTACAGATGGTTTCAAACTATTAGAATCTAGATACATGTCTACTATAGGCTCTAGAGCCTTTAAAGATGCTGCCCAGAGACTATACAATAAGATCCGAATAATTGAAGATATTAAGGCTTTCAAGAGGAAACTGAAAACTTTCTTATTCTGCGAGTGTTTTGATAGTGATAATCAAACACCAAGAGAACAATATGCATTGTGAAATGTTAAATGCTCCCAAATGAACATCATAAAACGACCATGGAGTTCCTGTAGAGAGTAGGGTTCCCCTGCCGTACAGGACCAGATAAGCAGTCATTAAAGTAAGTAAGTAGGTATGTCTGTCTGCAGATCATCCTACAAAGATCCCATTCGGAACAAGCTACACGTTACCCAAACGTGCTAGGTTGTCTACCTCTGAATGGGCCAAATTAAAACGCTCTACTGAACGTTTTAAACACGTTTCTTAAGAGAAGTCTTCCCTGGAGCCCTCTCCTTGGGAAGGTACCTCTCATGGACCCTCATCAACATGACGAATGTCATCCAGGCACATCCGGCGTTCAACCCCTATTGTACGTTTACCTCCAGTGCCAAAGACGACCAGATCAGCATTACTTCCATAGTTTGATGCCAGATACATGAGACAACAACTAATGCCCTTTAACTTGGACAATAAGAGACGTGATAGGGGAATGACCCATGGTATGCACCCTTGAGGTAGTACTCAGTTGAGGACCCAGACGGGATCTCTATGCAATAGAAATCACCCTAATGGATAATTACCGTCTCACCGATTGATTTTGACTACTACTCATTCCCCGTCACCCAAGATGAAGGAAGGATGAACGTGACGGTCAACCTGCCCAGGTTTTAAACATCCCCAAGTAACAGGAAGGTTCAAGTCTCCTCTCTCCCTTAGTGACAGTCTCTTGCTGCAAAGAGAGTAAAGACTGGAAGACAGCACCAATGTGGTGATGACATACAGTAGTAGTGACATCTCCCACAGCAGATGTTTTTCAGCATTGGTCATGGTGTTTTTAGTTCAATAGTGCATGAACTCAAAAGGTTTCTTATTCACACTGAGTGTTGATACACTAGCCCTAGAGCATGGGAATATTATTTTTTTGGTATTTATGTTGTATGTGATTCCCTTTTCTAGCCTTTCAAAAGAAACTCTTGGGAGAATACACACCTCCTTCCCAATAATGTGTTTCTTTCATTCTTTCATCAAATCCTTCTATTTCATCCATGAAGGCATATAGATCCATGCTTAATTATGTAACTAATTAGATCTATCCATTTCTGATGATATGGAAGATATGTTAAGGGGCTTTAGTATTGAAAGATCTCCTGCTGTCAAGTCTGTTTCTAAAGTCTTTAAAAGGTTCAAGGTTTGAACCTATGGAAAATTTTTCAGTTTAACCCTTTTACCCCCAAAGGACGTAGTGGTACGTTTCATAAAAGCCATCCCTTTACCCCCATGGACGTACCGGTACATCCTTGCGAAAAAATGCTATGAAAATTTTTGTTTTCATATTTATTATTATTTTTTGAGAAAATTCAGGCATTTTCTAAGAGAATGAGGCCAACCTGACCTCTCTATGACAAAAATTAAGGCTATTAAAGCAATTGAAATAAAATATACTGCAAAATGTGCTGGGAAAAAAATAACCCCCTGGGGGTTAAGGGTTAGAAATTTCCAAATTGCCTGGGGGTAACAGGGTTAAGATTCATAGCTGAAACTTTTTTTTTTTTTGGGGTGGGGGGGGCATTTGTTTGGTTTTAGCTAAACTCATAAGTGATCTTCTAGGGTAGACATTGGGGAACATAAGGTGTTATGTTTTACCTACTTTCAGAGCTAAGAAATTATTTTAAGATTTAAGGGTTTGCCACAATTGGAAAAGGATATGAACATTACATCAGAAAATATATTTTTCTCTCTGGAGTAATGTTTGTACAAAGCTATGAATATTAGAGGTAGCATTATTAATTTATTTTGGGGGGGATTAGAATTCCAAATCTTTCTGTCAGAAAATGTAATTGGTTTCTTGTTAAAGTTTGGTCACGGAAACTAAAAGAATTACAGTAATCAGTCAAGTGAAAGTCTTGAAGATAAGGGCTCATGATATTGGAAATGCTGTTATATTCCTTAAATTATTAGCTTAAATCTTTCTTTGGGAGGGGTTTTGACTGTGTACCAAGTCTATTTTTCTAAATATTATTTTGAAAAATTCTGGTTTGTATACCAAGATTACTGGACCTCTGTTCCTATAGTAACTACTAACAATGTGATTTAATAACATTTTTTGGGTTTAGTTAATTTATAATTTTTGTAGTTTAAAGAATTCTAATTTTACTTATATGGTGTTGGGTTTATATAGATAGGTACAGTAGTCAGGAAACTATCTGGAATCCTTTATTTCTAATGCTATTTATAAATTATTTGTTACCAATAATATAGACTATGCTAGTCTAGATTGTTAAATATTTTTTTTTTAATTTTAAACTATAAATGACCTACCCTATATACTCGATTTATATATGAGCCATGGTTTTGGAATGTACCTTAGTCCATAAGTTTACACAGACTAGCCAAAACCAAAACAGGCTAAAGTGTAATTGGTAATAAAAAACTTAGAATACTATACCTGCTCACTAATGTGATATAACACACCATACTTATACATACATACATATACCAAAGGCACTTCCCCTAATTTTGGGGGGTAGCCGTCATCAACAAGAAACAAAACAGAAAAGGGAACCTCTACTCTCTACTTTTTTGAAAAACGGTAAAAAGATCTATGAATGTTAAATAATGAGTAAACATCAGCATTTTATTTTGGTCGTAATGGCTACGGTAAACAACTGATTTTTATATACAAGCAGACCTCACTCAACGATGATTATTACAATATTTCACAAAAACTATCAATTTATTTTGATAACTGGTAATTCTCAGGATTCTAGAAAACTTCAAATCTATCGGTTAATCAATACCTGGTAATTTTCTTTCATATTTACAATATATCACTAGCCAGAGAATGTGCACCTGTTTTGTTTACATTAGGGAATTCATACCTGTTTGTTTACATTAATTTACCATCACAACGACACCCAAATGGTTGTATTTGTTCCGTAACTGGAATACAAACCTTAGCTCTTTATTTAGGGGCATTACTTTCTGCAAAGCTGAAAGGACGAGCTATTAAAATTTAGTGAGGGTTAACTACCCATACTGCTAGTTAGCGGGGGTAGAGGAGGGTAGCTTGCTACCGCTCCCACTCACACACCAGTGATTTAGATCACTTTATTTTTGGCTCGGATGGAGACCAGTTGTAACCACTCTTCCTCCTCACCTATTTTGGACTGCCATTAATTTTTGTCTTTTAACTTACTTTTTTCATATGTATATATATGAAAACATTCTTAATGTTTATGTATATATAGAAATGTTGTAAGTTTCCTTTTCAGTGTTTGTGCTTTGCGTGTGATAACATATATGACAGGTTCTCAAGACACTTGCGCAAGGCCGGGTAACCTTCCCTTCCGACCTCACCCCCCTTGTCCATAGGTCTTCCCGTCGGCGGATAACCTACCGTTGACTCGGCCGCTGCTGCAGGGGAATTGTCATCATTTGGACCCTCCTTGTTCAACTGCCGTCTTTGCCTTTCCCTCTTCCACAGGGAACATTTGGAATTCTGTGGCTTTTCAGAGGTTGACTTCGGTCTTTCTCTTCTCAAGGCCGTTCACCTTTCATAGGCTTCCGACAGTGTACTAACAGGGGGAGCACCTTTCCTGTTCGCGGGTTAGGTTGTGCTTCCGATTGTTTTCTTAATTATTTAAGTGAAATTATGATTGATTGTAATTTAACTTTTCAGCTTCTTCCCCGTGGGGAACACTTCCCTTCGGAGGATCAGGGATTTTTCCTATTAGTGAATATTTTTAGCTGATATAAATAATTGTAATTCTTGTTTTATTACAGTTACTCTCCACTCCCCTTCTCCCGTCGATGACGACCAGGGAAGGGAGGGCGCAGTTCTTATCTTATGTTTGTTCCCTCGGTAGTCTCCTTTTCCTTCGCGGACTAGGTGATCCTCCCGGGGGAGTTTTTTGTTACATAATTTTTTTTTTCCCTCTGCAATGCAGTTCTTCTTCGTTCGACTAAGAGAGCCAACGAAGCAGAGCTGTTCTGTTCATGCCTGGGATATCTGCTGTCACTGCCGACCCTCAGAGGACGTCATTATGGGCATCATCCTTTCTCTTAGAAGTACGCCCGTGGCAGCGCTCTTGTCAGATCATCTTAAGAGTGCTATCTGGAGGTTCGCCTCCAGGGGTTGGACTACTTTCCCTTCCGATGGAGAGTTTTCCTCCCCAGGTGTGGGGTTGTTTCTCCCTTTCAAGGGAGAACTTCCTGCACCTTCTTCATCACTTCATCAACTCAGACTGCTGTTGCTGTCTTCGCCTAGACTATGCTTCCCCCTTGCTGAGTCTCTTCCTTTGGGGGCGAAGCACAGTCTTAGGAAGTCTCTCCTGCGAAGTGATCACCTCTCTCGTTCGCGAGAGGGCCCACTCCTAGAGACTCCTCTTTGGAGGATTGCTACTGCTGAAGGTCAGCTTGCTGATTCACTGGCCCTCATGGGCGTCATCTGTTCCTGGACCTTCTGACGACGCTGCAGCTAGTCCTCGGACTTCTGTCCTGGACTCTAATGTGGATCGTTCGTGATCTCCATCGGTGGATGTTTGCCCTTCCAAAGGCCACATCCAAGTTCCTGATCGTCCTACCCACTGACCTGCTGACCTACCATCACCGTTCCTGTCCCCGGTACAGCCTCCTGAGGCCCTACCTAACAGTGCAGCTGCGCGTCAACGCTCGCCAGCGCCCTTCAGTGTACCAGCGCTCACCAACATCTCGTCAGCGCCAGCCTGCTCCGTCACGCTTTACTGAATGCCCATGCTCTCCAGCTTGTCAGCGCTCTACAACGCTTCGGCGCGCGCCTTCACTTGATCGTCCTCAGCGACTTCTAGTGCAACCACGCCACAGAGAGCAACGTTTGTGCCAGCTTGCCAGCGCTCACCAGCCAACCTACGATCGCCAGTGCAACAGGAGCTCACTGAAACCTCAGCAAGCGCACGCGTAACTTTGGTCTTCTGCTGGCCAAACGCTCTCCTGCACGCCAGCAATCTCCTGTGTGCCAGCCCTCTCCTGTACGCTAACAATCTCCTACACGCCAGCATTCTCACGAGCGCCAGCGCGCTCCTACGTGCCAGCGCTGTCCTAGGACAATAGTCTACCTACAATGCAGACCAGGACAAGTTTTCTTTCATTATTAGTGCACACAATGTAACTACAGTAGGGTCCCGAATTATGTGTGTTCGAATTATACGATTCCCCTTTTCTGCGATCCCTATTTTTCTAAAATAAATTTTCTGTATCTGCGAAGCTGTTCAAAGTCTGCGAGTCAAGAACTATAAAATGTATCAAATCTATTGTCTTTCTAAGTATATTGGTAGCCTTAAATACAGTGATTTATAATAAATGTTACAAAACAATATTAACATAATTTCATAATGAATAGCCTATTTAAGGATAAAATTCCACATCAACAATGAAATCAACTGTTAACTGTGCGAGTCCAGCTGACAAAATGTAAACAGAATTGTGGTTACGTTCTTGGCAATCTTTATCTTTCTCCAACCTTACGATAATTGTAATGGTAGTGTTAATGATGGTATATTAAAACATTATTTTTGTTTAGTACAGTATATATAAAAGCTTTATTTTTCCCTCCGGGCGTTCAAGGTTTTCACGAGTAGACTGGGTTCGTTTATTGGCAGTGAATAGCCTAAACTACGGTAACGAGTAGGCAATATTTTGTCATATTTTAAACAGTATACATTTGATTTGCAAAGATTAGTTTTGTAGAGTAGACGGTAAAATAAAAATTCTCTCTCTCTCTCTCTCTCTCTCTCTCTCTCTCTCTCTTGAGAGAGAGAGAGAGATATTTGATGCCAGAAATCCTCTCTCTCTCTCTCTCTCTCTCTCTCTCTCTCTTTCTCTCTTTCTCTCTCTCTCTCTCTCTCTCTCTCTCTCTCTCTCTCTCTATCGAGAGAGAGAGAGAAAGAAAGAAAGAGAGAGAGAGAGAGAGAGATTTGATGCCAGAAATCCTCTCTCTCTCTCTCTCTCTCTCTCTCTCTCTCTCTTTCTCCTCTCTCTCTTTCTCTCTCTCTCTCTTTCTTCCCGTAAGAAATAAAACCATAGTTCACATATGGCATCTTGAGTTTAAGAATGAAATTAACATGACAATTGTTAGTTGTGGCGATGAATTCCTCGCTTCAGGAGGTACGCGGAACAAAAACACGGCATTCGATTACAACAGCTGATTCTCTCTCTCTCTCTCTCTCTCTCTCTCTCTCTCTCTCTCTCTCTCTCTCTCTCTCGTGTTATACAATACTTACAAATAGATGAAGAAACCAAAATCGGTTTTCTTAAAGTGTCAATTAAATACAAAACGAAAAAATTATACCGTGTAGATATCCATTTCAATAATAGCTTAAAATATGGTATCCGATTTCGTCAGCAAACCACTATTTTTTAGGAAACACCATTCTATTCCAGAAAATTTTTACTCTTTAAATAGTCAATTGCGCTATAATAAAACATGTACTTATGTTTTTAAATTTCGGGTGTGTTTTAAAAATCGAGTATTGCTGACTTCTTTTTGTTTTACTTTTGGCTGTGATCAGATCAGCTGATGTCTAGCTTCCGCTCTCACGAATATGCGCGTTCGAATACATTAACAAAGAATTGTTTACACCATTTCTTATTTTATTCAAACCATCAATACAGTTAATATTACATAAGGACCAATGTGTTATAACCTATGATATTTATTGTTTAGTACATTTAAAACCTCTCTCTCTCTCTCTCTCTCTCTCTCTCTCTCTCTCTCTCTGTCACATCGAACGTAATAGTGGTAACCTAATTGTTCGATGACTTTAAAAATAGGCCTAGTACTTTCTTCTTTTACCATTTTTGCATATGGTTCCATAATTGAGGTGGGTACAAGTTGACTTATAACTGAAGTTAGAAAAAGTATTTTGGATATGGAAAGGACAATTATCTTTCGTAACAGTTTAGAATTATCGTAAATTATCATTCTGTCATTAGCGGCAGTTTGCTATTGTGGATTAAACGCATAAGGAAAAATATGGTTTCCAGCTTTGCTACGAATTTAGGAATTTATATGGATACGGTAAGTAAAATGTTTGTAATAACATAATGTTTACTAAATGTTTGTAATATCATTAGTTATCACTTTGATCATGTGTGTTTAATGCGTTCGTTTGTTTATTATGATCGAAGATGGAGCGTAAACAAATGGAAGGTTTCCGTTTCAGGCGGCGTCATAAAGAAAAACATTATATAAATGGCATTCACTTCATTTATTTGGAACTTCTAAGAAAAATTAAGTAAAGCATTGGAAATAACAAAATCAACATATAATCAATACTTGGTAAGATTGCTGTCGATGCAAAAACTAACCTATACACAGATGTGTAAATGCGTCTGTTTCTTCGTTATGATCAGAGATAAATGTAAACAAAAACAAAGCATTGGTTGTCGTTTTCTATTGTGCTTTTTGGCGTGTTTAGGAAACATGATATAAAATCGCCTTTATTTTGACAACAAAAGCTAGTCTATAGTGATGGTTTTGCTATTCACCAGTTGTCTTATACAATAGATATGACAAACATTAAAATTTGTCTGTATTTTGGGTAGTGTTATAACGGGAAATATATGGTGTTTACACCCACCCTGGTTGTAATTATAACAATTTTTCAAGTTATTAGAACTTTTAAAGTATATTAAATGTTTGATTAATTACAAGAACAATTTGATATTATAAAGAAATACAGTATAGTACAAAGAAAGTAATGGAAACGGGTAGTAAACACGTTTGAATAGGCAAGTTGCTGGTTGCCATGGCCAAAATGGAATTATTTCTGTTTCGAAATCTACGATTTTCCATTAATACGAGGTCATTAATCGACCAAATTCTCGCATAATTCGGGACCCCACTGTACCCTTGTCCAACTATGGGTAGTAAAAGCTTGCAGGTAACAAAAGCCCTTGTTTAAACTTGCTGTCTTTATTTTTTGTCTTATCATTGTCCACCTTACATGGTATAAATTCACAAGGAATGATGATGAGGATAACTTAGTTTATTGAGTTTGCTTTGTATTACAGTATTTAGTCTTAGTTTAGTCATATTTACTATTTTAAGTCCAAATAAGTACTGTATAACATTGCAGTGGGATTCAATTAGAATTATAATAGGTGCACTTGTTTGGGTAATTTTGCCAATAGAAGGCCTATGTTAAGAAATACCTCATACATTTCTTTGCTTCAAAGCTATTTTAAATACACTTTAGTGTAGAATGTCATTGTAAAGTTTTTCAGTTTATAACATTAGTACTGTATTATAGAGATAATCCTTATTTACATCATTCTTTAGAATGGTTTAGCACATATCTTGAAACTGGTAAAAGCTGTATAACAAATCTTTAATGTGTTGTTTTTGATTCACATTGACAGGAATACCTCTTGTTTTGTGGGAGAAGTCAACCATGTTCTATATTAAAGAAGCCATATTAACCAAAAAAAGTTTTCTCACATTTCCCAGATGATGGTCTTTCCGGGAATGAAAAGAAGTCCAGTTCAAGTGCCAGCACAGATACCTTATCAGATGCAGCAATCGTCATAAGACCTGTGGAAAAAAGTCAAGCGAAAAGAGGGATACAAACCTCGCATGACGGTAAGTATTAACAGATTTTGGTTTTTTGTCATTCTATATACATATATATCAAAAGAAATATTTGATTAGTAGCCATTTAATTGGTGGGCTTCAGTAAATTAGGCACTTTATTTTCACTGTATTTTTTTTCTTCTATTAGGAAAAGTTACCAATATCCCTGGGGGCATGGTAACGGATCAGTTTGGTATGGTCGGTCTTTTAACGTTCATCAGAGCGGCGGAGACGGATCACAATCTTGTTTATCTAGCTTTAGGGTCTGATCTCACAACACTGGGACTTAATCTTAATTCTCCGGAAAATCTCTACCCCAATTTTGGTGGCCCATGGGCAGAAACTCCTTGTCGACCCCAAGATATTGACTATCATGTACCCCAAGAGTATTTAACTAACCAACAAATCAGGTAAGGTGTATCACTTATACCATTTATATTAATCATAGATCTGATTAAGGGTAATTTTTTTTCTTTTGAATTTTATTGCTCTAACGCTTTGCACAATTAGATGCATTTTCATAGTGTAGACTCTTGTTATGAAGTGAACATTGTAGGTATTCATTCAAGAAGTTTTTAATATTGAAATATTCCAGGTAATGAAAAGTAATTTTTAGCAAACTAAAGATACACCATC
Source organism: Palaemon carinicauda (assembly GCF_036898095.1). Lineage (NCBI taxonomy): Eukaryota > Metazoa > Arthropoda > Malacostraca > Decapoda > Palaemonidae > Palaemon > Palaemon carinicauda. The sequence continues at coordinate 81,068,894 of NC_090752.1, forward strand.
GAATGTCTTTTCACCTCTGGCTCCAAAGCCCTGCGGGAATAGGATTTTTCAACATAATGAAAGGAATAGTGGTACACTACATTATAGATACTTCTGACTTGCTAATTATTCTCTTCCTTTGTTGCTTAGGAATAGTGGACTCCAGTAATAGAAAATTAAATAGATATTCATGTAAAATAGATAAGTAAATTGAATACTAATTAATAGAAAATTACATCATGTGTGTACATTCAACTAATAATCTGTTGTGCTGTATGTGGTGTAGGTACACAATTGCTACTATTATTATTATTATTATTATTATTATTATTATTACTTGCTAAGTTACAACCCTAGTTGGAAAAGCAGGATGCTATAAGCCGAGGGGCTCCAACAGGGAAAATAGCCCAGTGAGGAAAGGAAACTAAGAAAAATATATTTGAAGAGTAACATTAAAATATTTCCTATATGTACAATAAAAACTTTAACAAAACAAGAAGAAGAGAAATAAGATGGACTAGTGTGCCCGAGTGTACCCTCAAGCAAGAGAACTCTAACCCCAGACAGTGGCAGACCATGGTACAGAAGCTATGACACTACCCAAGATTAGAGAACAATGGTTTGATTTTGGAGTGGCCTTCTCCCAGAAGAGCTGCTTACCATAGCTAGAGTCTCTTGTACCCTTACCAAGACGAAAGTATCCACTGAAAAATTACAGTGCAGTAGTTAACCCCGTGGGTGAAGAAGAATTGTATGGTAATCACAGTGTTGTTAAGTGTATGAGGATAGAGAAGAATCTGTAAAGAATAGGCCAGACTAATTGGTGTATGTGTAGGCAAAGAGAAAATTGTCTGTAACCAGAGACAAGGATCCAATGTAATACTGTCTGGCCAGTCAAAGGACCCCATAATTCTTTAGTGGTAGTATCTCAATGGGCAGCTGGTGCCCTGTATTCCACTTGGTATTGAGCAAATATTTTCAATTATCTCTACTGTGTTGTATGATGTTTTAACACTTGCATTTCTTTTAATATCTAATGGTTAATTTTACTTGCAAACAAACACTTAAATTCCTGTTCATGAAAATGTTAAACTTATTACGTCTTATATAACAACCTTTATTAAATTTTTATTCTTTAGTCTTTAAATTATTCTCGTACAGTACAGTGGTACCTCTACATACGAATTTAATTCGTTCCACAACCAACTTCGGATGTAGAAAATGATCGGATGTAGAAACGAATTTTCCCATAAGAATACATGGTAATTCATTTAATTCGTTACTCAGCCTAAAAACCCATAATAAATCCTTAATAAATGGCTACACATAATTACACATAACAATAACATAACTGCATAATATGAAAGAAGCATGTAAAAAAGATAATTATAAAGAAATAATAAATAAAAAATTTGTTTTATTGCCACTTTACCTTAGAGACAGGCCAACGCAGGTGTAGGATTTGCTACGCCAGGAGACGGACGATCGGCGAGAAGGTAGACAAGGTGTTAACATGTTCTTTAAATAAATACTCTCTCTCTCTCTCTCTCTCTCTCTCTCTCTCTCTCTCTCTCTCTCTCTCTCTCTCTCTCTCTCTCAGAAAAAATTATTAGATGTTTAACACTAACAGTGAAGAAGAACAAGTCTCTCTCTCTCTCTCTCTCTCCTCTCTCTCTCTCTCTCTCTCTCTCTCTCTCTCTCTCTCTCTCTCTTGTTCTTCACTGTTAGTGTTAGAGACGTCTATTAATTTTTTCTGAGAGAGAGAGAGAGAGAGAGAGAGAGAGAGAGATTAAACAAAAATGAGAGATTAAACAAAAATGTGTTGTGTACATATGATTTTTAACAGCGTTAACGAGTTGAAAGACAGTTAAATGTAACTAAAAAAACAATATCAGCGAATCTGAATTCCTTTATTAACTAAAACAAATTACAAACACACTCGTGTGCGTATGCGCAAACAAACACACACGCACGAGGAGACACGATCGGCGAGGAAGTAGAGATGGTGACTGCATAACATACCGTAACTTACACTACGGAAATTTTAATCTAACTTAGCTTATTTATTTTTTTATTATTTTCATATTTCATATTTTTTACATCTTTTTTTTTTTTATTTTCTATTTTCATCAATTTCAGTGACGAGTTGCGGTATGTTATCGCAGTCACCATCTCTACCTCCTCCCCAACCATCTCTCTTACTGCGTAGCAATTTTTGCACATGTGTGTGTGTTTGTGCATACGCACACGAGTGTGTTTGTATCAATATTTGTTTTAGTTAATAAAGGAATTCATATTAGCTCTTGTTACTTTCTTAGTTACATTTAATTGTTTTTCAACTCGTTGACGCTGTTAAAAATCATATGTACTCTAAACACATTTTTGTTTAATCTCTCTCTCTCTCTCTCTCTCTCTCTCTCTCTCTCTCTCTCTCTCTCTCTCTCTCTCTCTCTCTCTCTCGGAAAAGAAAATAATAGACGTATCTAACACTATAACAGCGAAGAAGAACGAGAGAGAGAGAGAGAGAGAGAGAGAGAGAGAGAGAGAGAGAGAGATAGAGAGAGAGAACACGTTAATGCTATGTTTAGAGAGAAACAGAAAAAGAGAGAAGTCTTATTTAAAAGAGCTTGTTAATGCTATCATGGTTTTCTTTGCTTCACTTTTTTCTTTCTTTCTGTTCATCACGCTGGCCCTTCTCACAAATGATCGTTGCCAACAATCTCTTTGTCCTTTATCCCTATCAACAAAAGGCGTTCTATCTCTTCCAGGGTATTGCTACGATGTCTTGTAATAATGGTGAACCCCTTTGATGGTCATTTGCTTTAATGGCTGCCTTCAGCTTGATGATCCTCGAGATCATAGGCCTATTCCGGCCATATTGTTTAGCCATACAGTATCACTCACATGCACACTGCTCTCATGTTTTTCTATAATTTTTTGCTTCAATTCTAATGAAAGAATTGCCTTCTTCCTGTACTGAAACTTAGCTTCTTGGCACCATGATTATAGGTAAAATCAAAAAGGAAATGTGAGAAAAGGAAGAAAATAAGCCCTGTTAATAACAGACCAAACAGAAGACAACCACACAATACACACAAGAATAGAGAACTGAGCACTCGACGCTCAGTGGCGTAATGTTTACTTCGTGTGTCGAAATAAAATTCGGGTGTAGAGACAAAAATTTGCTCGAAATTTACTTCGGATGTTGGAAAATTCGGATGTAGATACGTTCGTGTGTAGAGGTTCCACTGTATATGATACTACGCTTATGTAAAATTAATTCTTTATAAAATAAAACCAAAATTATTTTTTTAGTATCACTACTTAACAATATTGTTTCATATTAAAAAAAAATAATGAAATCTATCTTAGCATTTATGGGTCGTAATTGATAATTTTATACACTACTACAATATAGAAAAATGTGGAAGTAAAATGGAAGGGGGCGGAGGCAAAGACAGGGCTGACTAAAGGTTGTCAGAGACTGGGTAGTTTGTATGAACAGAGTAAGAAGTAGTTTTGGAAAGTGTAGAGTAAAGAATGGTGGATTGAGTATTGAAGTGACAGTAAATGATGAAAATGGAAGGTTATTGAAAGGACATGTGGAAAGAAAAAGGCGAGCTAAGTATTTTGAAAGGTTGCTGAATGTTGGTGATGATAGTGAGACAGATATAATTGCTGTTGCAGGTGTTGATATGCCAGTGATGGGAGATGAGAATGCGAGAGCGTTCACACAAAGGAAGTGAAGATAGTACTAGATGAAACAAGAGCAGGAAAACCACCTGGTATGAATGGTGTGAGGGATGAAATATTAAAGGAAGGGGGTGTGACTGTGTGGGCATGGTTGGTGAGATTGTTCAATATATGTTTTATGTTGTCAATGGTGCCACTGGACGTATGCATGTATTGTTTCGCTATACAATGGTAAAGGAGATGTACATGAGTGTTGTAATTCTAGGGGTACTAGTTTACAGTCTGGATGGATAAGTGTATGGTAGTGTGTTAATTAATAGGATTAAGGATAAAATGGATGATGCAATTTTAGAGGTGCAGACTGACTTTAGAAGAAGTAGGTTATGTATAGATCAGATTTTTGTAGTTACGCAAGATACAGTATGTGAGAAATTTTTAGCAAAAGGTAGGGAGATATATTTTGCATTTATGGATCTGGAGAAACATTATGATGGAGTTAATAGGGAAGCTATGTGGAATGTGATGGGGTTACCTGAAATTGGTGAAAGCTTGTTGCAAGCAGTGAAGAGTTTATGCATAGGCAGTAAACTGTGTGTTAGGATAGGGTATGAAGTGAGCGAATGGTTTCCAGTGAGAGCAGGGCTGAGACAGGGATGTGTGATGTGACTATGTTTGTTCAATATGTTTGTCAATGGATCTGTAAGAGAGGTGAATGCTCAAGTGCTAGGTCGTACATTTCCTTGGCACATATAAATTATCTAGAGTTGCTCCCATCCTTCCTGTAAGTCATATGTGAAAAGAGGAAAGAGCACAATTTTCATTTTGAAGGTAATTCCCTGGAATGACCACCAGTAATTGTCCCATCAACTCTCCAGTTGAAATTGGATCTTCATCACTGGAATTGGAATTGCCTAAATTGACTACTGTATTCTGGTCAAATGTGATTTCAAATGCTGATTAAAATTAGATTGAAAATTTTTCATCTTTAGCCAGCCCATATGAATGCAATATTCAGGGACCTTAGAAGGTTAAAGTTTTATGTTGTCTTTGAAGCGGAGACATCCACTTCTAAGCTGATATGAACTTTAACCTTTGAACTTATTCAGCAATAAAAGAAAAAACTAACTCCTTTTCTTTGATGAAAAAAATCTGAAAGAGAACTGTTGCTATTGTCATTCCCAAATACAGTATACAATTTTTGGAGTTGGAACCAGAAGGGACTTATTGAATAGACTAGGTCCTCATCCATTCCAGTAACCTGAGCAAACACTTAACTTATACCAAATCCTTTTTCAAGGAATCTCTTTTACATAGCAATTCGTCCAGTTATAAAAGAACTCGTTAGCCCAGAGCCTTTTAACAATTTGAAATGGAGGTGGTGAACACTAACGAGACTGTCCTGAGACCGAAACATAGTCACTTGAATTGAAATGCAAGTGGTGAACACTTACAAGACCATTCTGAGATCGAAACGGGCACTTGAAATGATTAACTCTGACGAAACGAAAGTACAGTATTTTAGATTTGAGGTGAATAGGATGTGAAAAGATGCCTCTGAGAAGTCTATTTAAAACATCCAGTCTTCTTTCTTTATCAACTGAAACTGTAAAGGGAGTTCCCATGGAAAACTTTGTGAGAACTGTAAAATTGTAGTGGGTCGAGACATCTAGAACTGGTCTCCAACTTCCTGAAGTTCTGTGGACTAGTAATAACCTGTTGAAAAAAAACCTGGAGCTCTTTTCCAAAATTTGGGAAATCCCAAAGAAACCTAATGTACAAAGAAAATGTATAAACTACTGTACAGTAATTGTATATTTTAAACATAAGACTTACCCGGTAGTTATATATATAGCTTACGTCCCTGACGTCACGGCAGAAAATTCAAAATTCGCGCCAATCGCTGATTGGATAGCCAGGTGTACCACCCCTGCGCCCTAGCGAGGTACCTGGGAACCATTCCAGGAACCCTCATATATTCCCTGCCGTCACTAGCTGCGACACGTGGATATTCTGCTCGTCAATTTATTGATCTTACTTTGGTGAGGTACAAAACTTTGGTTGTTGACTCCCGCTTGTTTGATTTCGCTTTTGGATATTCTTTAATACGATTTGATTTAGAAAATTTTGACCCTTGCTTGTTTGATTTCTCTTTAAATTTTTCAAAATGGCCACCCTCCCTATAACTTTAAGGTTATGTGTGAGTGGGCGTAAAACCCGAATGGCTAAAACTTCTCTTGATCCCCATTCTCTCTTGTGTTACTTGCAGAGATAAAGAAAGTGATTTGGGGGATCGTTATGATGAGTGAGTTCTTTTATCAGAGCATGAATGGATTGAGTTTTACAGGTATAGACGTAAACTCAAAAGGGATAGATTGAGACGAAGTTTTTCCCGTTCTTCTTAAGACTTTTCCTCTTCCCATGTCACTATCCCTATTTCTTCCCCTGTAGTGGTAGATCCTGATCCCGCTACTGTAACTGCTAATGAGCTGACGCTCAAAGACATGTTGGCTGCAATTCAAGCGCTGGGCGCTAAAGTGGAACGTTCTGGTGTCATCACCAATATCGCAACGTTCAGATCCTAAATTTGTCATGCTACAAGAGATGCAAAACAGGCTCTCGTCGTTCATGCAGAACTACCAACGTAGCGACAAGCCTCAAGCTGACACACATGACAGTTATTGTTAGGATCAAGACAGCGAGCGGTCTGCTCAGCACGTTTTGAACCGTCCTGTAGGACGTGTTCCCGAACGTAGTCTTAAGCGTGCGGTGGTTCATGATCTCGAACGTCCTCCTATTCGAGGCTCCGAACTTCCTGCTAGCTACATTGAACGTCCTTTAGGACGTGATCCTGACCGATCAGTTAAGTCCGCAGTTGACAGCCCTAATGTCGAACGTGCTTTACTTCCGAGGCGCAGAACGTCCTTACAAGCGCAAAGAGGTCATGCAGTCAGATCGTGTGCTCGAACTTCCTTCAAAGAGACGTCGAACGTCCTGTCAAACAGGCTGTCGAATATCCTACGAAACAGGCTGCCGAACTTCCTGCGAAACAGGCTGCCGAACGTCCTACAAAACAGGCTGCCGAACGTCTTGCAAAACAGGCTGTCGAACGTCCTAGTTTTCAGAACGCCTACCGCTCTTCAAGATACCTTAGTGAACGTCCTCCAGGACAGCTGAACAGGTCGTTGAGCGGCAAGTGCTTCGCAGCGCTGAACGCTTGTTAGGAAGCGACGGCAAGCACCTTTCAGGACACGATCCTGAACGCCCTACTTCTTACCATATTTCAGACGCTTCAGAAGTTAGTCTTGATTATGATGATGAGGCTTACACTCCCCAAGATAACGTTGATTCTAACGTAGTTCACGCTCAGGAACTCGTTAGTTCCGATCGCGTTGATCGCGAGCGTTTGGCTGAGCGGCAAGTAACACGCCCGCTTGATAATATTCGTAAGGATCCAGTTTCTGTTGCTGTCAGAACTCAGGATCTTCTCGAGAAGGATACTGCTCCCAACCCTGTTGCTCCCGATGGAACTTCACCAGAGAAGGACATCGAAGGTCAGCTTTCTCCTGTGGAGTTTGAGGAAGTTTCAGAAGATGAAGACACTATTTCTTTTCGTCATTCTGCTGACTTGAAAAAACTTATGAAAGTTTTTACTGAGGAATTCTCAGACTTTTTTGTACCAGTTGCTCCCCGTTCGCCACCATCCGAGTTTACTCTTGGGAAGGCGTCAAAGAAGGCTCGATTTACCAAGATGGTTTTATCATGATCGTCTAAGAGGGCTCTAAAACTGATAGGTGACTGGATGCAGTCCAAGAAAGACTTAGGGAAAGCGGCTTTTGCATTTCCTCCAGCTAGACTAGCCTCTAGGTCTAGTATCTGGTACGAGACAGAAGTTCTCGGCTTGGGGATACCTGCCTCTGCCCAGGGAGATTTCTCAAGCCTTGTAGACGCTCCTCGTCGGTCGGCCATGAGGAAGACCAAGATTTTCTGGTCTACATCAGAGATGGATCATCTGCTTAAGGGCATATTTAGAGCCTTCGAAGTTTTTAACTTCTTGGACTGGACTTAAGGAGCATTGGGTAAAAAAGTTGCAACTTTTAAAGAAGGGGATACCTCCGCCTTAGTCCATTTAATGTCCTGTATGGATAAGGCTGTGCGGGATGGATCCAATGAATTGGCAGCACCCTTTTCTGCAGGCATTCTAAAGAAAAGGGATCAGTTATGCTCATTTATTTCTCTGGGGGTTACTCCCTTCCAGAAATCCGAGCTGTTACCTGCGCCTCTTTCTCCCTTGTTGTTCCCACAAGAACTAGTTAAGGAAATATCGTCGTCCTTAGCTCAAAAGGCTACTCAAGACCTGGTCTCTAAGACAGCCAGAAAAGCCATACCATCTTCTTTTGCCAGCCGCAAAACTAAGGAAGAAACTTCTTTTCCCAAGTTTTCCCAGCCCTTTCGAGGGAGGTCTTCCAGGAGAGGTATCTCCAGACCTGATGCAAGAAGGAATATGAGGAGAGGCTTCAGATCAGGGTGAAGCAGAGTCTGACTGCTTTCGCCTTCAGGCAGTAGGAGCCAGACTACTCAACTTCTGGCAAGCTTGGGAGAAGGGAGGAGCAGATCAATGGTCTATACAGATCTTGAAGGAGGGTTACAAGATCCCCTTTCTAGGGAATCCTCCTTTGGTCTTAGCTCCAGTGGATCTCTCTCCCAGATACAGAGAGGAGGCAGAGACCAGCACTGATTATCCAAGTGTCTCTCATGTTGGAGAAGGGGGCATAGAAAGAGTACAGGATATATGTTCACCAGACTTTTACAACCGTCTGTTCCTGATACCCAAGAACTCAGAGGAATGGCGTCCAGTCCTGGACGTGAGTGCATTGAACAAGTTCATCCAGAAGACGAAGTTCTGAATGGAGACTTCGAAATCAGTTCTTGCTGCAGTAAGGAGAGGCGACTGGATGGTCTCATTAGACCTCCAGGACGCCTACTTCCACATCCCAATACATCCGAGCTTCAGGCCTTACCTAAGATTCGTATTCAAGGGAGAAGTTTTCCAATTTTGAGCCCCATGTTTCAGCCTCAGCACAGCCCCACAAGTCTTTACGAAGCTCATGCTAAATGTAGCAAATATCCTCCACTCGAGGGGCATCAGAGCCTCCCTGTATCTCGACGACTGGCTTCTCAGAGCCTCCCTGTATCTCGACGACTGGCTTCTCAGAGCTCACACATACGATCACTGCCTGAAGGATCTTCTGACAACCTTGAACCTTACAAAAGAACTGGGTGTCCTTGTCAACAAGGAAAAGTCTCTCTTGATTCCAGCACAAGAGATTATCTATTTGGGAATGACGATTTGGAGTCAGATTTTTGGGCTTTTCCATCTCCTTTAAGGATGGAGCAAGCCATGCTGAAACTCCGATCTTTTCTATGCAAAATCATGTGTTCAGCAAGGAAGTGGATGAGTCTAGTAGGAACCCTCTCCTCCTTAGAACAATTTGTTCCCCTAGGAAGACTGAACCTTCGTCCTCTCCAGTTCCATCTCAACAACCATTGGAACAAGGAGAAAGACCTAGAGACTATGAGTATTCCAATTACGAACTCCATCAAAGACTGCCTTCGGTGGTGGGATGAACCGAACAAGTTCCAAGAAGGTCTCGACCTAACTCAAAAGAACCCAGACCTTGTGTTATGTTCCAACGCCTCGGACTCAGGGTGGGGAGCAACCCTGAACAAGTTGGAAGTTTTGGGGCTGTGGTCAGAGACCCAGAAGAACTTCCATATAAATCACAAAGAATTGTTGGCAGTTCTATTAGCCCTCACAAGTTTTGAAGGATCAGTCACCAACAAAGTGGTTCAAGTCAATGCCAATAACACGACGGCATTGGCTTACACTGCCAAGCAGGGGGGAACTCACTCGATGTCTCTGTACGAGACGGCAAAGAATCTCCTTTTGTGGGTAAGGGAGAGGAACGTTATCCTAATGACGAGGTTCATCCAAGGAGAGAAAAACTTGGCAGACAGCCTCAGCAGAAGAGGTGAGATCCTACCGACAGAGTGGACGCTCCATCTTCAAGTTTGCAAGAGTCTGTGGTGACTTTGGGATCAACCATGTATAGACCTCTTCGCAACATCAAAGACAAAGAGGTTAGAAGCTTATTGCTTTCCAGTACCGGATCTAGGACCAGTCCACATAGACGCGTTTCTGTTGGATTGGACCAGTCTAGATCTGTACGCTTTTCCACCATACAAGATCCTGTACAAAGTGGTACAGAAGTTTGTAGCATCCAAAAGGACCCGGATGACCCTAGTGGCCCCCTTTTGGCCATCAAGAGAATGGTTCACAGAGGTACTGGAATGAATGGTAGACACACCAAGAAGCCTTCCATTAAGAGTAGATCTACTCAAACAACCCCACTTGGAAAGATTCCATCAAAACCTCCACGTTCTTCAGCTGACTGCCTTCAGACTATCAAAAGACTCACTAGAGCTAGAGGCTTTTCGAAGGAGGCAGCTCAAGCCATTGCAAGAGCAAGAAGAACTACAACTATCAAAGTTTATCAATCCAAGTGGGAGGTTTTTAGAGAGTGGTGTAGAGTCAACTCTATTTCCTCATCCAGTACCTCTGTAGCCCAAATTGCTGACTTGCTGCTCCACCTTCGAAGGAAGTGCAACTTCTCCTCCTCGACTATTAAAGGATATAGGAGCATGTTAGCGACTGTATTCAGGCGCAGAAACCTGGACCTTTCTAACAATAAGGACCTGCAAGAACTTCTTAGGGCTTTTGATACTGCTAAGCAACGAAACCAAGATTCACCAGCCTGGAATCTGGATATTGTATTGAAGTTTCTTATGAGTGACATTTGAGCCATTAGGTTTAGCTTCTATGAAGGACCTTACTATGAAAACTCTATTTTTGGTTAGTCTCGCAACAGCCAAAAGAGTGAGTGAAATACATGCGTTTAGCAAGAACGTTGGTTTCCGTGATGGTAAGGGTGTCTTTGCCTTACAATTAGGCTTTCTTGCCAAAAATGAACGCCCTTCTCAGCCCTGGCCCAAAGCGTTTGAGATTCCGAATCTTTCGGATTTAGTTGGCGAGGAGTTGGAAAGAGTCCTATGCCCAGTAAGAGCTCTGTGATGCTACCTGGACAGAACTAAAGACTTACGCGGCAATTCTGAAACTCTTCGGTGCTCAGTCAAAAGACCCATGTTGCAGATGTCAAAAAATGCCTTGTCATTTTTTATTAGGCTCTTGATTAAAGAAGCACATTTACATTGTAATGAATCAGACCTTGGACTTCTAAAGGTCAAGACTCATCAAGTCAGAGCAGTAGCAACGTCAGCAGCATTCAGACAGAATAGATCGTTGCAAAGCATAATGGACACAACCTTTTGGAGGAGCAAATCTGTGTTCGCTTCACATTATTTGAAAAGTGTTTAGACTCGTTACGAGGACTGCTACACTCTGGGTCCATTCGTAGCAGCGAGTGCAGTAGTGGGTGAAGGATCCACCACTACGTTCCCATAATCCCAAGAACTTCTCTTTTCTTGGTACTTTTATCTGTTTTTATGGTTGTTTGTGGAGATTGTGTCAGTCTTCCACAATCATTGATTTTACTCAGGTGGTCAATTTTGTTCCTTGAAGAGTGCCCGGAACTGGTTATTGGAGGAGGTTCTGTCATAATGAGGTATATACACCGGTTTGACAGTCCCTATGAGATCTTCAGCCTCCTGGGAGGACCGCTGGATCTCATAAGGCTAACAGACATAATGAGGCTGAGAATCATTGAAGTCAGCTTCCTTACCAGGTACGAACCCTGAAGTTTTTTTTAATTAACTCTTAAGCAGAATTCCAGATATACTAGCTGTCTCTAACCCTCCACCAAAGGTGTTAATCAGCTATATATATAACTACCGGGTAAGTCTTATGTTTAAAAATGGTATTTTCATTATAAAATAAATTTTTGAACATACTTACCCGGTAGTTATATATAATTTAAGTCCCACCCTCCTTCCCTCTAGGAGACTAGAGGCATGGAATATATGAGGGATCATGGAATGGTTCCCAGCTACCTCGCTAGGGCGCAGGGGTGGTACACCTGGCTATCCAATCGGCGATTGGCGCGAGTTTTGAATTTTCTGCCGTGACGTCAGGGACGTAAGCTATGTATATAACTACCGGGTAAGTATGTTCAAAAATTTATTTTATAATGAAAATACCATTTTAAATGGTTTCCATAATTATGTCCTGATGAAATGGGGGTGATGGACCATCCACTTCCTGAAAATCAGTGGTTTACCTGTACAGTATGTGAATGTATCCCTTATACCTCATTTCTACAGTTAACTGGGAGGGGAAAAGAGAAAAAGGATATTCATATTGCTATCGTATATTTGAGATGATGATGATATTAAAGTGTTAGACTCTCCTTATTTGTGTCCATTAAGTATTGTGCATGATTTGTTTATGATATAGAAGTTTAATACATGGGCTATATGTGTTAGCAATTATCAGCCGATATTTCATTGTCAGCAAGTGGGATGCAGATAAGAGGGTACTTATTTCTTTTCTTTTAACCACATATGTTTGTTATATGACCCTTTAATAAAGTTATACTGTACCAGAATGTTGTCGGGTTCGATGAATACTGTATGTCTAATGTTGGATGAAATGCTTAGCTTGGATTCTACATAACAGCAGTAATTCTTTTGATAAGTAAATTGGTCAGTTGACTCAATTTATGAAAAAAAATAAGCTTATGATTAATGGCTGTGATAGACCATTAAGTAGTTTTGAAATTTTTGTCTCACAATTTAAGAATAATACAGTAGTTGAATAGAATCTGATCATCATTATGTTAAGTTCATTTTCCATAGTTACAAATCATATACAGTACAGTAAAGTACTTCATATTAATTACTGTGCAGATAATATTCTATCATTTATTACCTTTGCCAACGAAGTTTGTTTGTTTGTGAATACCATCCTGGCCACTATTTAATTGTAAAGTAATGATACTTGTAGGGATTAATTGTTTTGTAAAAAGTTGGAAATTATTAAATTTTGGAAGGTCAAGGTCACAGTCAAGCAAAATGTCCAATTCACGTAATCAGCCATAAGTTTGGCCTTCGTTATCACAGAGACTTCAAACATTTTTATGAGTGTATGAAAATCAACGCCAATTAATACATATTAAGGTCAAAGGTTAAGGTAAAATCCAAGGTCAAATTTCGGTCATCAACCATACGGCCAGAATTTTAATTGTAAAGTAATGAAACTAGCATGGATTTTAAACTTATATAAAGAGCTGAAAATTATTAAATTTTGGAAGGTCAAAGGTCAAGGTCACAGACGAGCAAAACTTCCAAAATCAGTCTATAAGGTCGAGAAATGAGCTGCCTTTCGGGAGGTCTGCACTCTACTAAGTGCGCCTCTAGTTGAATAATTTTTTGTAGATGTTAGTGCTTGCAGGAATTGTTTGGTAGAATGATTGTGGATGTCTCTTGCATGCTTTTTTTTTTGTCTTAACAATCCTCAAATTTAAAAGGTAGCTCAAATTTAAAAGGTAGCTCCTACTGTATTATACAGTTTGCTGGTTGCAGTCCTTAATAATTTATGTACTGCTATATATTGTACAGTCTATTTGTTCCCACACTACTACAAACCTTGCGCTACTTATTAGGGATTATACTGTCAGCAAAGCTGAAACTAGCCGTAAGACTTTTAGTGAGGTATAAAGTACGTACCCTATTGCTAGTTAGCAGGGGGCGGGGCCCGTTGGTAGGCGGGGTAGCTGACCACCCTGCTCACACACACGCACCTGTGTTGTCTTGTCATTTTTTACTTGGCTTTGGTGAGAGTAGACGTCAGTCTCTCCTCCTCAATTGTATTTTTTTTTTCTTAGTCTTTGGACCGATTGTTTTTAAGATTTCTTTTATATTTACAGTTTGTCTTTTGTCAGTGGCCATCTTCTGAAGGGCTCAGTCCCTGGTCTTTGGTGTCTCTCCATTTGATACAGTACTTCTCGTAGGCTGGGGAGTCATCCTCTGTGAGTTTCTTTGAGGGAGACCTATTGTCGTCGTCTTGCGACATCGCTGCTTCCCCTCGGTGCTGTGGGCAGTGGCTGATACAGCCGCCAGTCAGCGCGCAGTCCTCAATATTTTCTGTTCTTTCGGGGGACTCCTTTCCCGTCCACGGGACAAGTTATTCTCCCGAGGGAATTATTTTTCATTCATTTTTGTTTTCCTCCGCATTAGCAATGACGTTCTTTGCCCATCGGCTAAGACAGCCGATGTAAGTTGTGCAGAGCGAGTGTTCCCTTGGATTCTGCAGCCCTTGCCCCGTCACCGCCCTGTTCTCAGACACTTGTGACAGCTTTTGATCAGTACGCTGACAACGACTTTTTCCTCATGAGGGTTCGTTCCCTTCTGAGAGTGTTACAGTTTCGGCAACACTCTTCTTTTGCCCCTTCATTCCCGACGCCAATGCCTCGGAACAAGGAGAGTGGTAGACTGGGTTCCATTGGGGCATTCCAGGCGGGGGGGATCCCTTCGGGTTGACCCCAAAAACGAGCTTTAGCCATGTTTCACAGGTAGCACTCCATGCTGACCTTCAACTTGAACATTGCAGTTGATGGAAAGCAGAGAGCGCTGCCCGGAGGTCCACCTTCAGGTGTTGGAATTTTCCCTTCCAAGGGAAAGACCCTCCACCAGCCACTCTTTGGCAATCTTCCCGCTTGCAGGGTGAATAGCCTACAGCGGCAGCAGGGCTTGGTCAACTTTTCCCATCCACAGAAGAGACTTCCTTCACCTGTTTGTCTCTCCTTCGGGGGATTTCTCTGGCGAGCATTGTATTAGTCTACTCCTGTCCATTGCGCTGACGTCGTTCTTTGGGGAACCCAGACAACAACTTTCGGCTTCGTTCTCAGGCAACACTTGATGCCAGCCTTCAATTTGAGCTAGAGCTCTTTGAGGGGATGCAGAAAGTGCTGCCTGGGGGTTTGCCTCCAGGTGTTAAAACTCACCTTTCCAAGGGAGAGTCCCTCCCCCAGCCACTGATCAACAATCTTCCTCCGTGTGTAGGAATTGCCGATGGGCATCAGATGTTGGCCGCCTGTCCCGTCCGCAGGAGAGTGTACCTTCACCTGTTCGGTATCTCCTCTTGGGGATTTGACCATTTTCAGCTTTTCCTCTTTTGGAGGAGACCTTCTCGCCCAGCCCTGCTGCAGCTACACCATCAGCTCATGATCGTCCTTCAGCTCGGGACCCCCAACATTCACTGTTCGCCAGCCTGTGATCATCACTCACTACACCGTTCGCCAGCTCATGATCGTTACTCGCCGTCACCAGATCGTGATCGTTGCTTTCCATGCCGTTTACCGGCTCGCGGTTCACCAGCCCCAGATCACTGATCGCCAGTTTTCCACTTGCCTGCTCACCGTTCTTCGATCGTCAATTCACCGTACTACAATCACCAACTTTTGCCAGTTCGCCATTCGCCAGATTGCCGTTCATCAGTTCGGCGATCATCAGATCCCTGGTTGACAACTCGCCGATCGTGCTGATCTACGTTCGCCAGCTCACCGATCAGCTCTCCGTTCGACGTCCCCAGCTCAACGATCAGCTCTCTCCGTTCACTGTTCGCTGGCTCGAGATTATCACTCGGCTGGTCAGGATAGTCACTAATCAGCTCTCCTTTAGGTCACTGTTAGTACCAGCAACCACTTCTAGCACCTGATGGATTTTTCTCTAGATACTTTTCCTTCCCCGGGTGAAGTCACTTCCTTGACGATATGTTCTGACGGAGACCCTCACTTCATTGAAGCTTTTATCTCTCGTGATGCCCTTACTATCCGAGAGTACCCTCATCTAGACAACATAGACGATCTTCCCCACCCTCTTTGGTTGCTGCTTAGATAACCCTCCACATATAGCATGCTTGTCCCTCTTTGAACCTAACCTAGCACTCTCCATCGACAGCAGGGGTAACACACAAAGGGTTAATCTTGGCGCTTAATACCCCTCTTGCCTCTTGGATTTGTTGGTTGTTATAAGCAGGGTTTATTCGGTTTTCATCTCCTCCAAACTTCGAAGAACCCGCATGCACGTGGCCTGGCTTCCTCATTTATTCTCCGGTCATTATGCCATTGGCGGACGTTCATCCTTCATGAACATGGCCAGGCTTCTTCCTCAATTCTCCAGTCATTGTGGACGTTCATCCCTCTTGAACGTACGTTCTTTTCCTACACTCCGTTCCTACTACGGAGCGGTTTTCGTACCCTGAGTTTGCTGCTTCTGCTGCTACCTCCCTTGTTTTACGTTATGGTATATGACTACCTTATAAGTTGATTCTGGATGGTTAGGACCTACACTCGTTGTACAGGCACCGGCAGCTGATTGGATCTCGTGCGTGGTTTGTGGAGGCAGATTCTTTGCATCCGCTCTTCCGCCTCCATCTGGAGACATAACTCCGTGGGGTTATTCTCTCTTTCATTCCCTCGGTTCTAGTGGTTCTAGGGATCTGAATTCAGCATAATCTGACGCAACAGCTATAGATCTAACGTATGCATCGGAGGATCCAGTTAAACCTTGGATGGATGACAGCCTTAGAACACCAGAGGTTGTCGGCATCTTGCTTGCTCCCAGTCTCCATCGGCCTATGCTCCCTTGGAACTTTGTACGATTATCTTCAGCCTCCATCCGCGGAATACTTTCCTGGAGAGATATGTACACCAAACCCTTCTCTGGGCTTAGTCTTGTATATCAACCCTCGGACGATGACTCTAACATAGCCGGACCTCTCTCTTTGGCTGGATTGTTCGGTAGGGATAGCTTCCTTTCTCGTCCTTAAGTGAGGTTTTTTCAGTAATGGGTAAACCAAGCTCAGAGTACTCTTCTCTTTTCGCTAAGAACAGAGAATCTGCAGCCAATCGAAAAGGGCATACACTCCTGTTTCTTCCCTCCTCCTTTGGAGGGTTGGGAGCAGTTCTCTCTCGATCCTCACAATCCAAACATCTGGTCTCACGGAAAGACAGTGTTTAACAAGATATCGCCGAGCTTCTACAGCCACTTCTTTCTTCAGAAGTCTCCAGTTTTAGCCTTTCCTTGAGGAACAAGTTTGACCTTCAAACTTTGTCATGCAACAAGACTTACGGTCATACAAGCAGTTAGCCCATGGCTTCCTGTAAAAGTTTGACCCACTAGGACTCACACCTAGTCGTGTTTTTTTTTTTTTTTTTTTTTTTTTTTTTATGGAAATCCTCCATCAGGCCAGTCATGTCAAGGATCGGTGCTTCAGTTTCGACAGCCCCTCAGGTTTTCACGGCCTTTACCTTAGGGTCACCCTGCTCCTTCAGGATCGGCCTCATTCTCCGAAGGCTTCAGGACGGCTGTCTGATCATAACAGTCTCGAGCTCTTCCAAGACATCTCTAATTTACCGTGATCTGAAGATTGGAGTAAATATCATGAGGTACCAGACTTCCATATCGGATACTGGTATACATAGTCAAGGTAATCAGCCTGAGGAAGCTTCCGCAGTCTCCGTCAAATCCAACCCCTTTAGGAACAGCCAAACCCCAGCTGCTTCAGCACCAGGGATCTTCCTTTTCTCTTATTCTCTACAAGATCCAAACAAGAGTGGGGCCTGGTAATGAGTTTGCCAGACGAGAATCTCATCCAAGGAGTCTACCTCCTCGTTTTTTCCAGGGTTTGACAGTTCCTACATATGTATCAAAGAAAGGGAAGGGAGGCCACATATGGTAACACACATCCTCAAGGCTCTGGTTAGAGCATGACTGGTACCGTCTCTTAAATCTCCTAGAGATTCAATCATCATCTTTCGGGATGAATCGGTTTGTGTCAGCAGATGTTGGTCCTTTTTTTTTTCTCTCTGTGTAATCACCTGTTTTGGTCTCCTTCGGGGAATTCCTCTGACGGAATTTGAATTTATCCATTCCCCTTCTATGGGAGACTCCCTCCTCCAGCCCTTGTTCAGCAGTCCTCGTACTTGCCGTAGGAATCGCTGGTCACGACGACAGGTATTGGTCTTTTCTCCCGCCCGAGGGAAAAGACTTTCTTCACCTAATAGGGTTGATTCACACTCGGTCTGGTCTCTTTCCGCTCTCGCTACAGTCACGGGTTGGTCAAATACTGCTACGTGATTTTAGGGAAGTATTCAAACTGGCGCTACGGTCTGCTTTCGCTCCTGTGACGATTCCTTCAAAAGATATTTTGACCGGAGCGTGACCGGACTGGAGCGCCAGTGGGAACCCATTTGCCGTGGTCTTGCTCCAAATAAGTCTGGCTTCTTCCTTCTTAAAAGTAAGTAGTGTTACCTTTTGCCTTGCTAAGTAATATATAATTTAACGAAAATACCACAATGGGATCATGTTAGATATGTAAATAATTAAGTTTTCTTTTTATTTATACTGGTAGCATAAAAAAAAACTGCAAATATTATTTACAAAATTTACTGATATTGAGGATTGTGATAAAATGTTAATAGAATTAGTGAAAAGCAAATAAGCTCTATGCAACCTGACCTCACTGTACTATAGTCATAATCAAGGTCTGTAGGATGGGTTTATACAGTATGTATATATATATATATATATATATATATATATATATATATATATATATATATATACATATATATACATATATAAATATATATATATATATATATATATATATATATATATATATATATATATATATATATATATATATATATATATATATATATATATATATATATATATATATATATAAATAAATAAATATATGTATATACATATATATATATATATGTATATACATATATATAATATATATATATATATATATATATCTGTCTCTTACACCTGAAGCGTTGCTCCAACATACAAAGTAAACAATACGCGTACGCGTGGAATTTTCTCGAAAGCGTCAACCGTGGTTTGTTGTTGACGCCTTTAGACGGCAGCACATCGGAGGGACGCCAATCGAGCGTCACCTTGATCAGTCCTCTCATCTTATGTGCATCATGTGGTTGTTCTCTATTCGCTCAGTTATTAACAGTGTTTTTTATCTTCCTTTTTCACGTGTTGTTTTCTGTGTTTCGTAATCATGGGTTCTAAAAAGCTTAGTTTCGGTTCAGGAAGTAGTAGTAGTGGTGAGAAAAAGAAGAAGTCAATGCTTTCATTAGAACTAAAGCAAGAAATAATAGAAAAGCATGAGTGAGGTGTACGTGTTAGCGATCTGGCTAAACAATATGGCCGGAATATGTCTACGATCTCGACGATCATAAAACAGAAGGCAGCCATTAAAGCAGTGAAACCTTCGAAGGGGATCACGATTATTTCCAAACGTCGTAGCCCTACCCTTGAAGAGATGGAACACCTTTTGTTAATATGGATCAAGGACAAGGAGATTGTTGGCGATACGATCACTGAAACGATCATTTGTGAGAAGGCCAGCGCTATCTACAGTGACTTGAAGGCGGCGGGCTCTGGGGGTGACGCGGGGGAGAGTTCAGCTGATCCTACGACGGAGGAATTCAAGGCGTCTCGAGGTTGGTTCGAGAAATTTAGGAAACTGACTGGGATTCATTCAGTTGTTCGGCATGGAGGAGCTTCGAGTTCGGACACCAAGGCTGCTAAAGACTTTGTTAAAAAGTTTGAAAGTATCGTGGCGGAGGAAGGCTACGTAGAGCAGCAGGCGTTTAACTGTGATGAAACCGGTCTGTTTTGGAAAAAGATGCGTATGCGAACGCACATTACCGCCGAAGAGAAGAAAATGCCTGGACATGAGCCAATGAAGGATCAGTTGACTCTTGCGCTTTGTGCCAACGCCAGCTTGGACTGCAAAATTAAGCCTTTATTAGTTTACCATTCCGAAAACCCTAGGGCATTTAAAGCACATAGAATTAATAAAGACCTGCTACATGTTCTATGGCGTGCTAATTCTAAGGCTTGGGTTACTAGGCATATCTTTGTGGAATGGGTAAACGTAGTTTTCGGCCCTGCTGTCAAGAAGTACCTTCATGAGAGGAATTTGCCTTTGAAGTGCTTGCTTTTTTTTTGGACAATGCACCCGCTCACCCCCTCCCCCGGACTCGAAGATGATATCATCGACGAATACAAATTCATCAAAGTGTTGTATCTTCCACCGAATACCACCCCTATCCTCCAGCCCATGGACCAGCAAGTCATCTCTAATTTTAAGAAGCTGTACACCAAGCACTTATTTAAGCAGTGCTTTAATGTCACGCAAAGCACCAACTTAACTTTGCGTGAATTTTATAGGAGCCACTTTAATATCGTGCACTGCTTAAAGATCATAGATCAGGCTTGGGAGCGAGTAACTCGTCGGACCCTGAATTCAGCTTGGAAGAAGCTTTGGCCTGATGCTGTTGCTCCCGGAGATTTCGAAGGTTTTGGTCCCGAGAATGAACCTGTGGTTGCCGGCGAGGAAGATGTCGAAGAGATTGTATCCCTTGGCAAGTCCATGGGTCTGGAGGTGGATGAAGATGACATCACCGAACTCGTCGATGAGCATCATGAAGAGCTCACCACTGAGGAACTCTAGGAGCTGCAAGCCATGCAGCATGATGAGTTCCAAGCGCATTTGAGTGAGTCGGAGGAGACCGAGGAGGTAGGCCAAATCTTAGGTACGGCGGAAATAAGACAGATGTTGGCATATCATCAACACATGGTTGATTTCATCGACAAGCATCACCCACAGAAACTTTAGGTTTGCTGTGTATTTGCACAGTTCGATGATGTTTGTTTAACTCATTTTAGAAAAATCCTCAAAAGCCGTACCAAGCAACTTTCACTCGTTAGTTTCTTTAAAAAATCTCTGCTAAAACGGTCTAGTGATCATGATGAAAAGAAAGAAAGTGAAGCAAAGAAAAGCAAGACCGAATCGAGTGAGAGTGATGAAAATTAAAAAGAAGAAAAAATTTAAAAAAAAAATATAAAATCATAAAAATGAAAAAAAAAATAAGCCAAGTTAAGTTAAAGTTCACGTAGTGTAAGTTAGTGTAAGTTATCGTACACTTTATTGTACAAAGTCGCCGTCCCTACCTCCTCGCTGATCTTCCATCTCCTCCTGCGTAGCAGTCCCTACATCTGCGCTGGCCTGTCGCTAAGGTAAAGTGTTACATAAAAACCCCTTATTTATTTATTATTTCTTTATTATTCTTTTTTTAGATAATTATACTGTATTATATTAATGTTGTGTAATTATGTGTAGCCAATTATTAAGGAGTTATTATAGGTTTTTAGGCTGAGGAACGAATTAAACAAATTACCGTGTATTCTTATGGGAATATTTGCTCCAACATACGATCGTTTTAACATACGAAACAGTTTCTGGAACGAATTAAGATCGTATGTAGAGGTATCACTGTATATATATATATATATATATATATATATATATATATATATATATATATATATATATATATATATATATATATATATATATATATATATATATATATGTATACAGTATACTGTATATATATATACAGTATGTGTGTGTGACAGAGAGGTATATAGTATGTGTGTTTGATAAAAAGAAACTATTTACACTGCCAAAATATATATTTCCTAGTCTCTCTGAACAATTTTCCCATACTATTTTGCTTTTTCCATATATTTATAATTTTGCCAAGACTTTGATGGGACCGAGAGCAGAGTGAGAGTGAACCGAAGGTGTGAACAGTACAGTATCTAGACCGAACCGAGATTGGAATGAGACTGGACCGATAGTGTGAATCAACCCTTGGCGCCCTTTGAGAGATTCCTCTGAGGGGAAATGGTCTGGCCTATTCCTCACCAGCACTCTTCGAAGCAGGCCTCATCATGGGCAGTCTTACCTCATTAGAGGACTCGGCTAGCCCATCAGACTCACTTTGCCAGCAAGACTCTTCTTGCACAACAGACGCATCACACCCACATGACACGTCTGCAAGTCCCGACAAAGAACCCTGGGAGAACTGCCTTTACGACATAATCTACTCTGACACCCACATATGAATATAGTTCACAAAGCCTAGCTTCGCTGCAACTTCATGCATGGAGTCTATCCAGCTCCTCTTCTCTCAGGGAACCCCCTTCTGCAACAAATTGCAAAGAGGATGGCTGAATACCAGTAATTTTTTTTCGGCTTTGTTCTTCCAGGCCTAGGGGACTTTTTTTTCTGTGGTTAGAAACGTGTAGGGGTTTTCTCTCCCCTCGAGGCCACTATTTCAGTAATATTTCCTCATTTTGCCTGTAGGAGTAAAGTCGTTCTTAGTCTCAGGCGATGAGAAGCCACTTCTCATCCTTTAGCCTCTCCTTCAGACCGAAAGGTTTTAACTTTTCTTATACTTCGTCATCGTCTCTTTTTGTTCCGAGTTTCAATCCTACTGGCCCACATTTGCAGGGTAAATCCCCTCCACGGGGCATGGTCCACTTCCTTCAGTCTCGGGAGTACCCCTGGCGATCCAGGACTCCAAGTAGCAGATCTTCACCTGACCTTGAGGACAGGTCTCCCATCGCATGGCCTCATCCAAGAGAGTGGGTGTACTCCATAGGTCACCCTCAACGTCTCTCATTCATGACAAAGAACAGAGTAACACTGTTTCTTTCCATGCAGCTTGGACCTCAGGTTCAAGCTCTTCAGATTGGAAGTTTTTCGTAGAGTGGTCTATGGTCCACATCAATGGCTTCAATACCAGTGATTAACTTTAGGGTCGACCTCAAGGAAGCTACATAGCTTGCCCCCGAGTGTTTGGCACTCATCAGCCCAAGGAAGGTCAAAGAAGGGTCACCAAGAATATTCTCAGCTGGGATTCACAAGGTTATGGACCAGATATTGAATCCCGATCCTTCCTCTCATAGAGATGACCTAGAGCTCGATGTTAAGAGCAGGATATGCCCCTAACATTTACAAAAACTACTGTTACGCAGGCCATGCTAGCTGAAGTGTGAAAGTGCTAATGACCTTTATCGCTCACTTCCTGCAAGACGTGACCCACAGGAACATGGAGCTGTTCTCCATTGTCCTTGTAGTGGATACTCAATATAGGGTTTATAACACCTCAAGCTCCTTGATGGACAAGTAGCAAATGGAAAGGGCGGAGTTTAACCATGGCTAAGCCTGGGATGAATGACAAAGAATGATTGGCTCTTTCTTTCATCTTTCCTCCCTACGAGGCAACCGCTTTTACGGTACTCTGCAAAGCTGACTAACACCGTCAGTAGGTGAAACCATTTCCTTTGTGTAACCTGGTACAGTTAGATGT
The DNA here is from genome assembly GCF_036898095.1 of Palaemon carinicauda. NCBI lineage: Eukaryota > Metazoa > Arthropoda > Malacostraca > Decapoda > Palaemonidae > Palaemon > Palaemon carinicauda. The sequence goes on from NC_090752.1 coordinate 81,091,837, forward strand.
ATGTTTTACATCCCCCATAAACAACACCCCCCCCCCCCCCCGGGGGAGGGGGGGGGTGGATTAGGGTAACTTCTATGGTTAATTCTAAGATTCCTACATTTCTAAGAATATTTACCTAGACTAGTCACACTGCTAGTATCACTCATCCATGAATAGTTTAGCAAGGTTTCTTCCTGTTACGTGTGGAGCACATACAGAGAACCTCTTGTCGAAATCCAGCCAGTTGGGCGGACTTCCACCCTCCTAATGGTGGTCATCCTTAATAAATAGTGTAAGGTTTTTAGTAGTGTCAAAACAAATGACAAATTTGGAAGTAATTTGTATTTTTTCTAACAATACAAAATAGCCATCACCTGTTCCCCAAGAAGTCCTGCCTGCAATAAAAAGTGATTAGACAACATAGGTGTCTGTGACCGGGGTCGCCAGCCACCCCAGCTGCCCTACCTACCTCATTGCTAACCAGCGGAAGGGTACTTTATAACACGCTAAAAGTCTTATGGCTAGTTTCAACTTTGCCGAAAGTATAATCCCTAATATATGGCTACAGGTTTATATCGTTAGGAAAAATACAAATTACTTCCAAATTTGTCATTTTACTTTTAGAAAATTATCATCCGAGACTTATGGTCTTGAGTTCTTTGAATATAAATGGCTGTTTGTTCCAACACAGATACTTACCTTGAACTACTTTCTTAGGAGTTACCTGTAATCTCCTCTCAACCGACCAGAGTTTTGTGTAGTATACCCTACCTCCGTTTTCTATGGAGGACTAACCCAGGAGTAAGGAGAAAGTGCCCTGATGGTAGACCTGAGCTAGGTCGGCGTTAGCTTGGGTCCCGCTAGTCAGTAAGTTCTCTGGTCGCGTCGTGTTACCATCACGCCGCTCTCATTCTCTTACGACCCTTTGTGTCCCGACTCGTGTGTCCCACGTGGTTACCGCGTGGTATCTCTGTGCTTTCCCCTTGTGTTCTCGCGTGTTCACTGCCTTTCCTTGTGTTTCCCAAGTGAATTCCTTGATTATTCCCTTCGTACCTGTGTCTTGTGGTTGTGTGCGATGGAGCAGATCCGCCGTTGTCCTGGGCCTAGAGCCGGAAAGTCGTGTGGAGCGTTCCTTTCCAAGCCCGAAGTGGACCCTCATTCCCTTTGCTCTTCCTGTAGAGGCCGTGTGTGCTCGCCGTCGGGTACGTGCGATGAGTGTGTTAGCTGGAATGGGATCCAGTGGGTGCGTTATGGCACTAAAAAGAAGAAGTCGTCGAAACGTTCGCCCAGGAAGTCTAGCATCTCTTCGCCGTTACGTCGCCAAGTGGACTGTCCGACGGGGCTTCTGTCTCGCCTTCCCCTACCCAGAGTAGGGGACGAGGTAAGTTCGTTGCGGGGAAAGTGCCGAGGGCCCTTCCCCAGGAGTCTAATGTATATGATGTGGGGGTTGCTGGGCCTTCTCAGGCTAGTGGGGAGCCTGATTGTGCTGTGTCTGGGAGTTCTGGAGACTCTCCCCTTGTGATTGGGGGGCACGTCTCCTCCTCCGACCCCATGTGGAGTAGTAACGCTGTACCTGTCTCTTCGCCCGCTTCTTGGGCCTGTGTTTCAGGTACTTCAGCGGCTGGTAGCGTCCAGGAGAAATTAGACTCTACGGTAGGTGAGCCCTTCGGGTGGAGGCTCCCTAAAACGCCAGGTAGGTCCCCGTTGCGGATGGAAGAGGGCCTGGATACCTGGTTCCCAAGTGTAGTGCGACCGCCGTGCTTTCCAGCTCCTCTGACAGCAGTTCCGGATTCTTTTCTACAACCCTCGGCCTCTGAAACTCAACAGGTCGCGAAGACCTCCGTGGCCCCCGCTCCCGTCCGTCGTTCGGGTTGTACAGTATCGTCGGGTTCTTCGGAGGGAGGTTCTTCGGTCTCTTCAGAAGGTGAAGCGAGGAGGCGGCGCCGACAGCGGAGGGAGAGGTCCAGGAGCAGGCGTTCCCGCTCAAGGTCCCACTCGAGATACAGTAGGAAACGATCCAGGTCACCGCGGAGGAAGTACAGGAAGAGTAGGTCCCCCGATGGTGAATAAGTCTTCGTTCCCCGCAGGAGCGATTTTCAACGTTCCCCTAGCCGACGGTCCAGGGATTATTCGCCACGAAGGCCCTCGACCAGCCGCGAGTATGACCCTCGCAGGGAGCAATGCGAGAAGGCCTCTTCAGGCAGGCGTAAGACCGCGAAGCTTCCGGCTCAACCTGCCCAGCGGGGGGAGCCGTGCCTTCGGACGGGCAGCCTGGTCGGGTCGGCACAGCTGACTCGGGCTTTGGACTCACAGGAACGGTTTCCTCCGTCGGGTCAGCCCACGGAAACCGCGTCCTCGTCCTCCAAGGATATTCTGCGGACGGTAGTTCTCGCCAGCACGGCGATTCCCGTCCCGGCCCCCAACCCTGGTGCGGAGGTTCCCGTCGGGGCAGACCGCTACCACCGCAGGGGTGTGCCTGTTGATCCAGAGCCAAAGCGCCCGGTAGGAGTGCCCGGTGACCCGGCTCCTCGGGATCAGGCGGAAGGTACTGCTGACAGCAGAGAAGGTTCCCCGACCGAGGACTCGGCGTATCGGAAAGTAATAGGCTTGATACGAAGGCATCATCGGTTTGAGGAACTTGTTCCAACCGACGAGGACTTCTGGAGGTCCAGCCTGAGTCGGTTGATGGAGGCACCCGTCCAGCAGAAAACCTCCCTGGCCCTGCCTGTGGCCAGGGATCTAGTCCTGGGACGGGCTCACGTTGATAAGGTTGTGGCAGGCAATGCCGAAGCTCCCAAAACACAGAGCTCCTCAAAGTTACTACAGGGACTCAGGTCCCAGAGTAGGTTTTATGTGCCAGAAGGGCAGCGACCGGGAGCCTGCAAAGTGGAGCCTTCCCTCGAAGTTCTGGGACAGGGTGCCCCGGAAGACAGAGCCTCCTCAGCCCCGATTTGCTTTTCGCAGTCGGAGGCAGCATGATGGAGGAGATGTCGAAAGACTTGGTGCACGTCTCCTCTTGGTTGGACTGGTGGGCCTCCACGCTGGTAGGGGTACAAGCCACCTATGACTTGACGGACCCGGAGCAGCAGAACCTACTGAAGGAGCTTATCATCTCCGGGGGCAAGACTGAAGTTCCTTACATATCAGTCCCTTGCCCTTTCAGCGAACTGGGTTCTGCGCAAGAGGGATACTATCCAGGCGAAGCTTTCCCGGAAGATCCCGGACAGGGAGGCGAGGGCTATGAGGAGCCTTCCTGTGTGGGGTGACTCCATGTTCCCCTTAAAACAGCTGGAGGAGATAATGGAGAAGGTAGCTAAACGGAAGGAAGTGGGTGCTCCCAGACCTCAACTGGTAAGGAGGCCCCCCTACAAGAGGTCAGCATCAGATGGGCCCTCTACTTCTCAGGTCCCTCCTAGCCTGACGAGGAGAGATGCCCCTTCTTCCTCGTGGGCTTCAGCACCACAGCCCCCCCGTAGAGGGGCTCCAGCAGCGTCTGCCTCTTTTAGAACAGCTTATTCGGCTTCCAGGAGAGGCCGTTCAGGCCGCTCCTCCAGGAGGAGGTAGAGTGGGAGGCCCCCTACTCCTGCCCAAGCCTCAGGTTGGAGGTTGCCTCAGACGACATTGGCAAGCATGGAGGGCTCAAGGAGCGGAACCCTGGACAGTATCCGTACTGAAGGAAGGGTACAGGCTCCCGTTCTTAACGGAACCTCCACCTTTGATTCCGGCCAGCCTGACGGAGTGGCTGGTACCCAAGGACCCGTTGAAGAGGGCGGCCCTTCAAGAAGAAGTGTCCACTATGTTGGAGAAGGGTGCCATGGAAGAGGTCCTACATCCTGGACCGGGTTTCTACAGCCGATTATTCCTGGTAGAAAAGGCCACGGGGGGATGGAGACCGGTGATAGACCTGTCAGCTCTCAACAAGTTTGTTTGCAAGACGGATTTCAAAATGGACACTCCGAAGTCGTTCTTGCAGTCCTTGAGGGAGAAAGACTACATGATGACCATAGACCCAGAAAAATCGAACCTGTCTCCCTCCACCAGGATGACCTACTTGGGGATGACACTGGATTCCTGACTAGTGAAGGCCTTTTCGTCAAAGGAACGGGTAAGCAATCTAATAAAGATCCTTCTGCCTTTCCTTTCGGGGCAAACCAGGAGAGCCAAGGACTGGCAAAGGCTAATAGGTCATCTGGTGTCATTGGAGAAACTGGTTCCCCAGGGGAGGCTCAGGCTCAGGGGCATCCAATGGAACCTGAAGGGTTGCTGGAACCAACTGGACTCGCCCCAAAAATTAATCCCAGTTCTGCCAGACACAATACCCTCCCTGGAGTGGTGGCAGTGCCGGTCGAATACGCTCAAGGGGATGCTCTTCGCGACCGAGCCTCCCGAGATGCTCCTATTCACAGACGCCTCCAATGAGGGATGGGGAGCACATCTCCTCAACGAGACGGCGAGAGGAACCTGGACGGACGTGGAGAAAGGCCTACACATCAATGTCCTGGAGTTGAAGGCAGTCCAAAAAGCTTGTCTGCAGTTCATCGAACTTCTAAGGAGAAACACTGTGGCGTTGATGTGCGACAACGCCACAGTAGTCGCGTACATAAAGAAGCAAGGAGGCCTCAAGTCAAGGGAGTTGTGCGATCTCGCCCTAGAGATCCTGGATTAGGCGGAGTCGAACCAGATAGTGTTATCGGCAAGGTTCATCCCTGGGAAGAAGAACGTCCTAGCCGACAGTCTCAGCAGGATGGGTCAGATAGTGGGAACAGAGTGGTCCCTCCTCCCAGAAGTAGCCAGGCTCATCATTCAAAGATGGGGTTCCCCAGTGATGGACCTCTTTGCAACCAGACTGAACGCACAACTCCCCGTGTTTTGTTCTCCTGTCCCAGACCCAAAGGCAGCCTTGGAGGATGCCTTTCAGCACAAATGGGACAACCTCGACGTGTAAGCTTTTCCCCCCTTCACGTTGATCAGGCAAGTGCTCAACAGAGTAAGGGCTGCCCGAAACTTAAGGATGACTTTGGTAGCGCCCTGGTGGCCGGAGAGAGAGTGGTTCGCGGATCTAAAAGACCTGGCATGCCTTCCTCCATGGCCACTCCCCGACAGGCCAGATCTTCTACAACAACCACTCTTTCTCAGGTTCCACGACAACCCACAGTCTCTACGCCTTCACGCCTGGAGACTATCGAGCGACTCCTGAGGAAGGAAGGATATTCGTCAGGAACTGCAGAAAAGATGTCGCGTTATCTGAGAAGGTCGTCGGCAGCGGTCTACCAAGCGAAATGGGCCTCTTTTACGAAGTGGTGTGCTTCAAAGAACATCAAGCCCCTCAAAGCCTCAGTCCCAGATATCGCAGACTTTCTAGTATATCTGAGAGACGAGGCGGGGATGTCAATCCCAGCTATAAAAGGAGTACATGCAGCCTTGGGTCAAGTCTTCCTCCTGAAGGTCATCGACCTGGGCTCCTCTAGACACATCTCTATACTTATCAGGAGCTTTGAACAAACCTGCCCTCCTCAAACCATTAGGGTGTCTCAGTGGGACTTGGCTAGGGTTCTGAAGATGTTAAGTACCCCCCGTTCGAACCGATGAAAGATATTGTAGACAGGGATCTCACTCTCAAGATGGTCTTTTTGTTGGCCTTGGCTTCTGCAAAAAGAGTAGGAGAGATTCATGGGCTGTCTTACTACGTCTCTCATTCGAAGGGGTGGAGAGAAATCTCCCTCAAGTTCGTCCCTTCTTTCGTGGCAAAAACCCAGAATCCAGCAGTCTGGGATCCTAAGTTCGAGGGGTTCTCAATGCCAGCCATTCCTAAGACTGGGAATCCAGAGGATTTGAGGTTGTGCCCCGTCTGTGCCGTTAGGAAGTACCTTGAGAGGACCACATCTCCGGCCGAGTATCAAGAGTCTTTTCGTCTCCACAGGTGTTACGAAGAAGCAGGTATCGAAGAATACCATCTCCTTTTGGTTGAGACAGGTTATTGCCAGGGCCTATAAGGAGGAGGGACTGGCCCTGCCATGTACTCCTAGGCCCCATGACATTAGAGGCCTAAGCACTTCTTTAGCCTTTGAGAAGAACATGGCAGTGGGCCAGATCCTTCGGGCGGGCACCTGGTCGAACCAGTCGACCTTTACTGCCCATTATCTCAAGGATTACTCAAGGAGGTCTTTGGACGGGTTTTCCATTGGGACAGTCATCTCCGCGCTCCAAGCGATTCAACATTTTGTGGCATTATGATAAAATTGCGTTTGATATAAAGACGATCTATACAGTTTAAATTTTACAAAATTCGGTACAATGTTATTCAGTTGACAATATTGAAGAAATTCTAGATCGAGTTTGGCTTTCTCCAACTTCCTGACACGCCTCTCCAGAGTCCTGCACTGTGAGAGAAGTCCAGCTCCATAACGATGTCGAACAAGATCGTGAAAGTGAAGGAAGCCTCTCGATCTAATGCGGAGAAGGAAAAGCAGCACATAGAAAAAGCTAATATTTTCATGTGCTCCCTGGAGGAGACCATTCTGGAAAATTGCCCTTTAAGTTATCATCCCTGGTTTTATGTTAGGTATGTGGATGATACCTTTGCTCTATTCAGAGATGAGTTCGGCGCTGAATCATTCCTTGACTTTGCCAACTCACAACATGAAAACATATCATTCACCGTAGAAAAGGAGGAAGATAACAAACTCCCCTTTTTAGATGTGTCGGTGTCTAGAAATAGAGAAGGTTTTAGTACCACGATTTTTAGAAAAAAGACGTTCACTGGGTTAGGTTCAAACTTTTATAGCTCTTGTTTTTATAATTTTAAAACTAATTCTATTTTTACTCTTCTCCACAGAGCATTCCTTTTGACCTCTAGTTGGGAATCTTTCCATATTGAAATTATTTATCTATGTGAATATTTTAAGAAAAACTGTTTCCCAACCAAAATGTTTTTTAAACTTCTTAATAGATTATTGAATGACAAGTTGGCTCAGACTCCAAAAACCCTTAAAGTTCCTAAGCTAAAATTTTATGCGAGTTTTCCTTTTCTTCATGAGGATTTCCTTAAGAAAAAGTTTACAGAAATTATCCAACAACACTTCCCAGCTATGGAAGTTAAACTCATCCCTAAGAACCCTCTCACTATTGGCTCGCTTTTCCACTTCAAAGATCGATTGAGTCCTTATATGTCCTCTGTTGTGGTATATAAATATAATTGCCCAAAGTGTAACTGGGACCTACGTAGGATCTACCAAGAGGTTGTTAAAGTCAGAATTGATTCCCATAGAGGTGTTAGCTATCGAACTGGTTGCAGAGTATCCAACCCTGAACATTCTAATATTCGGATTCATGCTGGAATGTGCAAACAAAATATTGAAAACAAAGATTTTACCATCATTGGTCAAGTGTCAAATAACCATGACTTACCTCTTCTTGAATCCATATTGATGAAACGACTAGTTCTGTCGTTAAATACCCAAGCTGCTTCTATTCAGTTGTATTTGTCATAGTTTTCTTTGGTTTATTTTCTAACTCTTGTTGTCATACAGTTTCTCACTACGCTTCTGCGAGGTTGGTTCCACTACTTTGTCTGATGTATATATATTTATTTATTCATTTTTTTCCTTTTAATTTTCATTTAAATTTCAACTTTTTTATAGTTTTGAATGAATTTGTAAAAATTTTAACTTTCTTAATTCTTTTGTATATGTTTTATTTTTAGCCCTGGACAATGTGATTAAGAATCACAAAACGTTGGGAATAATAAATAAGGACAATTTGAACTACTCTTTCCCTATCCATACCATGAAATTAGATATATATGTATATATATATATATATATAGATAGATAGATAGATAGATAGATAGATATATATATATATATATATATAGATATAGATATATATATATATATATAGATATATATATATATCTATATATATATATATAGATATATATATATCTATATATATATAGATATATATATATATATCTATATATATAGATATATATATATTTAGATATATATATATTTAGATATATATATATATATAGATATATATATATATTTAGATATATATATATATATATATCTATATATATATATATATATATGTATATATATATATAGATATGTATATATATATATATATATATAGATATGTATATATATATATATATATAGATATGTATATATATATATATATATAGATATGTATATATATATATATATATATCTATATATATATATATATATATATCTATATAGATATATATATATATATATCTATATATATATAGATATATATAGATATATATATATATATATATATACCTTATTCCTATATCTGTTCATTTAATATTTTATATAAAATATTTTGCTACATTTTATATAGGAATCAGAGAATGCCTAGTGCTTTCTCATTCAAACCCTTGACAGAATAGTAAGATCTCTCACAACGGGCATGTCTACTTTTGGTCTTATGTGAAAGAGTTTAAAAGTGCAAGTTTTTTAGTGCTAAATTAATGCAGTGAATTTATGCAATACAGTGGAGGGTACTTCTGCTCGGACCTGTCGTTATCCTAGCCTTAGACCTTTTCCAAGCTCCCCAACCCCTGGGAGAAGGAATGTCGATCGGCGAGAGGTGTTAGCTTGGTGCCGACCGTCTTGTAAGACCCGAGCAGAATTCCCCTCGAGCGTTCCTGTTGACACTTCCCAGAACGCTCCCCCCTCGCCGTAAGTAAGGCAAGGTAAAAGTGTTATCTAACGCCGAACGCAGAGCTTTGGCCAGCTAGCTATCGCTGCTGTAAGAGTTTGACACTATGTTTGTAACTTAGTGCAACTTCTTTGTCTTTCTTGTTCGATGATCGACCATTCTAGCGCAAGAGTCTGAATCGTGATCGGCATTGTTCCGAGAGTCACGTGATGCTTAACATCAAGCAGTCACAAGACGTAACGTCAGACTGTGTGGTTTTGGCCGTGACTTGAGGAATCGCAAGTGTGTTTAATCGCGAGCGTCTGAATCGTGAACGGCATTTTTCCGAGTGTCACATGAAGCTGAATGTCAAGCAGTTGCATGGCGTCTGGCTTCAAACAGTTGGACTTGACGTTGAATGTTAGGCAGTTAGATGTGACGCTGAGTGTCGTGCAGTTCCATGGAGTCAAGCTTCCAGCAGTTGACTTGACGTCGAGTGTCTAGCAGTTAGAGGTGACACCGAGCGTCAAACATTTGCATGGCGTCATGAGTCCAGCAGTTGGACTTGACGTCTAGTGTCAAGATCGCGAACGTCTTAGTTCCGATCGTAATGACCATAAGCGTCTAGCGTTGGAACATTGTTACGCCAGGTGCTATATTAAAAGATATAGAAATAAATATTAACTGGAAATATTTTGTTTTCTCAGACCAAGGCCCTCTTGAACTACCTCTTGGTGTCTGTTGGAGGGCGAGAATTAAACCTCTAAAAACATTGAGGCCAGAATTCAGGACCTTGAGAAGTTGTCTCCTAGGAAACAAGGCATCTCTACCTCGGTTAGAGACGTGTAGGAGGAAGGATTGACGATCTCTTTTCCCGTATTTATCTTTTAGTGGAATTCTCTCAGGAGAAGTTCCTAAGATCCTTCTCCCTTCAGTTGACTTAAGGAACTCATGAGAGTTTTTTCTGAAGAGTTTCCAATTTATTTGTGCCTGCTGCTCCTCGTCCCGCCTTCAGAGTTTTCGCTAAGGAAGGCGTCTAAGGAGTCTCTGTTTACTAAGATGGTGTGGGTAGGACAGTGCAATAGCACGTCCTCAATGCAGCAATAAGAGCCTTACTGCAGATGTTGGTGCAGCAACATTTTCAGCTGGAGCAGCAGGAAGTGCATTAGTGCTTTTGTGAGAGAAGGCAGCGTACCCTTTTTTGCTGTGTGCTTGTGGACGTAGGTCTTTGGGGTCTTGAGTCTGATCCTCCGTCAAAACTCTGAGCAACAAATGCTCCAGTACAACCGGCTTTGTGAGAGAAGTCATTGTACATAGAAAAATTCTCGATCATCTAATAGAGCTTGAGGATGATGAGACTGAATGCAATGAGGCATAAAAACCTATGAAGCCAGCTTCCTTATCAGGTATGCCAGGATAGCAAAGGTGGAGGTCTAGCCACGTTAAGGTCGAGGACCTGTTGGCAGCCCCGAAGAGACTTTTACAGCCCCCTGGGTGGATCGCTGAGTCTTTGAGGAATGCAGGCAATGAAGCAGGATAACTTTGCGCCAAACCCCTTTTTTCTTCCTCTCTTCTCCCTCAAAAGTTGGTCAAAGACACAGGTTTTGGTGTCTAAATCAGCAGGAAAGTTTCTGCATACTTTTTCTCTAAACCGCAGACAACAGTAGGAGCCAGACTTAACTACTTCTAGCGAGTCTGTGAGTCTGTGCTATTACTAAAGAATGGATGCAAAATCTTTTTCCTAGTGAAACCTCCTTTATTAGTTACTCCGATAGATCTCTCTACCAAATACAGAGGGAGCCTAAGAGACAGGGTATGCAACATCAAATCTCTCTTTTTGTAGAGGAAGGCTATTGTCCGGTCCTGGATGTCACTGCTCTCAACGCCTTCGTTCAGAAGACAAAGTTCTCTATGAAGACATCGAAATCAGTCCTTACAGCGGTAGGAAAGGTCCACTGGATGGTCTCTTTAGACCTCCAGGATGCTTACTTCCACATCCTCATCCATCCGAACTTCAAGCAATACCTGAAGGTTTGTGTATCGGAGGAAGTTGTCCAGTTTTGGGCTCTTTGTTTTGGTCTAAGCACCACCCCTCAAATAGAGGGTGCGTCTGTTAGGATCTGTCATTCTTCTAATCCATAGACCTCTTCCAAGGAATGTTGACTTTTTGAAACTTCTTCCAAGCTGCCTTTCCCCTGGTAGAAGGAATGTCGAACGACAAAGGAAATGAGAGGCCTTAGCTCCCGAGCAGACGCCTCCTCGAGCCTACCTGTTGATGCTTCCCAGGACGCTCACCTTCATCATAGGTAAAGTGAGGTTAAAGTGTTTTCGTCTTCGGATGACGCAGCGCCCAGACGAGACTGGCGTATCATGACACAGCAAGCTTATGGTTGTAGTCTTTGGAGCAGTCTTGAGCGTGTTTTCTTTCTACGGAAGAAAACTCTCCTACCAAACATCCTTTAAGGATGTCGGCAACTGTCAAATAACGTCCAACTCACCCAGTTGCAGGACAGTTGTCGGAGCCTAGCATGACATCGGTTCATTCTCCTTCTCCACCGTTAAACTGGTTATCGTCTTCTGGACGCTCTGCATGTTTTTTAAACGGTATAGAAAGAGAGCTTGTGGTAGACGTGACGTCTCCTGTACCACAACAGGTTGACCCTATTTTTATTATGCTGCTAGATATGCATCAGAAGCTCTCTTCGTTCATGCTAGTTTATCAGCCTGCGAACAACAAAAGAGTAGCAGGCCTGGACCTTGAGTGTCATGTAACTTCGCCAAGAATGAACGCACACCTGGACACCAAGCGTAGTGAGGCTACTAGTTGAGATGTTCTTGATGACGAACATCTTTACAACTCCCTAGTTAAATGTCGTATTTTAGCCATTTTAACTCAGGGAGTCAAGCAGACAGACGTGACGTCGAAAGTCCTCCTAACGGGACGTCGAGCTTCTAGCGGAACATGACGTCGAGCGTCCAGCAAGACGTGACGTCGAGTGTCTTATCAAGACGTGATGTCAACCATCAAGCAGAGTGCGAGCACGAGCGCCAAACAGCTTGAGACATGGACTTGTACGCATTTCCACTGTTCAATTCATTACAAAGTGATGCAAAAGTTTGTGTCACACGAAAGGATCGGATTGACTCTAGTGGCCCTCTTTTAGCCCGCAGAGAGTGATTTACAGATGTACTGTAATGGATGATAGACACTCAAAGAAGTCTTTCATTAAGAGTGGATTTACTCAAACAACCGCACATGGACGGTACCATCTAAATCTCCAAGCTCTTCATCCAACTGTCTTCAGATTATCGAAAAACTCACAAGAACTAGAGGTTTTATCGAAGGAAGCTACTACAGTAGAGCTATTGCAGGAGCAAGGAGTACTTCTTCCATCAAGGTTGGACTTTTCTAATGTTAAAGACCTACAGAAACTCCTCAAATCGTTTGAAACATCAAAGCAACAGCTCCAGGATTCACCATTTTGGAATCTGAATATTGTCCTGAAGTTCATTATGACTGACAGGTTTGAGCCCTTGCATTCAGCTTCATTTAAGGACCTCACGATGAAGACTCTATTTTTGGTCAGTCTGGCGACAGCTCACAGAGTCAGTGGGATTCATGCTTTTAGCTTAAATGATTGGTTTTTTTTTAGATCACAAAGCTATCTGCTCATTGCAGTTAGGCTTTCTCGCAAAGAACGAACGCCCTTCTCAACCTTGACCCAAGGCTTTTGAGATTCCGAACCTTTCGGATGTGGCTGGCAAGGAGTTAGAGAAGGTCCTGTGCTCAGTAAGAGCCCTGAAGTTATATCTGAACTGAACGAGAGAGTTGCGAGGCTAGTCGGAAGCTCTTTGGTGCTCGGTCTAGAAGTCCTCGTTACAGATGTCGAAGAATGCTCTTGCATTCTTCATCAGGCTCTTAATTAAGAGGCTCATGCACTTTGCAGTAAGGCAGACTGCAAGTTTTTATAAAGGCCAAGACGCTTGAAGTTCAAACTGTAACAACTTCGGTGGCCTTCAAACAGAATAGATTGCTGAAAAGCATTAAGGACACCATCTTTTAGAGGAGTAAATCTGTGTTCGCTTCACATTATTTAAAACTTGTCCAGACTCTTCTTGAGAACTGCTTCACTCTGGGACCATTCTTAGCAGTGAGTGCAGTAGTGGGGGAAGGATCCACCACTACGTTCCCATAATCCTAATACCCTTTTCTTCTGTAGGAACTTTTGTATTTTTATGGTTGCTTGGAGATTGGTCGACAGTCTTCCACAATCATTGATTTTAGCAGGTGGTCAAATTTTGTTCCTTGAGAGAGCCCGGAACAAGGGTATTGGTTGAGGTCCTGTCAATATAGAGGTTTTTAGACCGTTTTGACAGCTCCTAGAGGTCTTCAGTCCCCTGAGTGGATCACTGGGTCTCATAAGGAAAGCGGACTAATGACTGGTATCATAAAAGTCAGCTTCCTTATCAGGTACGAACCCTTAAGCTTGTTTTTTAACTTTTAAGTAATATTCCAGCAATGTTGGCTGTCTCTGACCCTCCACCAAGGGTGTCAATCAGCTATATATATATATCCACCGGGTAAGTCAAATGTTTAAAAATGATATTTTCATTATAAACTAAATTTTTGAACATACTTAACTGGTGGATATATATAATTTAACTCCCGCCCTCCTCCCCTCTAGAGACCTATGGGCATAGAAAATATGAGGATACAGGGAGTGGTTCTACGTACTGTCGCTTGAGGTCTCACTGGTGGTACACCTGGCTACTCAATCTGCGATTGCCACAAGTTTTGAATTTCTGCCGTGACGTCAGGGAGTTGAGCTATATATATATCCACCAGGTAAGTACTGTATGTTCAAAAATTTATTTTATAATGAAAATATTATATTAGGCAGTACTTATTGTGTTAATCGACTGTACATAGGCAATGGGCAGTAAGTTGGAAGGTTAAAGAGCTATTCCAACTTAAGGCAGCAAGTATTCATGGATTTTCGCTCTTCGCTCCTGTCATCTTACCTTCAGTTGCATTCCACCTCTCTAGTAGTGTGTGGAAGTCAGGAATATGAAAATCAGAGGAGGTTCATAGAAATAAAAAAATTTTACTAATGAACTTTATTTCTATACTCACCTGATGTTCGTATACATGCCCACCCTCCTCCCCACTGTCTCGTGTTGTTAAGAGGATGGAGATAATTTTGACTGCGAAACTGAGAAGTCTAAAAGGTTGACAGTTGCCACTTACTACTAGAATGTCCATTCTTTTACTGAAGTGCCTGTGTTTGTGTATTGAAGGGAAGAAAATGGGAAAACTGTAATATTTTAAAATTCTACGTTAAAGGTCTATCAACCGAGCTTCTTGGGAAGAAGCATTATGAACATCAGGTGAGCATAGAAATAAATTTTATTTAAAAGAAAAATTTTATACTTTGGAATAGATTCCTTAAGTTTAGTTTTTCAATATTAAACTTAGCCGGTGATTATATAAGCTGCAGCTCTGCTGCCCGACAGAAAAACTCAACGTTCAAAATACGCCAGCGATCGCTATGCAGGTAGGGGGTGTACATCAACAGCACCATCTGTCGAGCAGGTACTCAGTACTCAATGTAAACACAGAACCAATTTTCTCTCTGTCGTGCCACCGGCAAGACTTACCAGGTACTTATTTATTTTATGTTTGTTATTTTGAATAACTGCTAAAATGAAATACAAAATACTTAGCTCATAATAATGTAAACAAGTAATGCTGGTCTCTACCCACCCCCCTGGGTGTGAATCAGCTTATATAATCACCGGCTAAGTTTAATATTGAAAAATGTTATTTTTATTAATAAAATAAATTTTTGTTTATACTTACCCGGTGATTATATATTAAAGGACCCTCCCTTCCTCCCCAATAGAGACCCAGTGGACCGAGGAGAAAATTGGTTCTGTGTTTACATTGAGTACTGAGTACCTGCTCGACAGATGGCGCTGTTGATGTACACCCCCTACCTGCATAGCGATCGCTGGCGTATTTTGAACGTAGAGTTTTTCTGTCGGGCAGCAGAGCTGCAGCTTATATAATCACCGGGTAAGTATATTCAAAAATTTATTTTATTAATAAAAACAACATTTTTTTAATAGTTTATAAGATTCAAGTTTTTGGAATAGTAATATTTTATACATTATGCCAGCATGTTGCGTATGTTGCACTTGATCAACAATTCATAAACAAATTCTGTATTTCACTAGTTCATATTTCAGTTACACTTCCAGGCTACTGATGCAGACAGAAAACATTGTAAGGATTTCGTTCCTCTTGTAACTTGTCAACCTCAACTGTATAGTGCTCCTAGTTGGGTTTGCTATCTTCTCATTTAACAGTCTAACTTCTATAAATTATAAATTTATAGTTCTCATTTTAGAATTAATCATTTGGGGAAGTCATATTGGATTTTAGGATAAAAGCTACTAAGTATTGAAAGGATAGTAATGATTTGTATGTCAGCATCGGGCAAATTAATAAAAGGACACATTATAGTGAGGTAATTTTCTGATTCACTACAGTATTTTTTCTTTTAGTCAAGCAAACTGTTTGTCCAATTAGAATTATTTTTCTGTTTCAGAGGAAAATTGGCACCGGTGAAATTCGATAGATATGGAGAAGACCTTCTCTTTTATATGTTTTATTCCAATGCTGGTGATATGTTACAAATATTAGCGGCAATGGAATTGTAAGTACTAGATATGTAATCTCTCTCTCTCTCTCTCTCTCTCTCTCTCTCTCTCTCTCTCTCTCTCTCTCTCTCTCTCTCTCTCTCTCTCTCTCTCTCTCTCTCTCTCTCTCTTTCTCTTTCTTTCTTTCTTTCTTTCTTTCTTTCTTTCCTTCTTTCTTTCCTTCTTTCTTTCTTTCTTTCTTTCTTTCTTTCCTTCTTTTCCTTCCTTCCTTCCTTTGTTGAATCTATAACCAAACAATAAATTTTTTTTATGGAGTATGAGCGTAATGAAAGTTGAGATATTTAGCTGTCAGGTATGATAAGGGATCTGAATTGAACTTTTTCACTGTTCCTTCTTGTGATGCTATCAAATTCAAAGGAGTTAATCTCGTTATCTTTCATAGGTATAATAGAGATTGGAGATATCACAAAGAAGAAAGAGTATGGATTACAAGGGCACCTGGAATGGCCCCAACAGAAAAAGGACCGAGCTATGAGAGAGGCACCTACTTCTATTTTGATGCCCAGGTAAGCCTTTGTCACTGTTGCTTATATTGGTCTTTGGAAATTAACATTTTATATTGTTGTAATATATTTTTTAATATTGTTTATGGTGCATGTAGTTTTTCAATATTTTTCAAATATGAGTATTTTAATTGTTGCATCATACTAAAAAAAAAAGTCAATGATTTATTGATAGTGGTGTTTAAGTATATTCAAGTTTTATTCAAGTTTTATATCTTTTAAATTCTTAATTTATGAGTAACTATTGCAAGGTCAAATCTCTTCATATAAGAATTGCGTAGATTATAGTAACGGGAATCTTTTATCCTTTAACCCTTTTACCCCCAGGCTATTTGGAACTTTCCAACCCTTAACCCCCAGGGGTTATTCTTTTTCAAGCACATTTTGCAGTATATTTTTTTTAAATTGCTCTAACAGCTTTAATTTTCGTCATAGAAAGGTCAGGTTGGTCTCATTCGCTTGGAAAATGCCTGAAGTTTCTCAATAAATTATCAAAAATATGCAAAAAAAAAATATAAAAAGCAGTTTTTTGCAAGGACGTAACAGTACGTCCATGGGGGTAAAGGGATGAGTTTTGTGAAACGTACCAGTACGTCCTTTGGGGGTAAAAGGGTTAAGAAGAAATTTTCCGTTGCAATTAACTAAAGCTTTTACTGGATTATAAAATTGGAGAAAAAAAGTTTATCTTGCATATTTAACCCATGCAATTTATGTATTTCAGAATTGGAGAAAAGTCCCCAAAGAATTCCATCTTGAGTATGACAAGCTTGAAGACCGGCCACACTTACCTATTCCAGGGTATCCTCAGAATTATCCTCCTTCTTCTGCACTGTGACTACTATCACCGCTGCATTGTAGATGGGCTTAGGTTACCAGGTTACCTGCGCCTAGATTTTTGTGGTTGAATCAAATCAAGATTTACCAAAACTGATATTTTATTACAAAAAAATAAAAAAGAAACCGAGAATGAACCTGTCCATTTAAAATCTTCCAGTTGCAATGCGTGTTAATCTGTACAGTAAAAATAGTGCATTAATTTTTTATCCGTGGCTTTTTTCATAGGAGGGGCAAAGCCACAAGAGAAAGCCCTAAATATTCATTCGCGTCATGCGGATGTGTGCAACCATGGGATTTTGACCCCCTCGTGACATCATGACATCTTTTTGATAGAGAAAAAAAATATTTGATAAATTATGCTTTGAAAAAACCTTTATTTTTCTATTAGAATTCTTTTGAAGTTAGATATATTTTAGCTTGATGCTAAGGTAGATCTAGGTCCTAAGGTTGAACTACTGCCTATTATTATATTATTTTGCTTTATTTTAAAAGCATGAGGCGAGCATTCATTACAAATGTAAAGCTCATCCTTGAATATGGTGACTTTTGTCACACAAAAAAACAGTAATAGTACGGGTTGATAAGCCCACATTGCTGTGGAAGAGTTCTTAGGCTCTGAAATAAATGTACAGTTACTGTCTTGCTGCCACCCAAGGTCCCACCAGCATCTTTTACGGCAGTCGAGTCGAGGAAATGTCAGCGCATGCAAGGGGTCATGTCAGTTGTCATACAGAATTTGCTTTATTAAAGGGTGCCTGTTATAGTAATACTTCTGCAAGCTTCCAATGTTTCAGCACCGAGGTATGTGGACATTATAATTTTGTAAATGCTGTGACAAACTGGTAATAGTAGATATTACAAATGTCCGAAAGGAGGAAGGTTGAAATTACCCAAGATTTGTACATTGGTACCAGAGCACATGTTTGAGCTAATGATTCCATCTTAAATTGTCATCAGGTTTATACTTTTTGCACCAGATTTTAAAAGGGTAGCTATTTGTTATAAACTGGTTTCAGGAATTGATTGTGTAGTTAGCATGAAAGATTTGCATATAAGATTCCAACAGTTTCAGTACTTACATTTCATTCTTGTCACTTCTGTGTGCACTCTTGTAAGTCAAGGTTAGTTTAGGAAAAGTTATTGCATGATTAATTTATTTATGTATGTCTCTGTTATGTCAGTGAGTTGAGTGCATGCATACTTGTAATGGCTTTGAGGTGGATATTACAGTGTGTTTGGTAAGTTTCATGTCAGTATGAAGGAAAAGAAATGATTGGATAGTCTAAATACTTCTTAATGAAGTTAAAGATGAACATTTTAAATTATATCCTACTTTAGATCAATGATTTGGAATACAGGTGCAGATCTAAAATATGGGAATGCTTGACAATTATGATGGAATTATACTGTATTTTGAAATTGACTAATCCAAGTGAATTGTAATATATGGTTTCATTTTCATTTTTAAGTTTTATTCTTGTAACAATGTATATATTTATTGTACATATGGTCATCAGTTTCTTATTGTGAAATAGGTACCAAATACACAACTTTCAAGAATTTTTCACATTAACTCAGAAGAGCTTGGAATAGTCAACATTTAAAATATGGCAAGGCTGGTGGAGACTGTGTGTAAACTTTATTTTCTTCTCCCATTTGTAATGGTAACAATGTTTAAAAATTATACAAAATTGATCAAAAGAAACTTGCATTCTTAGATTAATAAGATGTTACTTGTTTTTGTTTTCATGTTCAGTAATTTCTCTGTATTTTAACTTTTAGCCTTTTGTATTAAGTCTCATTTTGGGTTATTAAAATTCTCTCTTTTGGTTCAAGTAAAAGAGATTCGAGTTCTAACCAATATAATTTGAGAAGAGCTTCCCAGATGCTCAAGAATTTAGGATTTATCTTTGATGTCACAGTGTTCACATTAACTCTAGCAAGTACAAAGCTAATCATTTTGCATTGGGAGAGAACAGGTGTTTGTTTCATAATTGGTTTTAGTAAATATTTCATTACATGAACATTTTCCTTGATGTTTTTCTGGATGTATGTATAGTTATGTACACAGTCACTTATATATTATTCTGTATCAAATAGATCTTCTTTTACAGTACTTTATTTTTATTAATTGCTCCCTGACAATTTTAGAGACAGTGCTGTCTAGCCTGCTTGCTTATGAGTTAATGTTGAATAGAAAATTTGGAAGGCTTACAGAATTAGTCATTTCTTAGTTAGCTTTGAAGGTAAAAATTATGATTATTTTTTCACTGGCAAAATCTAATAAGAGGCCCTTTGCGTCAATAGGCATAGGAGATGATGATGATTAACTTCCATTTCATATTTAGCAGTAAAGAATGTAATGAACATAAAGAAGGGTAAATTACCAGTCATATCATGATGGAGGGAGCTGTATAGTAAATTCAGTTACCATACGCAAGGAACAACAAAATTTCCTCACTAAAAAAAAGGACATTGCAAGTTATTAGGGAAGTAGAGAAAATATTTATTTGAAAGCCTTGGTACTTGACTGTCTATGACCCCATACAAGGTTAGTGCCATCAGTGCAACTTTTGCAGTGGCACTGTAGCCATTACTGAAGGGTCTGCAGAATTAATTTTACCCCTATCTGCCCTCTTGTTGCAATTCAATATAATTTTTTAAATTATAATGCAAGAAAGACTAAACGTATATCGCACAGTTACAAAATTAATCGCTTTGTCTGTCATCCACACCATCTCTTACCGAAAGGAACACTCACCGTATTTTGTCCTTAATAGAAAGCTCTTCTGCTCTCGTATGCTTTACAAACAATGCAAGATGATATGGGTATAAACCGGTCTACCTAATCCACACATCAACATTGAAAAGCATACATATCTGTTGCTGGAGCTTTTTTAAGAAGTGTTCCTTGAAGTGAAGATGGGTTTAACAGACATTGCAGGTGAATTGTCTATATATATATATATATATATATATATATATATATATATATATATATATATATATATATATATATATATATATAAAACAACATATATATATATATATATATATATATATATATATATATATATATATATATATATATATATATATATATATATATATATATATATAAAACAACACGCACAGTAAGGTAATATCTGTGTTGTGTACCAAGTGGGTGCCTATACTAGATTGATTCTTTTTACTGAATGATAGTTGAAAGCCACCTATTGTCTAAAGACTTAACTGGCCTTCAAATTGTTTGTTATCGTAAAACTTAATAATTATCCATTTATTTAACCCTGGATAGGTACGGTCCTCGGACACCCCTTTAAGGGTATACTCGGACGCGAACGACCCCGACGCCAAAAAAAATTCTTGAAAAATCAGTTTTTGCAGTAACCTCCTTTTTTCTTTTGCCAAAAAAAACTTCAATGAATGCTTAAAACAACTGTAAAGATAAATACTACTCATCTCCAGAAAAACTATTTATTATAAATATTTTAAAAAATTAAGTAGAAAAAAAAAAAGACCTGACATAAAAATTCATAAAAAAAAAGTTTATACATATATACACAAATCCTTTTAGGAATTGATTCTTGAATGTTTAGGACACATCTTGATGTATTTTGGATGAAGTCAGACCCATGGAGGTGAAGATCTGAAATGAGAAAAAAAGGGTAACTTTTTTTGGCCAAAAAAAATTGTCCAAATTTCATGAATTTTTTTGGGTACCCAAATGAAATAGGAAGTGGCTAATTTTTTTAGGGAATAAACATATGTTATCCTAAAATAGAAATATGTAAAAAAATCTTCATTATTTTGTAAATTACATTTATATCAGGGGCCATATCTAAAGGTAATTTTTTGAGTACTTGGAAATTTCGTAAAAAAATACATATTTTTCAATATTAAACTTACCCGATAATCATGTAGCTGTCAACTCCGTTGCCCGACAGAATTCTATGGAGGGATACGCCAGCTATCACAATACTAGAAGGGGGTGTATTTACCAGCGCCACCTGTGGCCAGGTACTCAAGTACTTCTTGTTGACACCTCCTCAATTATTCCTCTGTCGTGCTTCCGGCAAGACGTTCTGGGATACGCTTATGTTCTTGGAGTATTTTCACGACTTTGGTGAAGTATTTCTCTTTGATTTCGGCTGTCGCTTTACTGGAAACTTCTATATTAGCTTAGTTAGCTTTTGGAATTAATTTGATTAATTATGGTGGCGTAGAGAGTATGAACTCTCGTTCACCTTTCATGGCCGACCCTTCCCTTAGACGGAAGTGTTGGTGTCTAAGAGAGTATAGACTCTCTTTCTTAATTTTGCTTAACAAAAGTTATAGATTTATTTTATATCTCTCCGCCTCTTATAGGCCTCTTCGATTAACTTCCTTTTATTATAAACTTATTAAAATTAATTTTTATATTTGTTTATATTCGACCTTCCTAATAGTAGGCGGTCTTTTCTTGGTACCGAAGTTAATTAACATTGAGCCCGTCATTTCGGTTTTACCTGTTAACATATTATGCTATTTCCGCCACAGAGTTTGAAAGAATTTCTTTGATAGTCTCGTACTTTTTTCAAAGTTGAACTAACGTTTTGTTTTGTCTCTGCAGTTGTTGACGTTCAGAACGTTCAACTTGCACTCTATCGTTACGATAGAGAAGAATGTTCACGGTTTCACGTTGCAGTAAGAGTAACCGTGTCTAGCGTTTTGTTCATTCTTTCTTAACTTAATGGTTTTGATCCTAATAAAGGAACTTTTCAGTTTTTTCCTTTAACAATAATATGTTTTAACGATATATATGATTGGGCTCTTCTCTCAGGTTCTAAGTCAAGAGAGAGAGAGAGAGATAGAGACGGAGGGAGAAAGAGGATAAACGTTTCATTCAAGCCTGCCAGGCGTACGAGTAACGTCGTTATCGTTTTTGCTCTTCTCCCTAGTCTCTTTAGGGGAAGAAACTAAACGTTTCTAGAGTGATCTAGTGTTTAGTCTCTTTCCAGCCACTGAATTATCTTTCATTAGATTTTTCTGTTACATTGTAATTCTGTTTTTGCAATTACTAACTTTTGAAAAAGGATAGAATTGCGTGTTTCAGGTATAAACCACTTAAAGTTTCGAGTTCAGTGAAATAAGTGCAAACAGAAATCAAAGTGATAAGTGATTAGCGCAAAGTATGTCAGTGTTGTGCGTGAGGGTACTTTTGTGCGCGCCAGTCGTCCTCCCAGTCCGGGACCTCTTGCAAGCTCCCAAGCCCAGGGGAGAAGCAATGTCGAAGGGCAGAAGGGTTCAGCAGGCCTTGATCGGCGCACAGAAGTATCCTCGGTGGTTGTGGGCGTGTCTTACCGAGACCGTCACTCCCACCCGCAGACGATTGAGCCCTTATTTTGCTCGTCTGCAGAAGAAATTTAGGGGAGAAAACGCTGGTCTCAAGTCTCAAGACCTTTTAAACGTAAAGTCCAGACCTATGCCAGACGTACGAAGTTAGAGTTCACAGTCATTGGGTTAGCTCTGACTCTCCTCAGTCATCAGTTGAATGCACTCCGCCTAAGAGGAGTAAGGTTCTGCCACAACAGAGCTCGACTGTTAAGGCTTTACCTCAGCCTACTGTAGTTTCTGCCGACCCCAAGTGGACTCTACTACAGTCCATGTAAGCACTGCTTTCGGACTTGATGCGTGAGTGTCGGGCTGAGAGTGTTGCGCATCCGCCTCCGCCTACACTCCCTCCGCCTATGCTCGCTCCGCCTGATCACAGTACCACCTGCCAGGCGTACGATGTTGTGGACTCTACTACAGTCCATGCAAGCACAGCTTTCGGACTTGATGCGTGAGTGTCGGGCTGAGAGTGTTGCTCCTCCGCCTCCGCCTACACTCGCTCCGCCTGATCGCAGTACCACCTGCCAGGCGTACGATGTTGTGGACTCTACTACAGTCCATGCAAGCACAGCTTTCGGACTTGATGCGTGAGTGTCGGGCTGAGAGTGTTGCTCCTCCGCCTCCGCCTACACTCCCTCCGCCTACTCTCGCTCCGCCTGATCGCAGTACCACCTGCCAGGCGTACGATGTTGTGGACTCTACTACAGTCCATGCAAGCACAGCTTTCGGACTTGATGCGTGAGTGTCGGGCTGAGAGTGTTGCTCCTCCGCCTCCGCCTACACTCCCTCCGACTACGCTCGCTCCGCCTGATCGCAGTATCACCTGCCAGGCGTACGATGTTGAGCCACGTGCTGAGTTTGCTGTTCCCAGTGGTGTTCAGCCTCCGCCTTCCTTAAGGCAACCTTTACAATGGGATCAGGAGGATTATACCTCTCTTCCTCCGCCTCCACTTGCTGTTCCACCAGTGATGCAACACTCGGTTGAGGTACAACAACCTCTCCCGTCCATGAGTCAGTCTCCTCAGCTCTCGCTGCAGCGAGCTCAACCCTCCACAAGGCAAGCACCACAACACCTTAGCCTTGCGCCTCAGGAGCCTCAGCTTGCGAGACATTTACCTTGTTCTGCGCAGCCTCTTCCTCATCGCGCTCCGCTCACACCACAGGAACTGGAACTTGCTACTCCGCTTCCGCCAACCGCTCAGCAAGCGCAACCCTTGGGTTCAACCACTCATGCTAGGAGTCAGCCTCCTCCACCCATGCGCCTTCCTTCTGCTTGTCTTTTATTCAGCCTTTGCAGACTGAGCCTCAGGTGTTCCCTCAACAGAGTCTTGAAGAGGAAACCACAACTATTGTTGTTCCAGCTCGTTATGACTCTGCTGTTCAGCATACCTTACCTCCATTTTCAAACCATGGCAAAAATATGAATCATGAGTTATGAAGGTAAGGTAAACATTATGTTGATTTTTAATCCCCATGCAAACATGCATAAAGCACTCTAGCACTGGTCATGGAATTTCTGAGAAATGTTAAACGCCATGCACACGCTCTGCTTTCCTTACAGCAGGCTCTGCTTACAGCAGGCTCTGCTTACTACATGCTCAGCATACAGCATGCTCTGCATTCAGCATGCTCTGCATACAACATGCTCTGCATACAGCATGCTCTGCATTCAGCATGCTCTGCATACAACATGCTCTACATACAGCATGCTCTGCATACAGCATACTCTGCATACATCATGCTCTGCATACCTTACCGCATGCTTCTCAGTCACACATCTTGGGTTGTTGCCAACTCACTAGACTGTCAAGCAGTTTCATAACGTTGCCTTCTAGTCTGCTGCTTTTGCACCAGTGAACCCTCACTCAGAGAACTTAGCTTTTCTAGGATAAGGTCCCTGTAGATGAGAAAGTTCTTTTCTCCCTCCTTCTGATATTCCCTTGAGGACTCTGTCATTTGGAGGGAACCTTTAGCTGCATAACCTCTTATGGACTTTTATTTAAGCATAACATGCTTACAGGGAAGGTTATGGTTCCACTTCAGTCGCTAATCCCGTCTGTTACCACACCTGCTCCCATAGTCCTTGAGCTGTGTTGCATGACATGCAGTCCAAGCTTAGTCCTTGTTAGAGGATTTTTTGTTTACGGAGTCAATGTGTCACGGGGAAGACGTTCAACAACCAACAGAAGTGACTTGTTGTGACGCAGTGCGGCAACCTCAGCAACCCGTTAAGGAGTTGTCTGTACGACCCAGACAGTCTAGACAGATTCGGGTTGTCACTGTACTTCCTCGCTTGCCCATGATTGACAGTTCACAGACTGTGCAGCAGTATCATGATCTTGTGTCCGGCTCCGTCAGACGACTGGCTTTTAAGAGCTCCCACAAGTCGTCGCTGTCTGGAGATTTTCAAAGGGACTATGGATCTGACCAAGGAACTGGGCCTCCTGGTCAATTTTGAGGAGTCTCAGCTCGTTCCATCCCAGACCATTGTCTCCTTGGGTATGGATCTTCAGAGTCGAGCTTTTCGGACTTTTCCGTCGGCCCCAAGGATCTTCCAAGCCCTAGAATGCATCCAGAGCATGCTGAGAAGGAACCGATGCTCAGTCAGGCAGTGGATGAGTCTAACAGGGACACTTTCATCGCTGGCCCTGTTCATCGAGTTAGGGAGACTCCACCTCCGCCCCCTTCAGTATCATCTAGCTGCTCACTGGATAAAGGACATGACGCTAGAGACGGTCTCAGTTCCTGTTTCCGAAGAGATGAGGTCTACTCTAACGTGGTGGAAGAACAGCATTCTTCTCAAGGAAGGTCTACCATTGGCTGTTCAGACCCCCGACCACCGTCTCTTCTCGGACGCATCGGACACGGGCTGGGGTGCGACACTGGACGGACAGGAATGCTCGGGAACATGGAATCAGGAGCAAAGGACACTTCACATCAATTGCAAGGAGTTGTTGGCAGTTCATCTGGCCTTGATAAACTTCAAGTCCCTCCAGCTAAACAAGGTGGTGGAGGTGAACTCCGACAACACCACAGCCTTGGCTTACATCTCCAAGCAGGGAGGGACTCATTCGAGGAAGTTGTTCGAGATTGCAAGGGACCTCCTCATTTGGTCAAAAGATCGAAAGCTCACGCTGGTAACGAGGCTCATTCAGGGCGATATGAATGTCATGGCAGATCGCCTCAGCCGGAAGGGTCAGGTCATCCCCACAGAGTGGACCCTTCACAAGAATGTTTGCAGCAGACTTTGGGCCCTGTGGGGTCAGCCAACCATAGATCTATTCGCTACCTCGATGACCAAGAGGCTCCTCTTGTATTGTTCTCCGATTCCAGACCCAGCAGCAGTTCACGTGGATGCCTTTCTGCTGGATTGGTCCCATCTCGACCTGTATGCATTCCCGCCGTTCAAGATTGTCAACAGGGTACTTCAGAAGTTCGCCTCTCACAAAGGGACACGGCTGACGTTGGTTGCTCCCCTCTGGCCCGCGAGAGAATGGTTCACCGAGGTACTGCAATGGCTGGTCGACGTTCCCAGGACTCTTCCTCTAAGAGTGGACCTTCTGCGTCAACCTCACGTAAAGAAGGTACACCCAAACCTCCACGCTCTTCGTCTGACTGCCTTCAGACTATCGAAAGACTCTCAAGAGCTAGAGGCTTTTCGAAGGAGGCAGCCAGAGCGATTGCCAGAGCAAGGACGACATCCACTCTCAGAGTCTATCAGTCTAAATGGGAAGTCTTCCGAAGCTGGTGCAAGGCCAATGCAGTTTCCTCAACCAGTACCACTGTAACCCAGATTGCTGACTTCCTGTTACATCTAAGGAACGTAAGATCCCTATCAGCTCCTACGATCAAGGGTTATAGAAGTATGTTGGCAGCGGTTTTCCGCCACAGAGGCTTGGATCTTTCCTCCAACAAAGATCTACAGGACCTCCTTAGGTCTTTTGAGACCTCAAAGGAACGTCGGTTGTCCACTCCAGGCTGGAATCTAGACGTGGTCCTAAGGTTCCTAATGTCATCAAGATTTGAACCGCTCCAATCAGCCTCTTTTAAGGACCTCACATTAAAAACTCTTTTCCTCGTGTGCTTAGCAACAGCTAAAAGAGTAAGTGAGATCCACGCCTTCAGCAGGAACATAGGTTTCACATCTGAAACGGCTACATGTTCCTTGCAGCTCGGTTTTTTGGCTAAAAACGAGCTTCCTTCCCGTCCTTGGCCTAAGTCGTTCGAGATCCCAAGCCTGTCCAACATGGTGGGGAACGAACTGGAGAGAGTACTTTGCCCAGTTAGAGCTCTTAAGTACTATCTAAGAAGGTCAAAACCATTACGAGGACAATCAGAAGCCTTATGGTGTGCTATCAAGAAGCCTTCTCTACCAATGTCTAAGAACGCAGTTTCTTACTACATCAGGCTTCTGATTAGAGAAGCAAATTCTCATCTGAAGGAAGAAGACCTTGCTTTGCTGAAGGTAAGGACACATGAAGTGAGAGCTGTGGCTACTTCAGTGGCCTTCAAACAGAACCGTTCTCTGCAGAGTGTTATGGATGCAACCTATTGGAGAAGCAAGTCAGTGTTCGCATCATTCTATCTCAAAGATGTCCAGTCTCTTTACGAGTACTGCTACACCCTGGGACCATTCGTAGCAACGAATGCAGTAGTAGGCGAGGGCTCAGCCACTACATTCCCATAATCCCATAACTTTTTAACCTTTCTCTTGAATACTTTTTATGGGTTGTACGGTCGGCTAAGAAGCCTTCCACATCCTTGTTGATTTGGCGGGTGGTCAATTCTTTCTTGAGAAGCGCCGAGGTTAAAGGTTGTGATGAGGTCCTTTAGTATGGGTTGCAGCCCTGTATACTTTAGCACCTTGAGTTGATTCAGCCTCCCAAGAGGAACGCTGCGCTCAGTAAGGAAGACGATCTTATTAAAGGCAGAGTAACGGTTCAAGTCGACTTCCTTACCAGGTACTTATTATTTCATTGTTATTGTGGATAACTGATTATATGAAATACGGGATACTTAGCTATCCTTTAGTCTTGTACACTGGTTTTTCACCCACCCCCCTGGGTGTGAATCAGCTACATGATTATCGGGTAAGTTTAATATTGAAAAATGTTATTTTTATTAGTAAAATAAATTTTTGAATATACTTACCCGATAATCATGATTTAATCGACCCTCCCTTCCTCCCCATAGAGAACCAGTGGACCGAGGAATAATTGAGGAGGTGTCAACAAGAAGTACTTGAGTACCTGGCCACAGGTGGCGCTGGTAAATACACCCCCTTCTAGTATTGTGATAGCTGGCGTATCCCTCCATAGAATTCTGTCGGGCAACGGAGTTGACAGCTACATGATTATCGGGTAAGTATATTCAAAAATTTATTTTACTAATAAAAATAACATATTTAATATATATGATATTTATGCAGGTAAAAATATACCAAAATATCACAAATTCTATAGGGAACAAGAATATATATAGATAGGGCAGCTTACGCTTCGGATATGTCCACAAAATGGCCGCCAACCACACTGACTCAGACTCCCTAATCTGCCACTTGAAATGTAGGAAGGGTATGTCAATTTCAAGGTGTTATTTACTAATCTAATTATTATTGGATATGCATAAAAATTGTATGGTGGGTTGCTGGATAATTGTCGATTATCTTACGACTATAAAATTAAAATTCTGACCCAAAATTTTTTTTTTGAAGGGAAATAAAATCGAAAAAAAAAAATGTAAAACAATATTTTAGCTAAAAAAATTTGATGATATTCAATCAAAAAAAAAGTAAACAAAATTTTCCGACAAATAAACATCTAAAGGAATCATTACTCTGTGATAGTTCCTTAGTACGTAGTAATTTTGAAAGAATTGGGAAAAAACGAAAAAATGGCAATCACCGGAAAATCGAACACATACCTATATATACGCCATATCTGGCTAAAAAAAAGATAGGCATGGGTAGCCAGATCATCTAGAAACACTTTCCAACACTATAAAAATATAAGTTTTGCGACACTACTTGCCAATTCCTTACGGTAACATGACTAAGCAAAAAAATGCAAAACAAATAAAAAGGGGCACTCGTGGAAAAATGGCCATTCTAATATACGGCATTTCAGAAAAAAAAAATTTCAGCCACGTGCTAGGCAAACCATCAAGGCATATTTTCCGACAAATAAACATATAAATGAAATATTACTCTGTGATAGTTCCTTAGTACGTAGTAATTTTGAAAGAAATGGGAAAAAACGAAAAAATGGCAATCACAGGAAAATCGAACACATACTTATATATACGCCATATCTGGCTAAAAAAAAAAATAGGCATGGGTAGCCAGATCATCTAGAAACACTTTCCAACACTATAAAAATATAAGTTTTGCGACACTACTTGCCAATTCCTTACGGTAACATGACTAAGCAAAAAAATGCAAAACAAATAAAAAGGGGCACTCGCGGAAAAATGCCCAACATTCTAATATACGGCATCTCAGATAAAAAAAAAAAGACATGCACGTGTTAGCCCAACCATCAAGGCACACTTTCTAACACATAAACATGAAAAAAAAGTCAATAATATACGGCAATTCCTTACTACGTAGTAAATTTTTACAAATATTGAAAAAAAAAACAGAAATTGGCAACCGCAGTTAAATACCCAATATACCAATAACTACGTCGTATCTGACAAAAATAAAATCACGCATCGGTAGCCAGATCATCTAGACACACTTTCCAACATTAAAAAAGCAAAAGTTTTACGACACTATTTCGCAATATCTTACGGAAAAATGACTTGGCAAAAAAATTTTAAAAAATTAAAAAGGGACACTCGCGGTAAAATGCCCGACATTCTAATATACGACATCTCAGATAAAAAAAAAGACATGCACGTGTTAGCCCAACCATCAAGGCACACTTTCTAACACATAAACATGAAAAAAAAATGAATAATATACGGCAATTCCTTACTACGTAGTAATTTTTACAAATATTGAAAAAAAAACAGAAATTGGTAACCGCAGTTAAATACCCAATATACCAATAACTACGTCGTATCTGACAAAAACAAAGTCATGCATGGGTAGCCAGATCATCTAGACACACTTTCCAACACTAAACAAGCAAAAGTTTTACGACACTATTTGGCAATATCTTACGGAAAAATGACTTGGCAAAAAAATGAAAAAAAATGAAAAAGGGGCACTCGCGGTAAAATGGTCCTCGTGGTGATGAACGACATTTTAACTAAAAAAAAAAACATGCACATGGTAGCCAAACAATCCACCAAGACTTTCCACAACTGATAACCTATACAAGTTGCACCATTCTACGACAATTTCATAATACGTAATAACTTTGATAATTATGCAAACTACCTCAGAAGGGTAAACTCGGACGCGAACGACCCCGACGCGTCTCAGAAATCGGGGAAGGAGTACAGCTACAGCAATGCACATCTGGACACTACTAGAGCGTGTAGGGGAGACACCTCCTGCAGGTCGATCACCCACAAATTCAGTCACAGGGGTGAGTCACGTGAGAAAAACCTGTTTTTTTTTGACGCTCGGGGTCGCAAACGACCCACCGTACCTATCCAGGGTTAATTATTTTAGAAAGTTATTACAGTATACTTATTATTTTAAGTAAATACTTTAATAGCAAAACCTATAATTACCTAAATCCTAACACTTTGTCAGCCTTCTACTTAACCTCAATTTATGATTCCTTTCTTTCCTTTTGATGTCCAACCTCTTGCCTAACTCCTACTTCGTAGTGGAACAGACATCACCAGCACCAGCTCAGTGTCATATGCCCTAAGTTCCTTTTCATTAGTCACTCAGTCAACTGCCAGGAGGATAAGAAGTATAATGTATCTGAGCAATTAAGCTTAACAGCCAAATAAGGAAAAAGGTTCTGACAAGTGAAATTCCACCACTTCATTAAACTTTTCGGGGGTATATTTACTAAGCTTGCTATGTATTCTATCACAGATCATGATGAAGGTTGTAAATATTCGCAGAGGTGGGGAGCCAAAGAATGCTGAAGGGGTAATGATGAAGGTGCTTTTTATCAGTCCAAATATCTCATGCTCTGCAAAAGGAATTTCTAGTGTAATTAAGTACTCATGAAACCTTCAAATTCATCTTTTCACTTAACCACCTACCAAGCCCAAGGTCTGTGCCGTATGATCCAGGATTATTGTATGAAATCAAATCAAACCTTTGAATTAATTCTTGTGTTTGGGACCAGTCTTCTTCATAAATGATTGTTTTTATTAAGTGTGAACTTATCTGCTTTCAGAAGAATGGTTCTTGTAAAAAGGAACAGGTATACCGGCTAAGATTTGCTATTTACATTTGAATATATTAGCAAGGTCTTTCTTGATCATCCACCCAAAAATTAGATGTGAAAAATATTAACCTAAGTATAGTAGTCTTCTTGATATCTTATGGCAGAGTTATCTTGTAGAATTTTCCCATGGATTCTATGGGGCTCTTCAATTTGTAAATACAGTAGGACTTTTGGAAGGCTAATCAGTTGTCTGCTAATATTATTAGTACATCAATTATCTTACCCAATATGCTTCTGCAAAAACTTATTATAAAAAAGCTATGATCTGAATGGGTCTTTGACAAGCTCTAAGAAACACTATTCCAGGTAGTATCCAGTGCTCGGGTTTGAAGGCCACTCATGAATGACAGTGACATTGCCATAGAAAGCAGGACAATACCCTAGAGACTGACCATATATACATAAGATCAGCATTCAAGGCCCCCCTCCCCACCCAAGGTAGGACTAGGGTTGGCCAGGCAATGGCTGCTGATGACTTGGCAGATGGACCCTTAGGCTCTTCCAAACACCTCATCCTTAGCTCACAAGGATGGTAAGGCTGCAGACACTAAAGGAATTAACGAATTTGAGCGGGACTCAAACCTCAGTCTGACAATCACCAGACAGAGACATTACCAATAGGCCATAACAAATCTAAGGTGTTGAGGCATCTTGCCTGTGCTTTGTCCCGCATGACTTGTTTTGGTCATCCAGTCGTTCAGGAAAAAAGTGGTCTTGATCTTTAATTTTTCTTTTTAATTTAGTGACTATATAATTATCTTCATGCTAGTAAGAGTATATTCTTTCTTTTTTTTTTCAACCAAAAGCTGGAATATTGCTTTTATCATTCCAGTTAAGAACCAAATATTACTATTATTACTTGCTAAGCTACAACCCTAGTTGGAAAAGCAGGATGCTATAAGGCTAGGGGCTCCAACAGGGAAAGTAGCTCAGTGAGGAAAGGAAACAAGGAAAAATAAAATATTTCAAGAACAGTAACATTACAATAAATATTTCTTATATAAACTACAAAAACTAGCAAAACGAGAGGAAGAAAAATATGATGGAATAGAGTGCCTGAGTGTACCCTTAAGCAAGAGAACTTTAACCCAAGACAGTGGAATGCCATGGTACAGAGGCTATGGCACTACCCAAAAATAGAGAACAATGGTTTTATTTTGGAGTGTTCTTCTCGTAGAAGAGCTGCTTACCATAGCTAAAGTCTCTCTTCTACCCTTACCAAGAGGAACGTGCCTACTGAACAGTTAGAGGGCAGTAATGAACCCCTTGAGAGAAGAAGAATTGCTTGGTATTCTCAGTGTTGTCAGGTGTATGAGGATAGAGGAGAATATTTAGTGAATAGGCCAGACTGTTCGGTGAATGTGTAGCCAAAGGGAAAATGAACCGTAACCTGAGAGAAGGATCCAATGTAGTACTGTCTGGCCAGTCAAAGGACCCTATAACTCTAGTGGTAGTATCTCAACGGTTGTATTGTAAGGCAGTACAGTAGCTGCAGATCAATTGGTACCAGGTGTATCTGTAAGTTAATTGTAAAGATGATCAACACCAGATTAGTTTGGTGTCTGGAACCCAATAGGTTTATTTATGCATGCTAGCAAGGTTTTGAAACAACAGATCATCTAGATGTATTGCTTTGGTCATATAACTAAATTCAAGAAGGTTTCTGTAAATTAAGTCAAACCACTTCCATTTTCTTAAAAAAACCTACGACACTGCCTGGCAAAATGGTATAATCAAAGAGCTATACAAGATAGAGTGTTGACTTTTCTGTCTTACAAATTTATGAAAGTAAAATTGGGAAACACATTATCTAGACTAATTCGAGAGGAAAGAATTTCTCCAGGAAGTATCCTTAGTGTTACATGTTTAGCCATTTCCAACAATAGCATTTCTCCTCTTGCTAAGTAGATGATTTGGCAATATACTGTATTAGTCCATAAGTATTTTCTAAAGTCCATCAGTGCTGTAAGTTTGTGTAAATGAGCATGATTTTAGATTTTCCCAATCTTAGACAGTTTTTTTAATATACTGGATATATACATACTGAAGTGGTAATCACTTCAACTTTAAAAGGTAGTATTTTACTATATCATCATCATCATCTTCTCCTACACCTATTCACGCAAAGGGCCTCTGTTAGATTTCGCTAGTCATCTCTATCTTGGGCTTTTAAATCAATATTTTGTCATTCATCATCTACATCACGCTTCATATTCCTCAGCCATGCAGGCCTGGGTCCTCCATCTCTTCTAGTGCATTGTGGAGCCCACTTAAATGTTTGGTGAAGTAATCTCTCTTGGGAGTGCAAAGAGTATGCCCAAACCATCTTCATCTACCCCTCACCATGATCTCATCCACATATGGCATGCGAGCAATCTCTCTTATTGTTTCATTTCTAATCCTGTCCTGCCATTTAACTCCTAATATTCTTTTGAGGGCTTTGTTCTCAAATCTACTAAATCTATTGGAGACTGTTTCATTGTCATACCATAGCCTGATTTTCAATTGTAGTTTCAGGCAATTTTATTTCCAAATTTTACTCAACCTAGTCATTGTATGATTTGCTTTCTTCAATCTTTCATTAAACTCCAATTATAAAGACCTTGTATTAGAGATCATAGTTCCTAAATATTTAAATGATTCTACCTCATTAATCCCTTTTCCTTCCAATTATATTTCATCTTCCATTGCATATTCCGTTCTCATCATCTCTATCTTTCTTTTATTCATCTTGAGCCCAACCTCCTGTGATATTTCATGCTTTCTGGTAAGCAAGCATTACAAATTCTGTGGTGTTCTGCTAAAAAGGACAGCATCATTGGCATACTCTAGGTCAGCTAATTTCCTATTACCAATCCAGTCCAATCCTTCTCCACCATCCCAAACTGTTCTATGCCTTACAAAATCCATGAAGAGGATAAACAACATAGGTGACAATACATTCCCTTGGCGTACTCCATTGTTCACTGGAAATTCATTTGATAAGATGCCATTCAAATTAACTTTACACTTGCTGTGCTCATGAACAGACTTAAATCAAATTTGCATATTTAAGAGGAACTCCATGATAATGCAGGACTCTCCTCAAAATTTGCCGGTGCACACTAGCAAAGGCTTTTTCATAGTCCACAAATGCCATCAAAAGTGGATTTTTATATTCTACACATAGCTGCACAACATCTTAGATAAAAATGTGGTCATTACAACTTCCGTTTTTTTCTAAATCCTACTTGTTCATATCTCAGCTTTTCATCAATCTTTCTCTCTAGTCTCCTTAGAATAAGCATACTATATTTTTTCATGACAGCTTATGTAAGTGTGATGACTTTGTATTTATTGCAATCAGTTAGGTCTCCCTTTTTTGGTATTTTTACTAACACTCCTAACTCCCATTCATCAGGTTTTTCCATATGTAAAAGTGAAATTTTTAGACTTTATGTTCAGTTGTGAGCTCAATTTTAGTCACATTGATTTTCTAAAGTTAAGGGTTCAGAAATCTCTCAATGTTTTAAGAATTATTTATGATTTTAGTAGGGGAGTAGATAAGAATTCATTATGAGTACTTTATGATTCTATGTGTAAAGAAGATCAAAGCTTGAATATGGCTGCCAAATATATTCTTCTGCATATAAAACTAAATTGGGATGTTATACATTACGTGGTTCTTAGAATAAGTGCAGGTGCATTTAAAACTTTGCCTTGTAAGAGCATTTATGTGGATACTAACAAATTTCCATTTGATCTGTAAGAGAGGAATAAGGTTTGCATTATATGTGTAGAATTAAATATGCCCCTAACAACTTCACTTTCTAAAAAAAAAAAATTCTGGAAACCTTGAGAGATTTTGTGGGGCCTGGGTAATCTAAGCCTTTTAAAGTCAAACTAATATATTAGGTTTATATTTCTCTTAAGAGGCAAAAAATTGAGGAAATTACCGGGTAAGTATTCGCAGGACCCCCTTTGGTTATACCTGAAGTATCTATATGCCAAAAATCAGTCAAAAAAATAAACTCCAAAAGATAAAAGATTCTAAACTCCGTAAAATTGAGGCTGTACTTGAAAATCATATAATGTTATTTACTGATGGTTCAAAGTCAAAGAATGGTATTTGTTGTTCAGTAGTCCACAACGATGAGACATTTAGCTAAATTACCTGACTATAGTATTATCCAGGATCCAGAGAAGAATGGGTCTGCTAATGTGGTGACCAAAATAAGACCTTTTCCGCGCAGGTAGTCACGTGAGCCCCTCTCCACTAGAAATTCCTTTGCCCGGCATCTGGTATTTAAGCGGTCAGTTTGGTTTTCATTTTTATCTGTTTCCTTTATAAAAACTAATCTCTATTTTAACCTTTCTCACCTTTCACTTTAATGCTAAATTGACCCACAGGGACCCTTATTCATTGATGATCAGTGAAAATTAAACTATCCAGTATTTGGCATGAAAACAAACCATTTTCATCTTATGTATTATTGTTTGTATTCATTTAACAAAAGAACGACAAATAACTTTTCGATATCATTTCAGTATCAAGTTACAGTATTTTTTTAAACATTTAAGCTTACCCACTGGTTACATAATAATGGCTTTTATTCTTCTGTCCGGCAGAAATTTAAAACTTGCAGCAATCGCATAGATATGCCAGGTATACACTAGCGCCACCACGGAGGTAGGTCGAACTATCCCTCCTAGTATCAGATTTTCTTCTGCCGCCATACTGGCTACATAGAAATGGAATTTACTCGTGTTTAACCTGGATTTTAGCAGTACCTTGGTGATGTACTTTTGTTAAGGATTTGTGCATTCGCTTATTAGGTTTTTGTTTGATATTTTATTGCTATGTTATAGCTTAAAAGGTAGGATTAAAAATTTTTCAACCTATTTTTAACTAACGAAAGCCTATGGCGATAGGTAAACATCTCGCCTCATCGATAACGTCACAGTCATTTGACGTAAGCTTGAGTATGACTTGCATTTTCTTTCTTTTTCTACAAAGAATGATAAGTTTATACTATCTTACAAAGTATTTAGTTATATAAAATAAAAGGATTATGTTATTTTAAGAAATTTTTTTCCTTTTGGTATGCTTTCTTTGGATAATCTTCGATCTGTTTTAAAGATTATCTAGTGTTCATTTTTATTTATGCTACGCAGTCCTCAGTCTACCGTTACAGTATTACTCTTTGTATCGATATTTAGGAGAAGTACATATTTCTTTAAAAACTAAAGGAATATGTCATTTTCCAATTATATTGGTCCTTTTAGTATTTTTTCTTTAGCTAATCTGTTTACAAAGATTAAAGAGATATTTATGAGAAGTACATTTTTCTTTAAAAACTAAAGGAATATGTCATTTTCCAATTATATTGGTCCTTTTAGTATTATTTCTTTAGCTAATCTGTTTACAAAGATTAAAGAGAATTAGCGTTCATTTAATTTTTATACGACGTAGTATTCATGACAATCGATATAGTTTCACGATTCTTTGTATCGTTGTTTACTTGTTCGTTTTTGGAATACTAAAAAATTTTGTATTATATTTATAAATGTTCCAATTGTTGAATGTGACTATTCGTCTTTAATTGGAACCCCGTAATATTAAGGGTTGGTTTAAATATATAGATATATTCTTTATTTCTATATCTATTCATGTAATATGTTAATATTTTATATTAAACATTTTGTTACATTTTATATGGGATTCAGTGACTATTGCATTCCCATTCAAGCCCTTGACAGATAGTAAGATCTCCCTCTATGGGCGTGTATCTTTTTTTATTATATACCCAAGAGTCAAAAATGCAAAATTTTAGTGCTAAATTAGTGCAGTGAATTTTATTCAGTACACTGGAGGGTGCTTCTGTTTGGACCTGTCGTTATCCTAGCCTTAGACCTCTTTCAAGCTCCCGGACCCATGGGAGAAGTAAAGTCGAGCGGCGAAGGGAAGCGAGAGGCGTAGCCTGGCGCTTACCGTCTTGTAAGACCCGAGCAGAAGTCCCCTCGAGCGTTTTCTGTTGATGATCCCCCGAACGCTCATTCTCGCCGTAGGTAAGGCGAGGTAAAAGTGTTTTCTAACATTGAGCGATGGCGCGCATCAGGCGCGAAGCTGAAAACAAAATTAGAATCATTCTTGACAGGTAATGAGCATTCAAATGTTCTTACCTCTTGAAAAGAGCTGAACTTGATGGTGCGTGCCAAGCAGCTGAACATAATGGCGCTCTCCAGGTGGCTAAGCATGGCGCCTCGCGCCAAGCTGAACGTGATGCCTCGCGCCAAGATGAACGTGACCCTTCGCGCTAAGCTGAGCATGACGGCTCGCGCCAAGCTTAACGTGACGCCTCGCGCCAAGCTGAGCGTGACGCCTCGCACCAAGCTGAGCGTGACGCCTCGCACCAAGCTGAGCGTGACGCCTCACGCCAAGCGGAGCGTGACAACAACAGAGCGTTGGTCATGAAGCATTCACTAGATGCGATCGGCATAGCTCCGAGCGTCTGAATCACGAGCGTTTTTTAATCGCAAGCGTTATTGTTCTGAAAGTCACGTGGCGCCGAGCGTCAAGAGCTTGCATGACATCAAGTAGATCTTGATGTCTACATGACCATGAGCGTCTAGCGTTGAAACTTGTTACGCCAGGCACTTTATTAAGATATAAATATTAACTAGAAAGATATTATGTTCTCAGACCAAGGCCTGCTTGAACTAATTCTTAGTTGGGAGAGCTAGAATTAAAACCTCTAACATTGAGGTCAGAATTCAGAACCTTAAGGAGTTGACTCCTAGGAAACAAGACATCTCTACCTAGGTTAGAGACTTGTAGGAGGAAGGGAGTGACTTTCAGAAACTCATGAGAGTTTTTTCTGAAGAGTTTCCATTTTATTTTGTACTTGCTGCTCCTCGTTCCGCCTTCAGAGTTTTACGCTAAAGAAGACGGCAAAGGAGTCTCTGTTTATTATTTTATTATTATTACTAGCCAAGCAACAACCCTAGTTGGAAAAGCAAGATGCTATAAGCCTAAGGGCTCCAATAGGGAAAGATGGCTCAGTAAGGAGAGGAAATAAGGAAATAAATAAATGATGAGAATAAATTAACAATAAATCATTCTGAGAAAAGTAACAAAGTCAAAAAGACAGTGCTGATAGGGCAGTGCTTTAGCGCGTCCTCAATGCAGCATAAAGAACCTAACTGCAGGTGTTGGTGGAGCAGCACGTTCAGCTGCAACAGCAGGAAGTACATTAGGGCTTTTGTAAGAGAAGGCAGTGCCCCTTTTTTGCTGTATACAGCCTGTCAGGATGTCAGAAGTTGGCAAAGCTTTAGTTCAGACTGATAAGGATCTTGTTCTTGAGTCTGGTGTTACGGTACAGGCACCGCTGCTTCCGCCAGACTGTTTTCCGTCTGCTGAAATGCGGAGCGTGATGTAAGCGATGAGGAAGGTGAGTTCGCGATCAAAGTTTTCTACACCGGTGTCACCTAATGTTGATCCTAGTTGGACTATGCTGCTGGCATGAAGCAACAGCTCTCATCTGTTATGCAGTCTTATCAGCCTGCTGTTAGCAAAGCGATGGTTCGTCATGATTCTTTTCAGGACGCGTTGTCGCACAGGCGGCCTACCAGCAATGTAAAATGTTGAACAGCGTGATAAGGCTTCTATATCCCATTGAGTGTCTGCTTTTCTTGATACCAGACATCAAACAGCCAAGCGTGTCATCGAGTGTTTACCTTCCAAGCGCAGCAACGATCACTAGGCAGCTAAGCGCAACATTGGACGTCAAGCTGAACGTGACGTCGGGCGACAAGCTGAACGTGACGTCGGGCGACAAGCTGAACGTGACGTCGAGCAACAAGCTCGTGATGTCGAACGTCAAACAAACCGTGACGTCCAACTTCAGTCACATACTGTTCAAGCTACGTCCAGAGGACAAAACTTCTTTATGGAGACTCATAAGACTATGCTTGCAACAGTAAAGAAGGTCCAATGGATGATCTCTTTAGATCCCCAGGATGCTTACTTCTACTACCTCATCCATCCGAACTTCAAGCTACCGGAAGGTTCATGTATGGGAGGAAGTTGTCCAGTTTTGAGTTCTTGGTTTCGGGCTAAGCACCACCCCTCAAATAGAGGGTGCGTCTGTGAGAACATATCGTTGTGTCCTATCCTTAGACCTCTGGAAGGAAGTATTCCAGTTTTGGGCCTTAGGCTTCGGCCTCACCACCGCCCCTCTAGTCTTCACAAAGATCATGATGAATGTGACAAGCATGCTCCACTCGAGAGGCATCAGAGCCTCCTTGTACTTGGACGATTGGCTACTAAGAGCCCCCTCACTCAATCGCTGTCTGGAGGATTTGCGTCTGACAATGAGTCTGTCAGAGGAGCTAGGACTTCTGGTGAATTCAGAGAAGTCTCAATTGATCCCTTCTCAGAAGATTCTTTATGTGGGGATAGAGATTCACAGTCTGACTTTTGAGGTTTTTCCATCACCTGCAAGAATACAGCTAGCTCTCCTAAGGCTTTGTGCCTTTCTAAAAATGCCTTATCATATTTCATGAGACTTTTGATTAAAGCAGCTCACACACACGGTGGTGAGGCAGACCTTAAGCTCCTGAAAGTTAAAACTCATGAAGTTAGAGCTGTGGCAACTTCTGTGGCTTTCAAACAAAATCGTTCTCTGCAAAGTATGATGAATACAACGTTTTGGAGAAGTAATCTGTATTCGCATCACTTTATTTAAAACGTGTCCAGACTCTTTATGAGGACTGCTACACTTTGGGTCCATTTGTAGCAGCGAATGCAGTAGTAGGTGAAGGATCTACCACTACACTTCCTTAATCCATAGTACCCTTTTCCCCTCTTGGAACTTGTATATATTTTTATGATTGGAGGAAATTGTTAGACACTCTTACGCAATCTTTGACATAGTCAGGTAGTCATTTGTTCCTTGAGAGTGCCCGGAACAAGGGTATTAGTTGAGGTCCTGTCAGCATAGAGGTTATTCACCGTTTGACAGCTCCTAGAGTTCTTCAGCCCCCTGGGTGGATCGCTGGTTCTCAAAGGACAGCAGACTTATTAATGCAGAGAACCACTGAAGTCAGCTTCCTTAATAGGTACGAACCCTTAAGCTAGTTTTGTTTTAAACTCTTAAGAGAAATTCCATTAATGTTGCTGTCGCTGACCTGCCACCAAGGGTGTCAATCAGCTATTATTATATAACCAGCGGGTAAGTTTAAATGTTTAAAAATGATATTTTCATAATAAAATAAGTTTTTGAACATACTTTCCCGCTGGTTATATAACTTAAAATCCCATCCTCCTCCCCTCTAGAGACCTATGGGCATGGAAAATCTGATACTAGGAGAGATAGTTCGACCTAGCTCCGTGGTGGCGCTAGTGTATACCTGGCATATCTATGCGATTGCTGCGAGTTTTGAATTTCTGCCGGACAGAAGAATAAAAGCTATTATTATATAACCAGCGGGTAAGTATGTTCAAAAATTCATTTTATTATGAAAATATCATGTTTGATTTTTTTCATGTTTCAACATTCATTATTTTACTTTTTATTAATTATGGATACGATGGAATAACTGCTGAGATGATACCGGCCAAAAATGAAGCGACTCCCAGAGTACGGTAATTACAAGAATATTTTGTAGAATGTGGCATGTAGAGGAAAAACCTGATGAACGGGAGTTAGGACTGTTGGTGAAAATGAAAAAAAAAGGAGACCTGACTGATTGCATTGATTACAGAGGTATGACACTTATGTCAGTTGTTATGAAAATATATAGAGTATGCTTACTCTAAAGAGACGAGAGAAAGATTGATGAAAAGCTGAGTGATGAAGAAGCAGGATTTACAAAAGGTAGAATTTGCTCCTGACTAAATTGTCATCTTGAGTCATGTACAGCAATGCATAGAATATAGAAATCTACTTTTGATGGCATTTGTGGACTATGAAAAAACCTTTGATAGTGTTCACCGGCCAATTTTATGGAGAATCCCGTGTTATTATGTAATTCCTCTTTAATATGTAAATTTGATTAAGTCTATTCATGAGCATAGCTAGTGCTAAGTTAATGTTAATGGAGTCTTATCAATTGAATTTCCAGTGAACAGCGGAGTACTCCAAGGGAATGTGTTGTCACCTATGTTGTTTATCCTCCTCATGGATTTTGTAATGCGTAGAACAGTCGGAGATGGTGGAGAAGGATTGGACAGGATTGATGATAGGTATTTAGCAGACCTAGAATATGCTGATGATGCTGTCCTTGTTAGCAGAACACCACAGGATTTGCATTGCTTGCTTACAAGAATGCATGAAATATCACAGGAGGTTGGGCTCAAGAAAAATAGAAGAAAGACAGAGATGATGAGAATGGAGTATGCAATGGAAGATGAAATATCATTGAAAGGAGAAAGGATTAATGATGTAGAATCATTTAAGTATTTAGGAACTATGATCTCTAATACAGGGTCATTAGAATTAGAGTTTAATGAAAGATTGATAAAAGCAAATCAGACAATGGCTAGGTTAATTAGAATTTGGAAATCAAATCGCCTGAAATTACATATAAAACTCAGACTATATATTAGTTTAGTGAGATCGGTGATTCTCTATGGACATGTGTCATGGTATGACAGTGAAACAATCTCCAATAGATTTAGTAGATTTGAGAACAAAGCCCTCAGAAGGATATTAGGAGTTAAATGGCAGGACAGTATTAGAAATGAAACTATAAGAGAGATTGCTCGCGTGCCATATGTGGATGAGATCATGGTGAGGGGTAGATGAAGATGGTTTGGGCATGCTCTTCGCACTTCCCAAGAGAGATTAGTTCACCAAATGTTCAGCTGGGCTCCACAAGGCACTTGAAAAGTTGGAAGACCCAGACCTACATGGCTAAGGACTATGAAGCATGAAGTAGGAGATGATTGGAGAAGTTTTGAATTAAAATCTCAAGATAGAGACGACTGGCGGAATCTAACCGAGGCCCTTTGCGTTAATAGGTGTAGGAGATGATGATGATGATGAATTAAAGTAATTTTATTTATCTATGACATTCTAAAATACAAAGTAATTTTAGCAAAGTACTTATCTTTGGGAACATCAAGCTCAGACAATTCCTATTCATAAATTGGAGACTTGATAAAATATATCTCTCACGTAATAGACATCTGAGACATAAAAGCATCAGAAAAAGTGCATATAGTCCGCCGCTGTTGATAGTGCTCAGCCAAGAACATTTTGATTCATTACATTTTGATGCCTTAGGCTTAGCCCTTAAATTAGGACATTTTGATAAAAATTTCTTGACAATATATCCAAAAATGTAGCAAAGGGAAACTCAGAAATAGACTTTTCAAGTTCGATTACCTCTTTATCAGTCGGATTCTGTTTTGCTTCTAAATCATCTATTATACCTTCATTTTCAATTTCAACCTCATTGATGATATTTTCTCAACAAAATGCTAGTCAAGCACATTTCTACTGACAGGTCTTGCTCAGTGTTCTGTTTTGCATCAGCAAGTGACAACTGTCCATTTAATTTATCAAAATTTTCTTCTTTACACTCGGCTGGAGCTTTTTCACTCAACCGTATACTGTACTGTAATTGCTTTCCTCGCAAATGCTTTCTTAAACAAAACCTAAAACTTTCCAAATTTGGATTGCCATCTGGGCCATTCTTTTGGTGTATGCAACCAAAAAGTGTTCCAAAAGATTTGATTTAATCGCCTTGTAAGTATGAATTTAACACTATAATTCTTTACGCATTTTATTAAAGACCTATTAGCGATTACATGACAGAATTATTCTTTTTTAAATCGTAGTCATTTAAATTTTGAGTTTGCAATTCTTATGGTTTTCATGCAATCATCTATTTTCTGTAGAATTATTTTCTGCTCATAATTTATCCCAAGCACATTTCGTGAAACTTTGTGACCAAATATTGAACAAAAATGGATTATATTAAACTATTTATCGACAAGATGAATGAAATTAGGCGTTTCACTTATGTTTAACTTATAAGAACCAGAAACAAAACTATTATTTTGTAACTTGAACCCCGAATTGTTGTCGACAATATCATCCTTGCAAAAATGCGCAGAGCAAATCACAGCACGATCTAGGTTAAGTTCATACCATCGATATGCCAGATCCCAGACATCTCTTAAACTTTCCATTTCTCAGAAAATGAAAGAAACATGTCTAAACCTAAAGACTTCGATTTTCTTTCATGTTAAAGCAGCCGAAAACTGCGCAGTTGTTCAGCATTGTGGTGACAATATTCAAACAAAATGTTTAAGCAGGAAAATTCTTTTCACTACCGTTCAACACAAGAAATGATTGCTTATGATACATTGTACTAGACAACTGGTATTCATATGCTGGAATCCTTAGCATATTGTAGATCAATATCTATCAAAGTCACTACACGCAGGATATATAAAAAAAAGCTGAGGAATATATTTTGAGTTGCCTTTTAATTCAAATCTTTAACCTGGATTTGCTGTTGGCTGTACGCGAGCCCAGCCAAGGTTAGGGGCTCACATGAGCTCATTATAGTACCCGCTCAGATTTTGACCTGCACATTAGCAGACCCAGTCTTACTCTGGATCCTGGTATTATCAAACAAAATTAGCCAGCTCTCATTACCCAGTAAAGCATCAGTATTTACATCCAAACAGTGCAATTATATTAGCAATTGCCATTCTTAAAACAATTGAATGTATGGTGAACTATAAGATTGTCATTTATGCATACTAGAAGTGCCATAGAAGCCCTAAAAGATTACACTCATAAAAACCAACTGGTATTAAGTATTAAAGAGCTCCTTAATAAACTCTTAATTCCCAGGAGCTAAATATGTTGGCTTCTGTCAGTAGAGACCTCTCAGGTCTTCCTGAATCAAGAACTGTTCTGTCCTCACTCTTAACAGATGAAATTTTTACTTCAGTGGAGGAGATGAGTCTTGGGCATCACACATACTAATACCACCTCAACCGAATCTTCTGGTCTAGATAACCTAAGTCTAATGCTGTTTTCTTTGGATGAAGATGGAAGGATTCATCCATATACGTATATCCTATGACTAATATTATCAGGCTATTGATAAAGTAAAAAGTATTGAACTTATTAGCATAAATGTACTTGGATGCATCACAGGAAGGGAAGGGCACATGCCTAAACGACATGGTAGTCTCAGCGATGTGGGTAGAAGAAGAAACAGCTACTCTTCAATGCTCTGGGGCTAGCAGCCTTCATTGTATTTCAAGCCTTCCAAGATCGTTGAGAAGGCATCTGGTAGATTGGTGCAACAACACCATATTAGCTTGCGCCTAGCTCTTTGAACTGCCGAAGTAGATGCACTTCCGGACGGTGTTCTATGCCGAAGAGTTGTCAGCGAGTTACATTTCAGGTAAGAGGAATCGACTAGCAGGCACACTTAGTTACCAAAAGAAGGTTGTAGGGTCAGCGGTCCTTCCATCCTGGCGTAATGAAGAGACTTCTAGTTGGAGCGTTCTCTGCAATCAACTTTTGATCCATAACTGAAATACAAAGCACGCTATTTACATGGGGTAATTACTTCGGTGTAGCTGAATGACGAGCCATAAAGTTTTAACGAGGGTTTCCTACCCCACCGCTAGTTAGCGGGGGGGGGGGGGGTAGGGAGGGGTAGCTAGCTACCCCTCCCCCCTCACACACACCGGTGAATAGCTCACTTTACTTTTGGCTCGGAGAGACGACAGACCTGTCAGCGCTCTCCTCTTTGTTGACAGTTCGGGGCTGCAGGGACTTGAGCGCGAAACTGCGCCTCTCGCCCCTAAGCGGCAGGCACCGCCTGCCGATGTTCCTGCTGATCCTGACATAGCGCCTCGGCGCTCACCCTTAGGCGTTCGCGCCCCTGTTCCTGTTACGCGCCAGGGTTCCCCTGCGCGCTCACGCCCTTCAGCGCCCTATCGCCCTCCAGCAATTCCTGAAATAGCGCGCAAGCGCCCAACTGCGCATACGCGCCCTGCTCCTGATATAGCGGCACCGCGCTCACCTGTGCCCACGCGGCCAGTTCCTGATATGGCGCGTACGCGTCCACCGGTGCCCCAGCGGCCACCTGCGCCCACGCGCCCTCCAGCGCCTAGGCGCTCCCCAGTTCCTGTTTCATCGCACGCAGTCCAGGAGGTTCCTGAGTTGGCGCACAGGCATCCACAGGTTCCTGCGGACTCGTCGCGCCCTTCGGGGGAAAGGCGCGACGTGCCCACGCGCGGTTCCAGTACCAGAGCTCACGCGCACACCAACGCGTCCGCGCGTTGCTTTAGACCCATCGTGCCCACCTAGGGAGATGCGCGATAAGCGTCCGCGCACAGTTCCAGCACCAGCGCCCACGCGCTCACCAACGCAACCACGCGTCGCTACAGCTCAGCGGGTCGCCCAAGAGGCTCCCAAGTTAGCGCACGGGCGCTTACTGATACGATCGCGCACGACGCTCCAGTATCGCGCCCTGTTCCTGCTACGCACCCCGTTCCTGTATTTAAGACAACTAAGGTTGC
Source organism: Palaemon carinicauda (assembly GCF_036898095.1). NCBI lineage: Eukaryota > Metazoa > Arthropoda > Malacostraca > Decapoda > Palaemonidae > Palaemon > Palaemon carinicauda. Next base: position 81,136,827 of record NC_090752.1, read on the forward strand.
CCAACGAACTCCAGAGTGCCCTCATGCGGCTCGTCCCGCGCGGCCTCCGCAGCAGCGCACTCCGGTGCGACCGCATCCTGATGCATGCCATGCGCGCCCACGATCGCCAGCGCGACCAGCGCTCCCACAGGCGAGTGTGCTGGTCTTATCGGACCAGCGCCAACCTTCTCGCCCCCAGGTCGCTCGCGACCCTGCTCCAGCGCTGACGCGCCCTCTGCCGGTTCTTCCGGACACGCGCTCAGGCGCCCCCGTTATCTGGCGCCCTTCGGGGCTGCGCCAGGTCGCTGCGCGCCCGCGCGTTCGGCCTCCTCCTGCTCCAGCTCCTGATCGCCGCACGCCTACGCCATCGCCTATGCGCTCTCGCGGCCATGTTCCCGCTCCAGCTGCTGCGCGCCACCGCACCATCACTGCTGAACACCCACCTGCGCGCCATCGCGCTCGCCCCCGCCCACGCGGGTGCGCGCGCGAGTTTCCAGTATCGCGCCATCCATCCACGCGCGACCCTGACCAGGGCCCGATGCATGAGCCCCAGCGCGATCGCCGCCAGGCGGACCCTTCCTCGTCGCGCTCCCCTCCCCGCAAGCGCAGACCAGCGCGCTCGCCAGAGGGGGGGCGCTCCCCGGACAGGTCTAGGGATTCTTCTTCTCTTTCAGCCCTGCAGGCGAACCCTCGTTTGTCGACTCCTCCTAGGGATCCCTCGATCCCTTTCCCTCCAGAGGGAGTGTCCGACAGCGCGACTGTCAGACAGCAGCCCTGGTTCGGCACCCTAGTCAGAGCTCTTGTGCAGGCGATTAAGCCAGCCCTCTCTGATTCGGGTCACTAACCAGCGGCAGCTTCCTCCCCCCTGAAGAGGAAGAGAGGAGTCTCCCGTGGATCCTCCTTCGAGGCCTATTCTGTCCCCGCTCAGATCCTTAGGCAAGGCTCCTACTCCCCCTCAGACCTTCTCGCCCTCCCCTGCGGAGGAGGATTACCCCTCCTCAGGAGAGTCGGACGAGCAGGAATACTCCCCCATCGCACCAATGGGGGAGGTTCCTCCTCTTCCCGAGAGGTCTCCTCGTCCAGAGGTGGAGAAGGACCTGCCTCCTTCGCTTCTCGAGTCCTACATCCCGCCCAGGAGGGAGCCTAAGGATTCTTAAGACGATTCCCAAATCGTCAGTTAGGATCAGGCAGGAACCGTCTAGAGCCGTCGAGGAAGTCCACGTGTCCCCCCAGGAAGAGCCACTGGGGACGGGAGACTTCGCTGCAAGTCCTTCGGGAGGAGAGCACCAGGAGTCAGAACATGCGTTCTGGCAAGTCCTGACCCTCATGAGGAACATTAATAGGATCCCAGACCCTGAGGTCCCACCTCATGAAGGGAAGGACACGGCCCTGGACCGCATCTACGGCACTCAGAAACCCTCTAGAGCCAGTGCAGCTTTGCCCTGGTCCCAAGGGATGAACAATGCCAGGGACAAGGTTGAGTGCCAGCTCGCTGAGCTTGCCGCCTCCAGCAGATCGAGTGCCGGTAATAAGCTCCTCCCTCCTCCTCGAGTCCATCAGAGGAGGTACTTCGAGATCCTCGAGGAGTCTTCTCTGAGTCTTCCCTTGCATCACTCCGTGGAAGAACTCACAGGGGGAGTCCCTCTTGAGAGAGACTCCAACCGGCACGTGTCCTTCTCAGCCACTGGGATCCTGAGCCAGGAGAAGGTCATGAAGTGCGCCATGCAGGCGACTTCATGGCTCGACATCTGGCTGGGGTCTCTGGACATCCTGGTGCGGTCCGAGGACCTCTCCAAAGAAAGCACCAGGAAAGCGCTGGAAACCTTTCTTCTCTCGGGCACGGACCATTGAGTTTCTGTCCCACCAAGTCTTGAGCTTGTGGGCCAACACGATCCTCAAGCGTCGGGACACTGTGTCCCATCATAATGTACCCAGTGCGGAGTCTAGCAGGCTCAGACACACTTCCGTTCTCGGTGCCTGTTTGAGCCTAAGGACGTGGAGCTCACTGCCGAGAGGTGGAGGAAATCCAACTAGGATTCCCTCATCCATAGGGCCCTGACATCGAGGCCCTACAAGCCTCCAGCAGTCCAGCAGCCCCGTCCTGCTAAGGACACAAAGAAGACGACCACCGCAGCGAAGCCCAAGGTGTCTAAGCCCTTTCCTGCCAAGAGCAGGAGGGGCAAGAAGTCCTCCAGGGGAGGCAAAAACCCTAGAGGTACCAGCCGAGGCCAGAAGCACTAGGGTTGGCAATCCCCCTGCATGTCCACCAGTGGGGGGATGCCTTCAGAGTTGCGCGACAAGGTGGCAGCAACTCGGGGCGGATGCCTGGACGATCTCCGTGATCTCTCTAGATTATCGCGTCCCGTTCACAGCCTCTACCTCCCCTGACAGCGAACCCAGTGTCGTTGAGCTCTTTTGCCATAGGATCGGCAAAAGGGCAGGCCCTCCGGGCCGAAGTCCAGACCATGTTGGAGAAGGACGCTCTCCAGGGGGTCGTAGACGGGTCCCCAGGCTTTTACAGTCGACTCTTTCTTGTGAGAAAGGCGTCTGGAGACCAGTCATCGAACTCTCGACCCTGAACGGGTTTGTCAAGCAGACTCCGTTCAGCATGGAGACGGCAGGCACGGTCAGCCTTGCAGTGAGACCGCGAGACTTTATGTGCACACTGGACCTGAAGGACGCGTACTTCCAGATCCCAATCCATCCGTCTTCAAGGAAGTACCTGAGATTTTGCCTAGACAACAAGATCTACCAGTTCAAAGTGCTGTGTTTCGATCTCTCCACAGCTCCTCAGGTGTTCACCAGAGTCTTCACCATCATATCTTCATGGGCTCACAGGATCGGCATCCGTCTCCTTCGTTATCTGGACGACTGGCTGATCCTGGCAGACTCGGAGGCGACCCTTCTTCGCCACCGAGACAGGCTCCTCAAAGTTTGCCAAGATCTGAGGATCGTGGTAAATCTCAAGAAGTCCTCTCTGCAGCCCTCTCAGAAACTGGTATATCTAGGCATGGTCATAGACACCAATCTCCACAAAGCCTTCCCATCAGACGAAAGGATAGCAAGGCTGAGGAAGGTTGCAAAACCTTTCCTCAATCGAGAGGAACACCCAGCTCAATCGTGGCTTCGTCTCCTCGGTCACCTCTCCTCCCTGACTAGTCTCGTTCCCAACAGCCGCCTCAGGATGAGATCCCTCCAGTGGCGACTCAAGTCTCGGTGGAGTCAAGGACTCGACTCCCCAGACATCCTGATCCCCATGGGATCTGCGGAACGAGCGGACCTCAGTTGGTGGGTGGCAGACGAGAACCTACGAAATGGAGTGGATCTTCTCGTCCCTTCCCTGGATTTGATGCTGTTTTCGGATGCATCAAACAAAGGGTGGGGGGCCCACGTTCTGAACCACAGGACCTCAGGCCTGTGGTCAGAATCAGAAAAGTACCTTCACATAAACCTGCTAGAAATGAAGGTCATATTCCTGGCTCTTCAGAAGTTCCACCAAGTCCTGGCTGGCCACTCGGTGGTGGTGATGAGCGACAACACCACGGTCGTGGCTTATATCAACAAGCAGGGGGTACCTTTTTGGAACAGCTATCCCATCTTGCAGTAGAGATCCTGAGATGGTCCAAAGTCCACTCGATTTCATTAGTGGCTCGCTTCATTCCAGGCAAGAGGAATGGGCTCGCCGACAGTCTGAGCAGAGCGACGCAGATAGTGAGTACCGAGTGGTCTTTGGATCCTCAGATAGCCAACAAAGTCCTGACTTTGTGGGGTTCCCCGACAGTGGATCTGTTTGCTACGGCCCTGAACACCAAGCTCCCGTTGTACTGCTCCCCAGTCCCGGACCCCAAGGCTCTCTGGCAAGATGCCTTCCAACAACGGTGGGACAACGTCAATGTGTACGCCTTTCCCCCGTTCTGTCTGATGAGGAGGGTACTCAACAAGACCAGAACATCGGCCAATCTCTCGATAACCCTGATAGCTCCGCTATGGCAACATGCAGAGTGGTTCCCGGACCTCCTGCAGCTCCTCACGGAGATCCCGAGGGAGCTCCCTCCACGTCGCGAGCTACTCAAACAACCACACTCCAACATCTACCACAAAGCCATAGTTTCGCTTCGGCTTCACGCCTGGAGACTATCCAGCATCTCCTCACAGAGAGAGGATTTTCGCAACAAGTTGGGGAAAGGATGTCTGGCCACCTGCGCAGGTCATCCGCAGGAGTCTACCAGGCGAAGTGGCGAGTTTTCTGTGGTTGGTGCCGTGGAAGGGGTATCTCTCCCCTCGATGCCACTTTACCAGCTATAGCGGAGTTCCTCGTTTATCTGCGGGAAGAAATGCGCCTTTCAGTCTTGGCAGTGAAAGGCTATCGCTCAGCCATAAGTCTTGCCTTCAGGCTCAAAGGAATGGACATTTCCTCCTCGCTGGAACTGTCTCTTCTCATACGGAGTTACGAGCTTACCTGCCCTCAGTCGGAAGTGAGACCTCCTCCTTGAAACGTGGTTCGAGTTCTCAGGTCTCTTAAGAGACCTCCCTACGAACCACTACGCCAGGCTTCTGATTGCCACCTTACCTGGAAGACGGTGTTCCTGCTAGCTTTGGCTTCGGCCAAGCGAGTCAGCGAACTTCATGGTCTCTCCTACGACGTCGCCCATTCAAGGGGATGGGGGGAGGTAACGTTCAGCTTCGTCCCTGAGTTTGTTGCCAAGACTCATAACCCTGGAGTGCCGGACCCAAGGTTCGACTCTTTCCAGGTTTCGAGTCTCCGTTCTGTAACAGATGACCCCGACCATCTCCTACTGTGCCCAGTCAGGAGTCTGAGGTTGTATCTTAAAAGAACAGCTGCAGTCCGCCCCCAGGTGCGAGCTTTGTTCGTGAGCACCGAGGAAACGAAGAGGAGGGTCACCAGGAATACCATCTCAGCCTGGATTCGTAAGGTAATCCACCTGGCCTTGAATCCTGACCCTCCTCCGTCACGTTGCCCTAGGGCCCATGACGTCAGGGGCGTGGCTACGTCCCTGGCCTTCAAGAAGAACTTTTCGGTGATGCAGGTCCTGCAAGCTGGGGTGTGGAAGCATCAGACCACCTTCATGGCCCACTACCTGCAAGACGTGACACACAGGAGGCTCGATACGTTCTCTATCGGCCCTGTGGTGGCTGCACAACAGCTGATCTAACCTCAGGCTCCTTATTGGACAGGTAGCAGAAGGTTGAGGGCATTGTTACCCGGTTTTAGTCTGTGTGAATGAAAAGATCTGTCTGGCCCTTTTCTTTTCTTCATCCTCTCCTCTCTTGGAGAGAAACAGCATCCTGGGTCCTTTGCACAGCTGACCTGAAACCTCTGCAGGTAAACCCTGCTCCCTTGTGTTCCTAGTATTAAGTTGTAATACTGTCATGTCCCCATACCCTGACGAGGTGGTATTGGGAGAGTCCTAGCCTAGATTTCCATCTGAAGAACTCCAGGTCAACTTCCTAGGACGAGTCACTGCTCACCTTCACACACAACTTACGTAGGCCGCAGTAGTCTCACAACTGCCTGCGAGGAGCAGGGGCCCCTCGACCCTTGAGTTCTGTTAATAAACTCGGGTTCGGGGCCCCCGGGCAAGCCAAAGCCAGTATGGTAGGGGACTTACCTCCCTTCCTAAGGGTTAAGTCACCCCATGTAAATAGCGTGGTTTGTATTTCAGTTATGGAACAAATGACAAATTCGTAGATAATTTGTATTTTTCCTAACTATACAAACCTTAGCTATTTACAGTTATGTGCCCGCCAGCCCTGTCCCCCAAGATAAGTCCTACCTCTAAGTAAAGTGAGCTATTCACCGGTGTGTGTGAGGGGGGAGGGGTAGCTAGCTACCCCTCCCTACCCCCCTGCTAACTAGCGGTGGGGTAGGAAACCCTCGTTAAAACTTTATGGCTCGGCATTCAGCTATGCCGAAGTAATTACCCCATGTAAATAGCAAAGGTTTGTATAGTTAGGAAAAATACAAATTATCGATGAATTTGTCATGTTTACCACACGACTGGACATGAAGCACCTCATGTTTTAACTCCCCCTCCTCCTATCCAACCCCATGGTCTGTATTTTAAGTAACTTTCAACACCTATTGAATTACTTCGATGGTTACACCCTGTCTTCGTTCAACCCTGGTCCGTTGGCTAATCTAATGTGTGGAATTATACTGGGACTCGGATCTTCCTGGTGGCTCCAAAACTGCCTTATGCTGAATGGTTTTCTGTTCTTCCTTGTCAAAACCTGAAAGAACTCCCTTGGCTCTCACTCTATCAGGGAAGTGGGACATTCTCTATAATGATTTTCATAGAAGGGATCCTTCTCAAGTCGCATCATCTCCAGACCAGATCGTAGAGTTTAACCTCTTCCTGGATGGGAGAAGCTCTGCTCAGTACTGTACTGAAATGGCCATTAAGGTTACCACTCAGTCTTGAGCATAGTCTGTTGACAGAATGGGATAGACCTTTCCTCATAGGAGTTGCCTATGCTCAGGATTGCTTCTAATAGTCTTGCTGCTCTCAGTACCTCTTTTGAGCCTTTGAAAAGGCCTCAGTTATGGTTAGGCAATGCAAAACTGTCTCTGCAGTCTTAATCAGCAAAGAGGTTAGGCAAGTACCATGTTCACTCTAAAAGGTGGGGGAGCTCCTTGTCTATTGCTGGGGCTCTTAAGAAACTTTGACCATGCTGGTGCACAGCCAAAAGTTTGAGCCTTTCTCCATCCAATCTCTATGTGAAGTGTCTAGTGGCATGGAGAGAAGAGGCCTTTTGACCCGTGAGGGCTCTACAGTGCTGTCTGAAGAAGACCCAATACCAAAGTCCTGAGCGATGGCAACTTCCTTAGCACGGGCAGAGCCAAGAAAGAGGTGTCTAGAACACAATCATTTTCTGTTGTAATGTGTGTAAATGCCTCGAATGCTGAGAGAGGAGGCTGGGGTGTGTATGCTCCTGACCATCTTCAAGGTCCTTATCTTACTGAAGTAAGCTACCCACAAGATCCTACATGCCTTGGCACTTGGTCTTCTGGCGGTTACTCAAAAAGGGGTGTGGTTAACCCAGATCATGTATGGGATGGTAAGCATCTTATCTATAGTAATGTATAAATTGTAATGTGGAATGGAGGCAGAATAACTGGCTCTTCTCCATTCTTGCTGCCCCTACCTTAGGAACGAAGAAGTTGAAGCAATACACGTTGGATCTTACTTATGCAGATGATGCTACTCTCTTTGCATCAATTCCATCCCCTGAATTTAGATCTAGGGTTGGTGAATCCCTTAATAGAGATTTAGCTAGAATTAGTGCATGGTGCAAATTATGGGGTATGAAGTTGAATCCTAACAAAACTCAAAGTATGATTGTAAGTAGGTCAAGGACGGGTGGCTCCTCAACATCCGGATCTCAGTATTGATAATGTTTCTTTAAATATGTATGACTCTTTCAAAATTTTAGGTGTGATTCTCGACAGTAAATTTACTTTTGAGAAACATATAAGGTCTGTGTCTTCTTCAATTGCACAAAAAATTGGCTTATTGAGAAAGTCTTTCAAGATTTTCGGTGATCAATCTATTCTGAAGAAGTGTTTTAATTCTTTCATTCTACCTTGTTTTGAGTATTGTTCTCCTGTCTGGTGTTCAGCTGCTGATTCTCATCTTAATTTGTTGGATAGAAACTTACGGTCTATTAAATTTCTTATTCCTGATCTAGATATTAATCTCTGGCACCGTCGTTCAATTAGTTCATTGTGCATGTTGCATAAGATTTTTCATAACTCTGACCATCCTTTACATTCAGATCTTCCTGGACAATTCTATCCTGTTCGTAATACTAGGCAGGCAGTTAATTCTAATAGCCAGGCCTTTTCCATCACGAGGCTCAAAACTACGCAGTACTCTAGAAGTTTTATTCCAGCTGTTACCAAGTTGTGGAATGATCTTCCTAATCGGGTGGTTGAATCAGTAGAACTTCAAAAGTTCAAAGTTGGAGTAAATGCTTTTTTGTTGACCAGGCGTACATGAGTCTTTTTATAGTTTATTTATGACATATTTGTTTTTGATGTTGTTAATAGTTTATATATGACATGTCTGTTTTGACGTTGTTACTTATTTTAGAATGATTTATTGTTAATTTGTTCTCTTCATTTATTTATTTCCTTATTTCCTTTCCTCACTGGGCTATTTTTCCCTGTTGGAGCCCCTGGGCTTATAGCATCTTGCTTTTCCAACTAGGGTTGTAGCTTGAATAGTAATAATAATAATAATAATGATGTTGGTAAACTACATTTCTGAGCTCCTTTCTTTAGATCCTAAGGAAGTTCTCCTCCAGCCTCCCTAGACAAGGGGGAGATTGGTGGAATATATACCAACCCTTTGATCATCTAATGCCAGGTATATCATTTTGGACAGTGATCCCCCTCGGGAGCCTATTTATCCTAATGATAGAATGTCTGCTCTTCTATGAGAAGGACATTCCAAAATCAAACAATTGTTCTCTAGTCTTGGGTAGTGCCATAGCCTCTGTACCATGGCCTTCCACTGTCTTGGAATAGAGTTCTCTTGCTTGAGGTTTCTATCAGGCACGCTGTTCTATCTTATTTCTTTTGCTCTTGTTTTTCTAAAAGTTTTTATAGTTTACTGTATAATATATTTTGAAATCTAGTGTAGTTTCCTCTATTTAGGTAATTGGTTATGTTAAAAATGCTCTCCGTTCAGTATATAGATAATGTTGCTCATGTGAAAGTAAAAAGTATCCAACGGGGTTTGCAAGTCCAGCTCAATGTGTGCTGCTTGCCAGAATATAGGAGCAGTGATGTAATGTTAATTTTGCGGGCATAGTGAGCCACACCGGAGCAAAAACTATTAGAAGGACATGAAGTGAATCAAATAATTATGGTATTTTAATTTCCTGCCACTTACATTTTTTCCAACTGGTTATTTTGTGTTTATTTTCCATTTCCTACCATCATTATAGCAGCAAATCACTCGTTTTGTGCATTTCCCCACCCTAAAACCCCGGTTTCCCACTGGGGTCCCCAATAATTGGCTTAATATAAGGGGGCCCAAAAACTTATGAACGAGTGGTTTGCCCCAATAATTATGGTTAGGAATGCATAAACCATAATATGGCGAGTAGGAATAATATATAGTTCTTATATTTGGCTAGAAATTAAAGTATCATATATTTACTTTTGATGGTTCTTGTTTAGCACCAATTACCATATTAGTGTTTTTATTTGATATCCTTGTGTGGATTTTATTGATTTGTGTAATTTTATGTGCAACCCAGGTAAAAAAAAAAGTTCTACATGGAACAATTCTGTAATCACCCCTTCGATCTGGTCGGGAACTGACCTCTTATGTTGGACGGATATGTTGCAGGAAATATGAACCAAATTATATTTGTACTAATTGCACATAGATATCCTACCATAGATGCCTCATGAACCATCTTACCCTGGGAACTTGTATGGGGTTGCTCGGTAAAAATTGAGTTCTTATTGTTTATTGTTAGTTGTTCCGTAACCGAAATACAAACCACGCTATTTACATAGGGTTTACTTTCGGCGTAGCTGAAATGACGAGCCATTAGATTTTAACGAGGGTTAAATTACCCCCGCGCTAGTTAGCACGGGGGTAGGGGAGGGGTAGCTAGCTACCCCTCCCCCCCCCCCCCACACACCGGTGAGCTGCTTCACTTCACTTTTGGCTCAGACGATGTACAGACGTGTCTGTCTCATCCTCGCATTTTTGACAGCCTTAATCTGTTTTTCTTTTTCTTACAGTTGTGTGTTTGAAGTAGGCCTCTACCTTTTCTAACCATTATGCGGAAGTGCCCTGGACTCCCCGACCGCCCCTGTGGAACATTCATGTCGGCGGTCGATACAGACCCTCACACCCTTTGCCCGCAGTGTCGAGGTCAACGGTGTGAAAGTGATAATGTTTTTATGGAATGTAGGGAGTGGCCTACCTCCCAGTGGGAGAGGTTTGCCCGGCGGCGTAAGAAGAGTTCTAAGTGAGACCGTTCTCCCTCAGGGACTGCCTTGGGGAAGGAAGGCTCCAAGGACTCTTCTTCCGTTGCCCGAACCCCCTCCGAAGCTCCCACTCGTTCGGTCTCTCGCGAGAGGCCGCCGAGTGGTAGCGTAGGTCCTTCGTTTGTTTCCTAATCTCGGGGTTCGGGAGAGGGTGTTGCCTCCCATAGCGAGGCAGCTCCCCCTCCTCTTCCGGGGGAGGACATTGTAGATTTTGTTGATTTTGATGACCAAACTGTATCTAACAATGATCTTTTCCAGCTTTGGGCTTCCTTGGGGCTTAAGGGCTCGCCCTCCAAGGAAGCCCTGTTTGATCTGATCCAGTTGGGGGCAGCTGTCCAACAGTCGCCGGTAATACCAGAGGTAGACCCTGTGGCTATTGTCAACGTTGTTGTGGCAGAGGCGTCCGACGGGTCGGGTCAAACCCCAGCTGCTGCTGTTGCGGATGTTGCTGAAGGCTCAGGTTCCCCCTCCGAATATCCTTCGAGGGGAAAGCTGGGTCCAACGGTCTCTCCTGCGGGTGTTCCTTCCCCTCGGGGGAGTGCACTAACAGAGACTCCTCTTCGGAGGACCGTCGACGGTGATACCCTGCCTCGAGGTCGTCTTCGCCGTAAGGCTCGCCCTCCTCTTCGCCGCCGAGGCCTTCCTTCTCCTTACAAGGGAGTTAAGAGGCGCCTTCTCTTCGGGTCTTCATCTTTGTCGTCCCCTGCAAAGGATTCTTCTCGTCGGGAGCAGACCATGGCTGTGACATCAATAGACCTCTCCGCAGATCGTTCGCGATCTCCTGCGCCTGCCAGATGCTCCTTGTTAATTCAAGCACCGGTCCCTTCGGGGCAGAAGGGCTTATCCCACAATGTGGGTAAGTCCCTTCCACGCCAGGTTTCACCTGTGGCCCTTCAGTAGCGCGCAAGCGCCACCGCTCTTCTGATCGCCAGCGCCCTCCTGCTCGCCAGCGCTCTCCTGCTCGCCAGTGCTCTCCTGCTTGCCAGCGCTCTCCTGCGCGCAAGCGCTCTCCTGCTGAAGAGTAACCTGACTCTTCTCGCCAGCGCTCTCCTGATCGCCAGCTCTCTCCTGCTCACCAGCGTTCTCCTGCTCGCCAGCGTTCTCCTGCTCGCCAGCGCTCTCCTGCTTGCCAGCGCTCTCCTGCGGATGAGTCAACAGACTCTTCTCGCCAGCGCTCTCCTGATCGCCAGCACTCTCCTGATCACCAGCGCTCTCCTTATCGCCAGCGCGCTCCTGATTGCCAGCGCTCTCCTGATCTCCAGCGCTCTCCTGCTCGCCAGCGTTCACCTGCTCGACAGCGCTCGCCTGCGGGCAAGCGACCTTCTGTCCCTGCTGCGCGCACTGCGCGTCAACAGTCTCCTGAGCACCATCAACCTCCTGCTCGTCAGCGCACTACTGCGCGCCCAGTTCCTGATGCGCGCCAATGTTCGCCCACGCGCCCACGACCTTCGGATCTTGGCGCAGGCAAGGACATTGATCCTTTGCCTCGCCAGCGTTCCCCTGCGCGTCGACCGCCGCCTGCGCACCACCGTGCGTTTTCTCCTGTGCACACTTCTAAAGTGCATGCGCGCCCACGAGTCGACTCCTGAGCCCACCCACGAGCGTTCACCCTCGAGCACATCAGCGCCCCCTGGCCCTACGCCCCAGTTGGCAACTTCTCTCCGCGCTACTGCGCGCCATCCTACGCGTCAGCGATCTCCTACTCGCCAGCAGTCTCCCACGCGCCCGCGCGATCCTTCACCTGTGCGCGAACGCTCGCCAACGCGCCCACGCGTCTGATCGCCACAGGTCACCGACTCGCCCATGCGCTAACTCGCCTGTGCGCAGTCGATCGCCTACTCACCCGACGCGTCATCGTTCGCCAACGCGCCATCATTAGCCAACGCGCCATCGCTCGCCAACACGCCATCGCTCGCCAACGCGCCATCGCTCGCCAACGCGCTTACACTCGCCTATGCTCCACCGATCGCCTACGCGCCATCGCTCTCCTGATCGCCAGCGATCGTCCGGGCACTCGCGCACACCCTCACCTGAGCATCCACGCATATCTTCACCTGCGCGCCTACGCGCCCCCTTGCCAGCGCGTCCACGCGCCCACGCGCCCCCTTGCCAGCGCGTCCACGCGCCCACGCGCCCCCTTGCCAGCAAGTCCACGCGCCAACTCACCCGCATCCTCATCTCCGCGCGCCAACGGTCGCACGCGCGCGACCCAGCGCCCGCGCGCGACCCAGCGGTTTTGCCAGCGCGACCCCCAGCGCGACCCCCAACGTGATTCCCGCCGGGTTTCGCAGCGCGCCCAACCTTGCGAGTTGCCGGGGCCGGGTGCTTCCAGATCATCCTCCCGATCGCCATCTCGTAAGCGCCGAGCACGCGTCCAGGAGCAGGAAGATTCATCGGAGAGGTCCAGGCAACATTCTTCTTCCCTTTCTTCATTTCAGGCAGGCCCCGTAGTATCCTCTCCTAAGAATCAGCCGATCCCCTTCCCTCCAGCGGGAATCGCTGACACTGCGTCAGTCAGCCGCCAGCCTTGGTTTGGTTCCCTGATGAAAGCGGTCGTGCAGGCTATGAAGCCAGCCCTCGCTGATCTGGGACTAAAACCAAAGGCTCCCTCGCCCCTGCTGAAGAGAAGGAGAGGAGTGGATTTCGCGGTAACTTCTCCCAGCGTTAAGCTGGCTCCCAAGAGGTCCGTCGGGAAGGCCCCTTCCCCTTTGCAGGCGTTTTCTCCTTCTCCTGCGGACGAACCTTTCCCGTCCTCAGGAGAATCCAGCAAGGTGAGGCACTCTCCCACGGCACCAATGGGAGGTACCCCACCTCAAGGAAGAGAAACGTCTCGCGTAGGAGGGACCTTCCAGACCTCTTTGCTAGAGTCCTGTATCCCTCCCAGGAGGGAGCCCAAGGACTCAAAGACGATCCCCAAGTCATCCTCGAGGATTCATCCAGAGCCAACCATTCCCCGGGAGAACGTCCGCGTGTCCCCCCAAGAAGAGCCAATGGGGACAGGAGACTTAGCTGCCAGTCCACAAGGAGGAGAGCAGCGCGAGTCAGAGCATGCCTTCTGGCAGGTCCTTAATCTAATGAGGCAACTCAATAGTTTTAAGGACCCCGAGACGGCCCCTCGCGAAGGCAAGGATACGGTCCTGGACCAAGTTTATGGTATTCAGAAGCCCCCCAAGGCCAGTGCAGCCCTGCCATGGTCCCAGGGGGTGAAGAGTGCCAGGGACAAGGTCGAGGGCCAGCTTTCCGAGCTCACCTCCTCCAGCCGTTCTTCTGCCGGGAACAAGCTCATCCCACCTCCTCGCGTTCAGCAGAGGAGGTACTTCGAGATCATGGAGGAGTCCTGTTTAGCTCTTCCCCTCCACCACTCTGTGAAAGAGCTCACCAGGGGTCTCTCTCTAGAGAAATTCAATGCCCGGCAGGTGACATTCTCAGTGTCGGAGATCCTAAGCCAAGAGAAAGTCGCTAAGTGTGCCATGCAGGCCACTTCGTGGCTGGATGTCTGGCTAGGGTCTCTGGGCATCCTATTGCGCTCTGAGGACTTGTCCAAGGAGAGAAATAGGAAGACCCTGGAGACCTTCCTCCTCTCGGGCACACGCTCCATCGAGTGTTTGGCTCACCAGGTCACAAACCTGTGGGCTAACTCGATTCTAAAGCGACGTGATGCGGTGACTGAGAGGTTCCACCCGAAGATCCCCGCTATGGATGTCAGCAAGCTCAGACATTCCTCCATCCTTGGAGGAAACCTGTTTGAGCCCAAGGATATAGAATGGACAGCTGAGAGGTGGAGGAAGACGAGTCATGATTCGCTCCTCCAGAAGGCCCTTACATCTCGGCCCTACAAACCTCCAGCTCCTCAACAGCAACAGCAGCCTCGCAGGACACCGAAGCAGGCTCCGGCAGCTAAGACCAAGGTGTCTAAACAGCAGCCCTTTCCTGTCAAAGACAAGAAGGGCGGAAAGTCCTCCAGGGGAGGCAGATATCCTAGAAGGAGCGGCCGAGGCTGCAAACGCTATGATTGGCAATCCCCCTGCATGTCCACCTGTAGGGGGATGCCTGCAAAGTTGCGTGCACAGGTGGCAGCAACACGGGGCCGGTTCCTGGACGGTCTCTGTGATCGGAGAAGGATATCGCGTCACGTTCATAATACTGTATCTCAACCTCCCCTGACAGCGAATCCAGTGTAGAGCTCCTATGCCATGGGATCGGCAAAGGGGCTAGCCCTTCGGGCAGAAGTCGAGACCATGCTCAAGAAGGATGCTCTCCAGGAGGTCGTAGACGGCTCCCCTGGCTTCTTCAGTCGACTCTTTCTTGTAAAGAAGGCGTCTGGAGGCTGGAGACCCGTCATCGACCTCTCAGCCCTAAACAAGTTTGTCAAGCAAACTTCGTTCAGCATGGAGACAGCAGACACGGTCAGACTTGCAGTGAGACCGCAAGACTTCATGTGCACACTGGATCTGAAGGACGCGTACTTCCAGATCCCAATCCATCCGTCTTCCAGGAAGTACCTAAGATTCAGCCTAGACAACAAGATCTACCAGTTCAAGGTGCTGTGTTTTGGTCTCTCCACAGCGCCTCAGGTGTTCACCAGAGTGTTCACACTGATATCTTCGTGGGCGCACAGGAACGGCATCTGTCTCCTCCGTTATCTGGACGACTGGCTGATCCTGGCAGACTCGGAGTCGACCCTTCTTCGACACCGAGACAGGCTTCTGGGAATTTGCCAAGATCTAGGGATCATGGTAAATCTCGAGAAGTCCTCTCTGCTCCCAACACAACGACTGGTATATCTAGGCATGATATTAGACACCAATCTCCACAAAGCCTTTCCATCAGACGACAGGATAGCAAGGCTGAGGAGGGTTGCAGAGCCTTTCCTCAGTCGAGAAGACCTTCCAGCCCAATCTTGGTTACATCTCTTAGGTCACCTAGCCTCCTTGGCCTGTCTAGTTCCCAACGGCCGCCTCAGGATGAGATCTCTGCAGTGGCGGCTCAAGTCCCGGTGGGATCAAGGCATCGATTCCCCGGACTCTCTGGTCTCGATAGGACCTGCGGAACGGACGGACCTGCGGTGGTGGCTGACCGACGACAACCTTCGAAAGGGAGTGGATCTTCTCATCCTTTCCCCGGATTTGATGCTGTTTTCGGACGCATCAAAAGAAGGGTGGGGGGCCCACGTTCTGAACCAGAGGGCCTCAGGCCTCTGGTCAGAATCAGAAAAGTACCTCCACATGAATCTGCTAGAGATGAAGGCCGTATTTCTGGCCCTTCAACAGTTCCAACAGACCCTGGCGGGCCACTCCGTGGTGGTGATGAGCGACAACACCACAGTAGTGGCTTATATCAACAAGCAGGGAGGTACTTTTCACGACAGCTATCCCATCTTGCAGTAGAGATACTGAGATGGACCGAAGTCCACTCGATACGTCTATCAGCTCGCTTCATTCCTGGCAAAAGGAATGTGCTCTCCGACAGTCTGAGCAAAGCTTCGCAGATAGTGAGTACCTAGTGGTCTTTGGATCCTCAAGTAGCCAACTAAGTCCTGACTTTGTGGGGTTCCCCGACAGTGGACCTGTTCGCAACAGCCTTGAATTTCAAACTGCCGCTGTACTGCTCCCCAGTCCCGGACCCCAAGGCACTCTGGCAAGATGCCTTCCAACAACGGTGGGACAACATCGACGTCTACGCCTTCCCACCGTTCTGTCTGATGAGAAGGGTGCTCAACAAGACCAGACTATCGGTCAACCTGTCGATGACCTTAATAGCTCCGCTATGGCATCATGCAGAATGGTTCCCGGACCTTCTGCAGCTCCTGACGGAACTCCCGAGAGAGCTTCCCCCACGACACGAGCAACTCAGACAACCACATTGCAACATCTTCCACAAAGCCGTAGCATCGCTTCGGCTTCACGCCTGGAGACTATCCAGCGTCTCCTCACTGAGAGAGACTTTTCGCAACAAGTTGCGGAAAGGATGTCTCGACACCTGCGAAAGTCATCCGCAGGGGTCTACCAGGCGAAGTGGAGAGTCTTCTGTGGTTGGTGTCGTGGGAGGGGTATCTCTCCCCTCGATGCCACTATTCCAGCAATAGCGAAGTTTCTCGTGTATTTGCGGGAGGAAATGCGCCTTTCGGTCTCGGCGGTGAAAGGCTATTGCTCAGCCTTAAGCCTAGCCTTCAGGCTGAAAGGAATAGACATTTCCTCCTCGCTGGAACTTTCCTTACTCATACGAAGCTGCTACGAGCTTACCTGCCCTCAGTCGGAAGTGAGACCTCCTCCATGGAACATGGTTCGGGTCCTCAGGGCTCTGAATAGACCCCCGTTCGAACCATTACGCCAGGCCTCTGACCAACATCTGACATGGAAGACGGTATTCCTGCTCGCTCTGGGTTCGGCCAAGCGGGTCAGTGAACTTCATGGTCTCTCATACGACATCGCCCATTCAAGGGGATGGGGGGAGGTAACCTTCAGGTTCGTCCCTGAGTTTGTTGCCAAGACTCAGAACCCTGGAGTGCCGGACCCACGGTTCGACTCCTTCAGGGTTACGAGTCTCCGTTCCGTAACAGATGACCCAGATCATCTGCTACTTTGCCCAGTAAGAAGTCTGAGATGTTATCTGAAGAGAACAGCTGCAGTCTGTCCCCGCGTGCAAGCCCTGTTTGTGAGCACGGGAAGGACGAAGAGGAGGGTCACCAAGAATACCATCTCAGCCTGGATTCGACGGACCATTCATCATGCCTTGAATCCAGACCCTCCTCCGTCACGTCGCCCTAGGGCACATGATGTCAGGGGCAT
>NC_090752.1:81158626-81173626 GCF_036898095.1 Palaemon carinicauda
TCAGCAGGTAGACCTATAAGCATGCATGAGCAACCTTTGTTCACTTGTGGGCCAGATTATGTTTTCCAAGAGTGGCTGCTGGGCAGGAGCCTTAATTATAGATTTACAAAATATTTATGCATACATAGTTGTACTTATTATATACTATACATATAAACATTTATTAAACTACTGATTTTTATCATTTACGATTTTATATATTGATGGTTTACTCTTCATAGAAAAGTTCGAGGAACAAAAGTAGGAAAAGCTGAAAACATTTTTTTGAAACATTTAGTTTATGAAAATTATTACATATGAAAAAAAAAAATACTGAAATACATTGTTTATTAATCTTGCAATTACACAGAGAGATTATAACAAAACCTTATTCTAATGCGAATTTGGGCTTAGGGTTTATTTACCAGTGTCTCAACGTTTGGGGAAAAGTTGGAGGTGGCTGCACTTAGGATATTTTCAAGGTTATTATCTGTTAGCCTTGATCTTGTTTTTGATTTTGCGTATTTCATTTTCGTAAACAGCTGCTCACATATATAAGTATTCCCGAAGTGTCATTTTCTTTCTTGCAAAATCTGTGATCCTCTGGAAAGCTTCTTTAGGGAGATTTTTATAAAACTCCAGTAACGAATAATCTCTTCATTTTTTTTTCTTTTCAAATCTTCATTTACTCGAAGTTCATCAGTTTCATCTGCAATTCCTCTGGAGCTTCCTCAACATTTCTTGTGAACTGAAATCTTGAAATCTACTAATGAATCCTTTGTGAACTGGTATAAGCTCATCAGCATAGGAAGTGCAGTCTGCTTTGCAATGATTTGCTAATGTAGGGAAATGGAAAGTATTAACATTTCTCAATTATTTTTCCCATAGTTGAACTTTGTTTTGAAATGATCTGATGTGACTGTACAACTGATGAACAACTTGGCCGTTTCCTCGCAATTTTGAATTCAGGTAATTCAAATATGAAGTAAAGTCAGCAAGAAAAGCGAGATCCCGTACTCAGCCACCATCACTTAATCCAGGGATAGACTTGCCTTTCATTTCCATAAATGTGAGAATTCCACTCCTAAGATCATAAAAACATTTTAACATTTTTCCTTTGCTCAACCATCGCACCTCACATTAGTAGACCAGATCTCCATATTCTGCCTTGACTTCCTCAAGAAATTCTTTAAACTGGCTGCGATTTAATGCTCGAGATTTTGTAAAGTTGATACTCGAAACTACTCTAGACAGAACGTGTTGAAATTTCAGGGACTTGGCGCACAAACTCTCTTAGTGAATTATGCAGTGGAACACGGAAAATTTTTTTGTCTTATGTTCATAGAAGTTATCTCCGTTCTATTTTTAGAAGTTAAGCCAACTTTAATACCAACCACTGCAGGTGCACCATCTACTGATAAACCATGAATTTTTTTTTTTAAATGAAGATGAAATTTAGTCATTAAAGTTTTCAATTCTTGAAAAATATCCTCTCCATTGGTAGTGTCTTTCATTTCCTGAAGACCAAGCATTTCTTCTGTGGTATTGCATCATCAATTCCACGTACAAAAACTTCTACGTTAATACTTTAACAATAGCCAAGGAAAAATAATTAAATTTCGAAACAAGTTCTTTCAAGACAGGTTCTATAATGATAGCAAGTTCATCAATCCGTCTTGTTACAGTTCTACGAGACAAACTAATATATCAATTTCTTTTTTTCGGGCTGGACTTCACCCACTGCTTGTAGGTACTCCACAAATTCGCCATCGGAATAATTTTTCGAATGTTTTGCCATCTTCTCACTGACAATGTAATTAACACGAATAATATTGTTGCCATCATCACGTCTTTTGACTAAAATTGTCTGCTGTTCTTTCAAAACTGAAGTTCTTAGACTTTTTGTTTTCTACTTTCACGTTGACAATTATCATAAAAAAAGATGAGTGTTTGGAAAAATAGTGTCTTTTTACATTATATTCTTTCATAACAGCAACTAACTCTGAACGCAATAACCACATTGGTTTTTCTTTGATTTGTGTGAATTAAAATAGTCATTGGTCCACTTTTCTTGGAACACTCGAGATTCATTATCCATTTTCTTCTTTTTCGATGACGACATTTTGTGTTGGATGCGTTTAATAAAAGAAAAATGTATAATAATTATAGATTTGGTTCTTTGTGAACTACTGGAAAAGGCAAAGGATATATTTATGCCTCTCACAAGGATGGTATCTTTAGAGCAGCCGAATACATAAACATGGAGAATCAAGAAAGAAAACTATTCAGCACAAAGAACGTAAACCCATTAACATCAGGCAGAGACGTTCCCAATCGATTTATTTTTCTTGATGTAGGCTAATTATTTAGACGAAGTCATTTCTATTAAAGTTTTCAAACTAACAAAAAAATTGTTGAGTGTGCCTTGACTGGGATGTCTAACATCACTGATCTCTTTCAGCTCCTCGTCCGATACCTGTCGACTGTACCCAGGTTAAGGGCAAGGTCGACCTTGGGTTAAGGGTATAACATGTGAACCCCGACATGGCACCGGCCTAGGGTGGATCCTGGGTGCCTGGTGATACGTTACTCTAAGGTCGCCGCATATAGACCTTGACTTTACCCTTAAAGTCCCCTGGTTAATCCCTTAATAGCGCCGGAGAGCATTTGGGTAGGAACGGGAGTGTCTGCGAGTGGCGCTGGCCTAATACAAGTAGGCGTCAAGATTCAGCTGAACGCCTGGGACGGTGTTTTTGAATGTCTACTGTTTCAGGAAATAAATAACAAAGGAAAAAAAAAACATGTAGACTTTAGGACTCATGGTCAGTTGAAATACATTTACTAAATTTATAATCATGTTAATAAGAGCAGTCTACGGTGTTGTTATAGTTCGAATTACACTATCCACTAAAAATCTAGGAATTCCAGCGGAAACCACTCCCAGGATATCTTATCGGCAGTTAACAGCGACCTGCGGGAGACACAATAAGAGTGTCGCTTCTAGTCAGCGGTTGACTTTTTAAGGGCATCGTGTGTTTGGTCGATTGGGGAGACCAAATGACCGAGTGAGCGTTTTTTACTTTTCTATTTTGTGGTTCAGTGCCTCGTGATTACTATATTACGATTTCGTGAATCTACCTTGTGAGTATTTTCTTGATAAATTACGTCTTTATCTTTATCATATTGCAAATTTAATTGGGTACTTTTTCTTAATCTACGCGGTTTTTTATATAACTGCCTGAGTGTTTTTTACCTTCGTCCTGAGCATTTTGTTTCTTATATAGATGCGTTTAATTTTATTAGGTTTGACATTCATAACAATTATTGCCGAAGGATTTTGCGATTGGTTATTTTAACAGCAATGCACTTGTATTTTTTTCATTGAAATTTAATGTTTTTTTCCCCCATATATTACCCAGTTTATCTATAACTATTATTATTATTATTATTATTATTGAATAGACTCGACTAGACACTTGATATAAATAAAAGTTGTTAATTTTATTTATAGGCTTTTGTTAAATAATTGAGGAATTACTTTAAAAATAGAAATTTAATAATTTTTAAATGATTGTTTGTTAGTGCGTAGTCACTGCGTATATAAACTAAATTGTAAAACAAGAGTTTTTGGCACAAAACTACGGTAATATTTTTACCATAAATTAGTTGGGTTATTTCACATAGAATATCAATTCAAGTTCTTGTTCATTAAAACGCAAAATTTTACTGTGAAATCTCAAATTTGCCCTCAGAAACTAAAGATTTTGGCAGCAAAAATAAAAGTTATGTAGTAAAAATTTGGTCACAAGAAGTAGGCCAAATATTAGGTAACTAAATTAAAGATTTATCCTTTGAAAGTATATTTTTTTTCTTTGCCAGTCCTCTTCATTGTCGATAATTGAATGATAAGATAAGATGTTTTCATTTTTAATCCTCGAAAAAAGTCAAAGCTTCTGAGATCATAGAACGAAACCGTTGCTTTTTTTCTTTTGTGAAATAAAATATAGATCTTTTTTTTTCAGGGATACATTTAAGCTCTGGATACTGTCAAATTTCTTGACGTAATTATCTGTAATTTAGTTTTAGTTTTATTTATATTGGAACTTCTCTGATATTCCTGACGGCTTTTTCATCATTGATGTTCCATATCCGGCGCTGGTTTGATAGAATTTATAAAAATATGAATAACAACTACGTCATTTTTCATCTAACGTAACGCTAGATGACTTACAATCAATCCATCAATCAATGTCTAATCTTATCTCCTTCAACAGATTTTATCCTTTATGACATAGTTATGTTTGGAGTTTGGGTAAGAATGCCTTTGAATTTCTCCGGGGTGGTTTTAATCATGTCTAATGTTTAATATTGTTTGCATTTTGGTGATTTTTTTTAATTATACATGTTTGGAAAGCTTATGCCACGAGGACTCCAAAAAGCAATGTAAGTACTCGGGGGCCATCTTGAATTTGGAGAAATGGCCCGGTTACTAAACTAAATTTTCAACTATGAGTCTTTCTTCTAGTAATTAAATCCAAATCAATTTATAGAATAAATTTTCAGTTTTAGCTCACAATATTTTGATTAATATATAAATTTCGAATTAATTGATAAAAATTGTTAATTGAAACTCTCAATATTGAGCATTATCATAATACTATTGTTTGCCAAAGCATATGTAAATACACCACAATATTTCAGTTAAGACAGACAGCTGCCACGTTTCAAATCTGAAGGCGATAAAACTGCAGGGGTTGAATTAAATATGTACTGTACAGTTTATCCAAATGTTATTTGAGAGTTATGGGGTCCTTTGACTGGCCAGACAGTATTACATTGGATCCTTCTCTCTGGTTACGGTTCATTTTCCCTTTGCCTACACATACATCGAATAGTCTGGCCTATTCATTACATATTTTCCTCTGTCCTCGTACACCTGACAATACTTAGATCAACAAATAATTCTTCTTCTCTCCAGGGGTTAACTATTGCAATGTAATTGGTTAGTGGCCACTTTCCTCTTGGTAAGGGTAGAAGAGATTTTTTAGCTATGGTAAGCTGCTGTATAGAAGAAGGACACTCCAAAATCAAACTATTGTTCTCTAGGCTTGGGTAGTGCCATAGTCTGTACCATGGTCTTCCATTGTCTTGAACTAGAGTTCTCTTGCTTGATCGTGCTCTCGGACACACTGTTTTATCTTATTTCTCTTCCTCTTGTTTTGTTAAAGTTTTTATAATTTATATAGGAAATATTAATTTAATGTTACTGTTCTTAGATTATTCTATTTCTCCTTGTTTCCTTTCCTCACTGGGTTACTTTCCCTGTTGGAGTCCCTGGGGTTATAGCATATCCTGCTTTTCCAACTAGGGTTATAGCTTTACAAGTAATAATAATAATAATAATAATAATAATAATGATAACAATAATAATAATAATAATAATACTGATCATGAATTATACAAATTCGACGTGGCATCCATTCCAATGGCATGATGGTTTGGAAGTGTCATTAAATGGGGGTTCTCGAGGTTAGCGGAACATTTGGGAACCGGGTTTGGACGGAGAATGTAGGTGACCACTATCAGTGTGCCTGACGTGACCCACTGCAGGTGACACCATCAGTTATACATCCTATACTATACAACTTCTCTATAGGATTTGCTTAGGTTTTCAATAATGACAATTATGAATATATATATATATATATATATATATATATATATATATATATATATATATATATATATATATATATATATATATATATATATATATATATATATATATATATGTATATATAGGAATGAATTTTAATTGATGATGGTAATGGAATGCTCCATTTCCAGTGATGAAATAAAACCTACAAATAACAGGATATGAGAGAGAGAGAGAGAGAGAGAGAGAGAGAGAGAGAGAGAGAGAGAGAGAGAGACGCTATACCCACGTTATAACGTCATCCGTTTCCGGTGTTCTAGGGATTATCGCGCAACTAAGACTTTCGTAAAAACCTGGTTTGGTTCTTTTCATTTATTTTATTTTTTTTTTTCTTCCCTGAGTCGATACCAGTTGTAAGTTATAAGTGGAAAATAATGGGCTTTTATTGACTGATTATACCAACGAAGAATAATTTCTTCTGATTTATTTATCGTTCACACCTGTCATATATAACTCATTGGATTTATTAGATTAGCTATAAAAAACATGAATCGTAGCATGCTTTATAAGTGGTATATTGATGTTATATTAACTTCTATAAAAAAAGATACGTCAAAGTTATTGATCGGGTGGAATAGAACAAAGCCGCAAGAGAGATAAGAGACGAAAAGAAGAAATGAACGAGAACAAAGAATTGTAGATTTTATTCATGAGATTGTTAGGCACATGAACAAGAACTGTCTATACGTCTCCAGGTTTTTAACGCATCTGAGATAAAACTCCATTTGTACAAAAATCGTCACAGAACTGTCAATTTCCTTTGTCGGATATTTATCTTATATCATAATGCCTATAGATTTGTGGAATATCTTGAGTACCTGTAGTGGCACTTGAGTACAAACAACGAGTTCGTGATAAGCGCATTCACGGTTGTCATGGCTAGACGTATATAAAACTCTAAAAGCATATCTAGCTTCTTTTATTTTTTATTCCAAGTATGTTGAGTTTGTATCGTGTAACTAGATTTAAGTCTACGTTTGTTTATATCTAAAATTCTTATACAGATCTTAGACGTGTCTTAGTGTCTAAGAAGTAGAGTTATTTAATATTCATATGCATCAGCTCGCTCGCGCGTGGGTAGCTTACACCTTATAAAGCTTAGGTTACATCTACGATAAATGCTTTGCAATGTTATACGCACAAATGTTTACTTCTTCGTGAATTTTCTTTGCTACTCTACCAACCATGTGTCACACGATCATACATAGTAAAGACATTTCATTTTGTGTATATATTATGCTTGTATCTTCACACTAACATTGAACCTGAAATAACATACCTGTTATTCTCACCGTTAACTGTTAACCTGTGCGGTGTCGGTTGAACAGGAAATTTCCTGTTGCATTGAGTTTTTGTATATAAAGGCGAGTGTTCTGTAATAAAAGTTACTCAGTTGCTTTCATCCTGCCTTTGAGTCACAACCTTCTCTCGGCTCGTTACATTGGTGACCCCAAAAGTCGACTCGTTCCTCCCGCCTTCCAACCCCCCTCGCCCCTCCGTCGTTGGTACTATGGCGGACTCCATGGAAGTTGCCGCTGCCCCATTGAAACTTTCGTCACTCGCCAGCAGAGAGGCGTTTGCTTGGTTTCAGCGTGCAGAAGTCCAGTTTCGCATCAAGGGCGTGACTCGCTCAACCACCAAAGCAGATTATGTTCTCGCGACGATACCTGAGGACACCTTCCCGGAAATATCCGACTGGCTTTGTGAACAAGGAGACACCCCAATAGTGTATGACACCCTCAAAACATACCTTCTGCAGCAGTACTCGCCGTCGCCAGGTGCCCGTATAGCAAAGCTTTTTCTGCTCTCTCAACAACCGTTGGGGGACCAAAGGGCTTCGCTCGCCCTCAGGGAAATGACCAGTATCGCTCGCCTGCAACCTGCCGCATACGGCTCTCCTCGTGAGGTGAACCTACTTCGTGCCCTTTGGATACGCCGTTTACCCAAACTTGTACGCGCTGCCATACCCGATGTCGATAGTTTATCCATAAAGGACTTGATGACCAAAGCCAATGCCCTTATGGACAGCCACTTCAAGACCCCCATCAACGCCTCCACTCCTGACGAAGAGAACGTCTATTCAACGTCAACCGAAGCTGACGTGAATGCCGTAGGACATACACGCCTACCCCATGACGTGCCGAAGCTGCGACAAAGCCACCCACCACCCACCACTCACTTGCGCCCCAACCAACGACTTCTACAGCCACTTACTGCCTCCCATCCGCCACAGTTTTGCTACTACCACAACAGATTCGGGGCAACCGCGAAGAAATGTGCCAAGGATTGTTAGTGGCCAAAAAACGTGTAAGTAGGCCATCGCTCGTGGTGGTGGCCTCCCGTGTTTCTAATCTTTTCTTTTTACATGATGCAGGAACGGGCGTGCGATTTTTGGTAGACACGGGTGCTTGTTGTTCTCTTTTGCCAAGGGAACTCTTCAGGATACGACGTAGTCTGTCTACGTCTGCCGACGTCCGCTTGGTAGCTGCCAACGGATCTGCGATACCCACCTATGGTTACGAGATCTTCACATTATTGTTTGGAAACGGTAAATTTAATTGGAAGTTTCTCGTTGCTGACGTCACATTGCCAATCCTCGGTGTGGATTTCCTCTCTCATTTCCACCTTCTGGTCGATGTCGCCCACCGACAATTGGTCAACACAGACTCGTACTTGTCAACACCTCTTCAACCCGCCCCTCTAACCTCGCTCTCCACATCAGCCCACCCACGGATGCCTACGCCCACCTCCTCACGTCGTACCCGGAAGTTTTCCGTCCAGAACTTCGCCAAACGCCCACGGCTCCTGCCAAGCACGGTATTTATCACCGTGTCAAGACGACAGAACCCCCAGTCTTCCCAAAATTCAGACGTCTGGCACTGGAACGATTGGCAGCTGCCAAACAGACGTTTGCCAAAATGGAGGAAATGGGCCTTTGCCAAAAGGCCTCCAACCCATGGTCGTCACCCTTACACATGGTTCTGAAGAAAGACGGCTCCCTCCGTCCGTGCGGGGATTACAGGCGCCTGAACATACAAACAGAACCAGATCACTACCCCCTCCCAAACATCGCCGATATGACCTCCTACCTGCACAAAGTAAAGGTTTTCTTCACGCTCGACCTCTTGAAGGGGTATTATCAGGGGCCTATGAACCCAGAAGACATCCCCAAGACCGCCATCACCACTCCGTTTGGTACATACACCTTCAATTACTCCTGTTTTGGCCTTCGTAATGCTGGGGCCACGTTTCAACGTCTCATGGATGGCATCGTAGGGGACCTCCCTTCTGTGCATGTTATTTGGACGACATACTTGTGTTCTCGTCCTCAAAAGAGGAACACCTCCGTCACCTGCGCATCGTGCTCGACCGCCTGCAACAAAACGGCCTTGTAGTCCGGTACGACAAGTGTACCTTTGTCGCCAACGAAGTGTCGTTCTTAGGGCACCACATCACTCCTGAAGGAGTCCATCCCCTCCATGAGAAGGTAGCAGCCGTTCAGGACTTCCCCGCGCCCTCGACCGTCAAAGCTCTGCAGGAATTCTTTGGCATGATCAACTATTATCACCGTTTTCGGCTAGCCATTGCCGCCACTCTTGCTCCCCTCTACGCCTTCCTCAAGGGCAAGCCAAAGGACCTGAAGTGGGATCCCCTTCAAGAAGCGGTCTTCTGCAATGCAAAGAAGGCCCTATCAACTGCTGCAGCTCTCACTTTTCCTATCCCACATGCCCCTCTCCTTCTCTCCACCGATGCCAGCGACGTCGCTATTGGTGCAGTACTCGAGCAGGTGGTCAACGGCTCGTCCCGCCCATTGGTCTTCTTCAGCAGAAAACTGTCCAAGGCAGAATCGGGTTATTCTACCTTCGATCGCAAATTGCTGGCGGTGCACTTGGCTGTCTGCCACTTTCGCCATTTCTTAGAAGGTACGCCCTGCGTCATTCGCACAGACCACATGCCTCTGGTGCACGTCTTCACTCGACAGTCTGACACCTGGTCCGCCCGTCAACGCCGACATCTCTCCGCCGTGGCTGAATACAATTGCACCCTTCAATACGTCCCTGGGAAAATGAATCTGGTTGCTGATGCCCTGTCAAGAAACACGTTGGCTGCCGTTCAACTGGGGTTGGATTACAACGCCTTGGCTGAAGCCCAACGACAGGATCCAGAATATTAAGTATGTAGGACATCCTGCACATCCCTCTGTTGGGAAGTCGTCCCCCTCGACGACTCCAACACCACCCTCCTCTGTGACGTCAGTACTGGCAGACCGCGACCTTGGATTCCTGCTCCCATGCGCCGGCAGGTGTTTGATTTCATTCACGGCCTCTCACATCCCTCGTGCCGTTCTATTGCACAGTTGTTGAAGACGAAGTTCATTTGGCACTGCATTTCCGCGCCTGTACTTCTTGCCAAACTTCCAAAGTACATTGACACACGGATTCAGGAGTGGGCATCTTTCCTCAACCTCAGCGTCGTTTCGCACACATTTATGTCAACGTTGTAGGCCCCCTACCCACATCACAATGACATCGATACCTGTTTACCGTCATCGACCACTCCACTCGTTGGCCTGAAGCCATTCCCATGGAAACTGCAACATCTGCCTCATGTACTTCTGCCTTACTCTCAGGATGGATTGCAAGATTTGGTATCCCTGAGCATATTACTTCTGACAGGGGTACCACTTTCACCTCTCAATTGTGGACATCATTAGCGAATCTCCTGGGTATCACCATACATCAGACAACTGCCTACAACCCCGCTGCCAATGGAATGGTTGAACGTTTTCATCACACCCTCAAAGCAGCTTTGATGTCCCGCTGCAAGGATTCCAACTGGTTTACTCAGCTTCCCTGGGTCCTCCTGGGACTGAGGACCACTCCTAAAGATGCCCTCAACGTCTCGGCAGCTGAAATGGTGTATGGCGACCTGTTAGTCGTCCCTGCCGAATTTTTTCCTTCTGAAACCACCTCCGATGATCTCCAGCGCATACGTCACTTCGTGGGAAAATTTACTCCATGCCGCCAGACTTACAAGCCCCCAGCGAAGCATCACATACCAACAGACTTGCACTCTGCAACGCACGTCTTCCTACGCAATAACACTAGCAAGCCACCGCTAACGCCCCCTTACACGGGCCCTTTCCTTGTGATCCGACGCAGTCCAAAAGCATTCCTACTAAACATTCGTGGCAAAGAAGACTGTGTCTCCATTGATCGTCTAAAACCTGCTCACCTCCTGCCAGATGATCCACCTACAGTTCGCCTCACTAGATCAGGGCGCCCTATTTAACATATACAGCATGTCATTTTTAGGGGGGGAGCCATGTACCAACCGTGTGTCACACGATCGTACATAGTAACGACATTTCATTTTGTGTATATATTATGCTTGTATCTTCGCTCTCCCCTCGCACTAACACTGAACCTGAAATAACGTGTCTATTTTTCTTACCATTAACTGTTAACCGTTGCGGTGTCGGTTGAACAGGAAATTTCCTGTTGCATTGAGTTTTTGTATATAAAGGCGAGTGTTCTGTAATGAGGTTACTCAGTTGCTTCCATCCTGCCTTTGAGTCACAACCTTCTCTCGGCTCGTTACACTACTTTGCAGGATTTTTTAATTGACGTGACTGGTTTCTTACGGCAAGATGGTACCAGAACTGTACAACTGGCGTTGAAATTTTTATGGTCAGCTATGTTTGAGAACATGCGGATGTTTTGTAAAGTTATGAGAACAATTTAGAAGCGTATGTAACTGTGTCAAGTGGGTGATCTTTCATGGACAAGGCATAATTAATCTAAGCACTCAGAATGTTAATCTGTAACTCAGCGGTAGTCCAGAATTCACATCCAAATAACCATAAGTATTATAAAAAGATTAAACCTTTCCTTAGCAAAACCGATATTTACAGAATAAAAATAAACGTAGTGTCAGTGCCTGTATTTAAAGGGTTGGAAACTGAAGACAAAATCTGTAGCCTACATGTCGAATTATATGAAGAAAAATTCCTTTTAAATTTTCGTTCAAGGGCTAGTTTTGCTTTTTAAGAATGTGACAGAGAACGGGTTAGAAGACTATGTTTTATTGGGAAATAATAAAAAAAAATCTGTTGCTGGTAAAGTATCAAGCACCAGGTAGTTGACAGTCAATATATCGCTGATATTTTGTATTCAAATTCTTTGGCTGAGGCGTACGGTTAACCACATAACCTGTCTGAATGATGACACATTGTTTTTTCGTTACTGTTTGCACATGCTTTCATTTCAAATGTATCCCGTGGGAAGTTGTTGTTGGCAGTGCACCTCTGGCAGTGCACTGTAAGTATTGATAAAGTTTCTTTTCAGCATCCCTTCAACCTTTTGCTGCTCTGCACCTATTATTTAGCCTTGCACTTACCTCCGTTCCCGATTTATTTCTTCCATCTTGATGTCCCACAACTTGTAACGTCTACTTCATGTACCGGGTTTACAACACCCCCCCCCCCCCCCCTCCCGGTGTCCTTTTCCCCGGTAGTCTATCCACAGTCCACTTTCGAACCAGACACTTAAATGCGTTCTTGAAACCTTGAAACCGCCCCCCCCCCCCCCAAAAAAAAATATATATATAATTTAGTTAATCTTGAATTTCAGTAGCAATTGCATCTGTCTTCATAAGATTTCAGTTTCAATAATTCTTCAAAATATTAAACTTTCAACTATGCAGTTTATACAACTTAACAATTTGGCGCGTTTGGTGAGAAATTGATTATATATAGAACAATCATGATAAACTGATTTGATGGGAGAGAGAAATAACGGTTGATAATTTAACTAATTCAATTATGGTAAATTAGCACAAGGTCAATAAATATTACTAAGAATTTACTGAAGGACTCACGTAGCCTCACTTCATGCACAAGAGGCAATGTCGACTACGAAGCAGTATTTTGCTTGTCAGATTAAGGCAGCCTTTTGCTGACACGGGCTCTTGCTTTCAAAGCAGTAAAGTCCGCGGGGTGCTTTATGGGCTGGAGGTCTCCTCGTAGGCAAACTGAAGATTATGATGCTGAATTCAAATTGGAGCGAAACAGCGGTCGTGGGATTTGTTATACAGATAAAAGAGCAAGTCGTTCTTCCTGTTGCACAGCAATATAGGTTCTGTAGATGTGATTATTATTATTATTATTATTATTATTATTATTATTATTACTTGCTAGGCTACAACCCTATTTTGAAAAGCAGGATGCTATAAGCCCAGCGTCTCAAACAGGGAAAATAGCCCAGTGGGGAAAGGAAACTTAAGAAAAAATAAAATATTTCAAGAAGTGTAACATTGAATTAAATATCTCCTATATAAATTATAAAAACTTTAACAAAACAAGAGGAAGAGAAACAAGATAGTGTGCCCGAGTGTACCCTCAAGCAAGAGGGTGGAGTGAAAATAATTGTCCGATTATCTTGTTCCTGAATTTCCCTTTTATTCAGCATAATTACAGTATAGCCTGAACTTCTGGCCAAACATGCAATCGATGTTGAAGTTGTATCCGATACTCTGCATACTGCAAGAACCATTCCTGTTGAGTCCCAGATGACTGCTTTTTCCTCGCGTTTCATTGTTTCCTGGGAATTTTTCCAAGTCACTGCTAGAGACAAAGAAACAAGCCATTTGAACTAATTTGGTGTCTAATGTACAGTTGGAAACAGAAATTCCTAGCATACCTTGCTCTGGGGGACTGCATCCTTTCACACCCTTACTGTGCGGAGAGTAACCAAACAGGTTAGTGTCGGGAGAGATAGCAAAGTTGGGCTAAGCGCAAGAACTCGCTGAGCATAAAGGGCACGACACTGCACACTTCCTCAGAGAGAGGTTTAAAGGTCGCTCATGAATGGCAGAGGCCAGGGACAGTGACATTACCATAGCAAGCAGGACAATGCCCTAGAGACTGACCATATATTATATGATCAGCGCCCAAGCCCCCAGCTAGGACCAGGGAGGGCCAGGCAGTGGCTGATGATGACTCGGCAGATAGACCTATAGGCTCCCCCCCCCCAACCTTAGCTCATAAGGATGGTAAGGTTGCGGGACTCGAACCCCCGACTTGCGATCACCAGGCAGAGACGTTACCAACCAGTCTACAACGACTGTAATCAACAGTACATCTAAGTTAGTGGGTCATGCGTACATCATAGACATTTTTTTTCAGAACCCGCGTGCCTTTCTTGTCTTGAGCCGAGAGGCCATCAGCAACCAATTTCCAGTAGATGGTTTCGGTTTTGAGGGAATTCTCTCGAAACTTCGTTCCGCTTAAGAAAACTTTTCTGAAGAGGAAGACGTGAAGGGAAATGCAATTCCTAAGATGAATGAAGAAAATTTTAATAAAGAAGGGAATCAGGAGAAAACTACATTAATTCAAATACCACAAATTTGAGATACCCACATATCAACCTTCAAAATTAACAAAAAAAAAAAAAAAACAATATTTTTAGCAAGAAAATCTCTCCTCGGTGGTCTTAATTAATTATTAGCTTGCACAAGATCTATATTTCGAAAATTAATATATTAATATTATTATTATGAAATTATTATTATTATTATTACTATGGAAAAAGCGTTTGATAGTGTACACGGGCCAATTTTGTGGAGAGTCATGTGTTATTATGGAAATCCTCTTAAATATGTGAATTTGATTGAGTCTGTTCATAACCATAGCAAGTGCAAAGTTAATGGAGTCCTATAAAATGAATTTCCAGCGAACAGGGGATTACTCCAAGGGAATGTGTTGTCACCCATGTTGTTTATCCTTCTAATGCGTAGAACAGTCGGAGATGATGGATAAGGATTAGACTGGATTGTTAATAGGAAATTGGCAGACCTACAGTATGCTGATGATGCTGTCCTTGTTAGCAGAACACCATAAGATTTAAGATGCTTGTTTACCAGAATGCATCAAATATCACAGGAGGTTGGGCTCAAGATAAATAGAAGAAAGACAAAGATGATGAGAACGGATTATGCAATGGAAGATGTAATATCATTGGCAGGAGAAGGATTAATGAAGTGGAATCATTCAAGTATTTAGGAAATATGATCTCCCATACAGGTTCTTTACGATTAAATTTAGTGAAAGATTGAAAACAGCAAATCAGACAATGGCTACGTCAAGTCAAATTTGGAAATAAAATCGCCTGAAATTACATACAATAGTCCAGGCTATATATCAGTTTAGTCATGTCGGTGTTACTGTATGGACGTGAATTGTGGTATGACAATGAAACAATATCCAACAAATTTTGTATATTTGAGAACAAAGCCCTCAAAAGGAT
>NC_090752.1:81181126-81198626 GCF_036898095.1 Palaemon carinicauda
TAAGCAGCTCTTCTAGGAAAAGGACACTCCAAAATCAAACCACTGTTCTGTAGTCTTGGGTAGTGCCATAGCCTCTGTACCATGGTCTTCCACTGTCTTGGGTTAGAGTTCTCTTGCTTGAGGGTACACCCGGCACACTCTTCTATCTAATTTCTATTCCTTAGGTTTTGTTGAAGTTTTTATAGTTTATATGGGAAATATTTATTTGAATGTTGTTGTTCTTAAAATATTTTATTTTTCCTTGTTTCTTTTCCTCACTGGGCTATTTTCCCTGTTGGGGCCCCTGGGCTTATAGCATAATGCTTTTCCAACTAGGGATGTAGCTTAGCATTTGGTAATAATAAAGATGATAATACATAATTTCATAAATGTTATCCAAATTTCTTGAACCATTCTATAAATCAAACCTCAGATCTTCCTTTGTCAATGATATGATATTGTTAGGGAATATATGAAACAATCGCAGAGTTGGAATGCGTTCATTACTGGAGTGATTGTAAATAAGGGCAATAACCGTAGTACAAGCTTTATCAGTAAGAAAATATTCTAAGATCTCTCTCTCTCTCTCTCTCTCTCTCTCTCTCTCTCTCTCTCTCTCTCTCTCTCTCTCTCATATAATATAATTTAACATTGAAATGTATTCTGTTATTACCATTTATATTATAAAGTTATAATTAATATAATCGTCTCTCTCTCTCTCTCTCTCTCTCTCTCTCTCTCTCTCTCTCTCTCTCTCTCTCTCTCTCTGTAATATAATATAATTTTACATTTAAATGTATTCTAATATTACCATTTATATTATAAAGTTATTGTTAATATAACCGTTCTCTCTCTCTCTCTCTCTCTCTCTCTCTCTCTCTCTCTCTCTCTCTCTCTCTCTCTCTCTCTCTCTCTCAATAGCTGGCTGGTGTGGTCGTACCCAATGACGAGCTCTGCCATATGAATGACCAGAATATGTACGACGCTTATGACAGGTTCGACTACCCATCTGTCGGTCAGGTAAATGTTTTTTTTTTTATAGTTTGTCCTGTTCATTTATTATTATTATTATTATTAGTATTATTATTATTATTATTATTATTATTACTATTAGTAGTAGTAGTAGTAGTAGGTTGGCCAGGGCACCAGCCACCTGTTGAAATATTACCGCTAGAGAGATATTAGGTCCTTTGACTGGCCAGACAGTACTACATTGGATCCTTCTCTCTGATTACGGTTCATTTTTCTTTTGTCTATACATACACCGAATAGTCTGGCCTATTCTTTACACATTCTCCTATGTCCTCATACACCTGACAACACTGAGATTACCATACAATTCTTCTTCACTCAAGGGGTTAATTACTGCACTGAAATTGTTCAGTGGCTACTTTCCTCTTGGTAAGGGTAGAAGAGACTCTTTACCTATGGTAAGCAGCTCTTCTAGGAAAAGGACACTCTGAAATCAATCCATTGTTCTATAAGTCTTGGGTAGTGCCATAGTCTCTGTACCATGGTCCTCCACTGCCTTGGGATAGAGTTCTCTTGCTTGAGGGTACACTCGGGCACAATATTCTATCACATTTCTCTTCCT
The DNA here is from genome assembly GCF_036898095.1 of Palaemon carinicauda. Lineage (NCBI taxonomy): Eukaryota > Metazoa > Arthropoda > Malacostraca > Decapoda > Palaemonidae > Palaemon > Palaemon carinicauda. The sequence continues at coordinate 81,182,700 of NC_090752.1, forward strand.
CTTGATTTGTAAGCTTTTTTTTAGTTTTATATAAGAAATATTGGTTTTTATGTTGTTAAAATATTTTATTTTTCCCTGTTGCCTTTCATTACTGGGATACTTTCCCTGTTGGAGCCCCTGTGCTTATAGCATCCCGCTTTTCCAACTAGGGTTGTAGCTTAACAAGTAATAATAATAATAATAATAGTAGTAGTAGCTAAGCTCTAACCCTACCCGGAAAAGCAGGATGCTATAAGCCAAAGGGCCCCAGCAAGAAAAAATAACCCAGTGAGGAAAGGAAGCAAGGAAATAAATAAGATACAGAAAAACAAATAGTTTATATATAGACTACAAAAACTTGAAAAAAACAAGAATAGAAATAAGATAGAATATTGTGACCGAGTGTTCCCTCGAGCAAGAGAACTCTACCTCAAGACAGTGTAGGAACTATTTAGATATTCGTATGAATGGACCTTTAATCTATTTCCGAAAATTTTCTTTTCTATTTTGAAGCAATAATGATAATGATAACAACATAAATGATAGTAATAATGATAAAGAAATTATGATAATAATAATGATAGTAATGATAATGATGATGAAAATGGTATATATTTCGTCCGTTGTCCCGTCACACTGTTCACCCGGTATGTCTGTTTTTCCTTATTTTTTCTTTGTTATTTATATTTTTTCTTTATTTCTATTAATATCCGTTTTATTTTAGTGGAAAGGAAAATACGAGACAGTCGCTGCAAGGGAAGACATTATCTAAAGAAGCAAAACTTCTTTGCTTCTTCTAAACCTTGTTCTTTTAACTTCTACTGTTCTAAATGTTAGTTGTTTTTTGCCCTCGTTCTTCTAAGCCTTTGTACTTTTAGATTGAGTTTTGTTTTTGCTTTACGTTTCTGTTCCTTTAAGGCAGCATTTGTTGTTTATAATTTTCTTGCTTGAACGTTCACTCGGGCCCACTAATCTATCTTATTTCTCTTTCTCTGTTTTTTAAGTTTTTATAGTGTATATGTGAAGCTTCTAATTTAATGTTGTTACTGTTCTTGAAATATTCTATTTTGATTATTTATTCTCGCCTTTCAGTTTATTTTTGGTTTCCTTTCCTCACTGGGCTATTTTTTTCCCATTGGAGTGCTTAGGCTTATATTTTCTTGCTTTTCCAACTATGGTTTTTGCCTAGCTTTTGACAATATATAAGTTTATATACAGTATATATATATATATATATATATATATATATATATGTATATATATATATATATATATATATATATATATATATATATATATATATATATATATATATATATATATATACACATATGAGTAGGGATACCTTAACATGGTGAAAAGTTTTGCGTATCGACATGTTCAGCATATCTTTACTGGTTTGCATTTACTGTGAGCGATTAGACAAAAATCTCCCACCTCACCAATCAGCACAGGTCAGCGTAGTGATGAAAATTGGCCGAACCCCAGACATAATATAGATATATATACTGTATATATATATATATATATATATATATATATATATATATATATATATATATATATATATATATATATATATATGATCTCCTACGCCTATTAACGCAAAGGGGCTCGGTTAGATTTCGCCAGTAATCTCTATCTTGAGCTTTTAATTCAATACCTCATCATCTCCCACTTCACACTTCATAGTTCTCACTCATGTAGGCCTGGGTCTTGCAACTCATCTAGTGCCTTGTGGAGCCCACTTAAACGTTTGGTGAACTAATCTCTCTTGGGGAGGGCGAAGAGCATGCCCAAACCATCTCCATCTACCACTCACCATGATCTCATCTACACAAGACACTTGAGTAATCTCTCTTGTAATTTCATTTCTAACCCTGTCCTGCCATTCAACTCCCAATATCCTTCTGAGGAATTTTTCCTCAAATCTACTAAATCTGTTGGAGATTGTTTCATTGTCATACCACGACTCATATCCTTACAGTAACATGCACCTCCCTAAACTGATGTATAGTTTGGTTTTTATATGTAATTTCAGCGATTTGATTTCCAAATTTTACTTAACCTAGCCATTGTCTGGTTTCCTCAAAAGTTTAAACATTAAAAAAGAATAACTATGTAATGTTTGACTTCAGTCTATCAGCTGGTATAATAGACAGGATAAAGTATACGCTAGGAAATTTCAAATCAAAGAATGGTCGTATAGCTAATAACGAAGAAAAAAAAAAGGTACCCAAGAAAAGATAAGACATTTACCAAGATCGTTTCAAGTTGACAGGATGTATATTGTGATTACACACAAGAAAAGACAGACTAACACTGGTGTAGAGAAAAGGGAAGGTGTAAGACGATAGACATTTAGAACCACGAAATTCAATAGTAAAAAAGCTTAAAAGAACAAGAAAAAACAACTGGAACAAAGGAATTTAGAATAGCGAAGGCTTAGAAGAACAAGGGCAAAAAAAAAAAAAAAAAGAATTTTGAATAACAAAGGCTTAGAATAACAAGGTCAAAAACAGTGAAGATTGACAACATACGTAATTATAAACAACAAATGCTGCCTTAGAGGAACATCGACTTCTCTTCGATTCCCGGCCATTTCAATCTCAAAGGCCCCATTCTGTTATTCTTAATGTCCATCTATTGTCTGACATTCTTATTAGCTTTAATCTTACACGTTTTCAGAATATCCTCTACTATGGTTTGTTCTCGTATTCATGTTGCTCTTTTTCTGTCTCCTAGTGGTAACCCCATCATTATTCTTTCCATAGCTCTCCAAGTTTTAACTAGTCTATGTTCTAAGGCTTTAGTAAGGCTCCAAGTTCCTGATGCATCAGTTAATACTGGTAGGACCATCTAATCAAATACTTTTCTATTTAGAGAACATGGCATTTTAATTTTCATCATTTTGTTAACCAAAATCTCTCCATCCCATGCATATTATTTTCTTAATGTCGGCCTCGTATCTTGTCTTTTTTTTTCTGTTAAAACAAAGGGATATTTTTTTTCTATCTGTTTTTGTATTCCCCCTTTTTTCTACCCTTGAAAACAAAAGTATATATTTTTATTTCATATCTGTCTTTTTAATGTCTCATAATTTCTTACCGTTAAAACCAAAAAAAAGTTTTTCATCTCTGCCTTTCTATCCTACCATTAAAAACAAAAGAATATTTTTTTTTATTTTTGTCTTTTAATGTCCCTATTTTTTCTTTCCGTTAAAAACAAAAAAATGTTTGTTTTCCTCGTTGTCTTTTTTATGTCCCCCTTTCTTCTTACTATTAAAAACAAAAAATGTTTTTTTATCTATTTTTTTAATGTCTCCCTTTTTCATGCCGCAAAAAACATGAATATTTTTGTCTCTGCCCTTTTTCTTACAATTAAAAACAAAAGGATATTTTTGTTTTCATTTCTGTCATATTAAAACCTAATTTTTTCTTACTGTTTAAAGCAAATTAATGGTTTTTTCTTTTCATCTGTGTCGCCATCTTTGCCAGATAAACAAAGTGACAAAGGAGAGGGACATCTACGTCATCTTCGCCGTGTCCGCCCACAGCTTACTTTACGAGAAGCTGACGAAATTCATCGATAACTCGTCTTGGGGAAAACTCAGCGGAAATTCGGATAATGTCGTCGATTTAGTCCGTGATCAGTACAATGTAATTAGCAAAAATTGTATTTTGATTCATATATTAATTTTTTGATTAAGAAAATAGGTTTGAGGGTCTTTCTCCTATTTCGTTGTTACTTTTTTTTTGGGGGGGGGGTGGAAAATATTTGTGCCTTGTCTTTTTACATAAATTCTAGAATCATTGATAAGTAATAAATGGTTGAATTTTGAGGGGGGGTCAGATTGTCACTTTTGGGTGAAAAGGATCATAATATGTGTGTGAGGGGGCAGGGAGTTATTAATTGCTCAATCCCGGATTTAAGTTATATAATTCCATTACTGTTAAATTTAATTTTAGAGTAATTGCTTTCGCTCGTAATAGATTTTGAATATGTTTGTAGTTTACAGGGATTTTTCATGTTTTCATTTAAGTGCAAAAAGTTGTATCCAAAGGAATTTCTATATCATATTTTTAGCATTTTTATGTGTAGAGATAAAATTATTTGTGCTAAGGCTAAGATGTTGTTCAATTTTCTTTTTGGAGCAATTTATATTTTGGATGTTTATTATCATGATTTTAGAACGTGATAATGTGTCGGTATCAAAGAAATGTTCATCTGCACAATAAAAAACAATTAAATTTACGCATAAAGTTAACGAGCAATTTGGTGTAATTCATCTAAATACTATTTCTATTATATCTATAGCTTGAAAGGATATGATTTTTGTTGTTAGCAGAGTTTTAGGAATAATCGTGATTCACCTTTATTATTATTATTATTATTATTATTATTATTATTATTATTATTATTATTATTATTATTATTATTAGCTAAATTACAACCTTACTTGGAAAAGCAGAATGCTATATGCCGAGAGTCTCCAACAGGGAAAAATAGCCCATTGAGGAAAGGAAACAAGGACATAAATAAACTGCAAGAGAAGTAATGAATAATTAGGATAAAAGATTTTAAGAACAATAACAACATTAAAATAGCTCTTTCATTTATAAGCTATAAAAACTTCATAAAAACAAGAGGAAGATAAATAAGACAGAATAGTGTCCCCGAGTATACTCTCAAGCAAGAGAACTACCCCAAGACAGTGGAAAACCACGGTGCAGAGATTATGGCATGCTTACCATATCTTACCATTTGATAATGTATGTTTTCTTATGGTTTAATGTATTTTGTTTTCAGAAAACTAGTTATAATACCTTCGCAAACAATGCATACTGGGTAGAAAATCATTAGTTTTTTACGATGTTTTTTCTTCCACTTTTTGAGAACTAATTTAATTTTAAATTTTCCTATTTTGTTAAGAAGTCAAACTAGTAAAGGATATTGTCACTGTGTTCTGGAATTGGAAAGGACAATGGCTTTAGTTCTTTCAAGTCAATTTCTAGAGCTTTGAAGGTGGGAGAAGCAACTCGGTTGTATTGTCCATGTTTTGTTTCTCTTGTCAACAACCAAATAGTCCTGAATATTTCGCGGATGGTAATAATAATAATAATAATAATAATAATAATAATAATAATAATAATAATAATAATAATAATAATAATAATAATAATAATAAGAGAGATAGAGATAAAGAGAGGACAATAATCACTCCATGACTCCTTTCCTAGGCAATTTCGTCAGTGATTAGCCTGACGGACAATTCGTCTGACGCAATATCCATCGAATATTTCTCGAAGTGCAAGGATGCAAGTTCTCTAATGAAGACCAACCAGTGCTTCAACATGCGAGAGGGCGACCAGGTGGACTTCACCCTGCAGGTGAAGGTAAGGGCCCAGGAAAGATTTTTATCCAGGACATAAACATAGATACGAAGAAAATAAAAGATGGAAGAAAAGGGTGGGCAGTAATTAGAGCAGCCATTTCCAATCAGGGTTCTGTGGAAATTCATGTTTTATACAAGCATTTTTTTTTCATTGATATATTATTTTTTCTTCGTTAAACGTACCGGAGAAATCGTAGGATCAGAAAGAAAATTAATATATATACATATATATATATATATATATATATATATATATATATATGTATATATATATATATATATATATATATATATATATATATATGTATATATATATATATATATATATATATATATATGTATATATATATATATATATATATATATATATATATATGTATATGTGTGTGTGTGTGTATATATATATATATATATATATGTATATATATATATATATATATGTGTGTGTGTGTATATATATATATATATATATATATGTATACATATATACATACATACATACATACATATATGTATATATATATATATATATATATATATATATATATATACATATCTATATATATATATATATATATATTTATATACATATATATACATATATATATATATATATATATATATATGTGTGTGTGTAAATATATACATACATACATACATACATATATATATATATATATGTGTGTGTGTGTGTGTGTGTGTATTGAAATAAATTGTCTCAGAGGTTCCTCAAAGGGCAAAGGATGGGAACCACTGGATTATAGGGTAACAAAAGGAGGTAGATAATTCCAAGGCTTGGATGTCGTATGAAAGTAAGTCATTGGACCGCCGCGTACAGCGATACTAAGACGATTTAATAGTTGATAATCTCTGAGTAGATGTGGGAAGAAGTGAGTTAACAGGTACTGCTAAACCATGAGAAGGGATCGAATTTTCGCACTCAATGCTGATAATGTACCTAATAGCGGCGACAAAATTGATTGATTCCGAGTTTTTTTTGGCATCCTGGCATCAACGGTCAATGAAGCCGATATCGTGTTTTATAAATAAAGAAAAAGTATATTCAATTTAAAACCATTAAAGCAAAGATGTTTTGATAAAAGTTAAAAAACTTTCAGAAGACCTGCTTCTGAAATAAATCTAAAAATACCGCTAGCATGGTGCAACATATCCTGTAATTGATTGGAGACATTCGTATGGCACAAGATTCTTCATAGGTTTTCCACTATGCTATTAGATTAACTTTGCATTCCCATGGTGCCAATGCAAGCTGTCTGTAATTTCGTGTCCTGGTGAAATAATATAATGGCCATTCTTTTGCCACCGGAAGATATAATCTACCATCTCATTGTGCCAGGAGATATAATGTCAATTTAGTACTTGGAAATGATTGTCATCTATACGTTCGTAAAGAATATCTGTGCTCTCTGATTTTTCTGGTGCCGTTGGAAGATATAATCTGTATTCTTGTGCCATATGAAAATATCTGAATTTCCGTATCATAGGTAAATATATTCTGTATTTTTGAGTCATGAGGAAATATCTTTTCCGTTGCGAAGCCCATCCTGTGAAAATGTGACTGTCCTGATAACAGAGGAGCCATACATGCTACACCCCTCCAGTAAATAAAATCTACCCTTCTGGCACCAGGAATTATTATAATCTATCCATCTCGTGAGGAAAATTAACTATGTTGTAGTGACAAAGGGAAAAACAATATATATTCTCGTGGTGCCAAGAAGTATAATGTACATTTTATGTCACCGAAATATTTTTTTGCGCGCAGGAAAATAAAATCATTATGTTCGTGATACCAGAAAATATAATCTCTACTCTTGTGCGGGCAGGAATATTATATGTATTCTTCTGGTGCCCAGTAACTTTATCTGCAATCTTGTGGCTCAAGAAAATTTTTTATCTATTCTATTATGACCAGGAAATATCATTTGAAATTTTGTTGAGTTATAATGCCAGAAAATAAACTATCCCTGTGGTGTCCTAAATCAAGATTTGAGACGCCAAAAAAATATAATTCCATTCCTTATGGCTCAAGAAAAATATAATTTTTGTTTATGTGGTTCCAGGAAAATATAATCCATATTCTTCCGGTGCTGTGATAATGCTAAATTCTTGCAAAAAGGAGGAAAAAAAATCTTCAAGTCATAATAAAACGAGATCGTAACAACTGATTTTCCTAATTTTCTGCATTTGTTACTTATTAAAAAATCATAAGAATTTTTTAAACGTGTTATCACTTTTGAACGTATATGTGATTATTTTGAAAGCAACTGCATAAATGAGAATAAATGTATTTATAGAAGTATATATATATTTATTAATATATAGATTCTATCTAGATGTAATTATAAATTCTAGAATACAATGCGGTGTATAGCATACTGGTTTATGGTTATGCTGCACTCATGTTAATATATTTAATTTGGATGCTATTGTTTAATATAAATATTTTCATTTCGATGTTATTTTGTTATTTATTATATCGTATTGACATTCTGTAAGAAAAGTCATTATATGATGTAACTCTCTCCCCTTTTTTTACAGCTAAACGAATGCCCAAAAGGCCGAGACAGAGAGATCGTTGAAGTGAAAACCCTGCAAGACAGTCTCTTCTTGGAGATAGAGTTTATCTGCGGGTGTGAGTGTGAGGATGAGGTGAGCCCAAGAGCAAAATTTCGAATAGATATGCTAATTATTAACCAAAAGCTTCAATATATGGTGAAAGAAATCATTAACCAAATAATTAAAAGTCACTGCCACACGGCAGACTCAAAAGATTATGGTGGCCTATTGGAAATTTCCCTGCCTGGTGATCGCCAGAATAATCATCGAGTCCGGCTCAAACTCGTTAATTCCTTTAGTGTCTGCAACATCACCATTCTTGTGAGCTAAGGATGGGGGTTTGGGGGATCAAATAGGTCTACCTGGTGAGTCATTAACAGACATTGCCTGGACCTCCCTGGTCCTAGCTTGGATGGAAAAAGGGCTGGGGCGCTGATTATTGTTACTAATATTATTACAAAGTAAGTTGTAATCCTTGTTAGAAAAGCAAGATGCTATACGCCCAAGGGCTCCAACAGGGAAAATAACTCAGTGAGGATAGGAAACAAGGAAATAAATAAGCTACAAGAGAAGTAATAAACAATCAAACTGAAATATTTTAAGAATATTACAACATTAAATTAGATCTTCCATATTCTGTATAAACTATAAAAACTTGAAACAAAAACAGGACGAAGAGAAGTGGGATAGAATAGTGTGCCGGAGTGTACCCTCAAGTGTACTACCCAAGACTAGAGAACAGTGGTTTGATTTTGGAGTGTCCTTCTTCTAGAAGATCTGATTACCAGAGCTAAAGAATCTCTTCTGCCCTTAACAAAAGGAAAGTAGCCACTGAACTATTACTGTGAGCTAAGAAGAATTGTTTGGTAATCTCAATGGTGTCAGGTGTATGAGGACAGAGAAGAGTGTGAAGGGAATAGGCCAGATTATTCTGTGTTTGTGTAGGCAAAGACAAAATGAACCGTAATGTTGTTGCTATTCTTTTAATGTTGTTGATATTCTTAAAATATTTCATTTTTCCCTTTTTCCTTTCCTCTCTGAGCTATTTTCCCTGTTGGGGCCGCTGGGCTTATAGCATCCTGCTTTTGCAACTGGAGTTGTACCTTAGCAAGCAATGATAATGACAATAATAACCAGAAAAAGGGATCCAATGTAGCACTGTCTGGCCAGTCATAGGACCCAATAACTCTCTAGTGGTAGTATCCATCCATGGTCAGACTCTATAGCTTTGCTCTTCTTGCTAGGGTAACTTCACTGTCCCTTGTCCCTGCCATTCATGAGCGATCTTTAAACCTTTAATGACCTGTTTGCTACACCAGGATCATCTCACAATCGCCTTTCCTGCCAAAATAGCATTGAAGAATTCCAGGTAATGGTGACTGATGACTCAGCAGGCACAATTATGACCCTGCCCCAGGCAAGCCATTTTTCCAGACTTCCGAGTTCATGCTATTGCTTCAGCTCAGGGTACACAGCTTGTGAGTCATCAATAATCCCTTAAAGCTATTACAACCCTAGGAACGTAATATTCAGCTATTTGTAGTATTTTAATTCTATCTGATGAATATGACATTGCTTGAGAACTTGAACCTTTTGATTGAAGTGAGAAATTGAATTACAGCCTTCTCAAAACATTCAGCATTGAAGGGTTTTGAGTGTTGTGTTTAGATGGGGAACGACACTCGCGTTTTAGGATAAGGACCCATTCGTTTGGTTAGATTGAAGCAGCCATTTGTTAGATTAGACCTGCGTGTTAGTTTGAGTTGGTAACAATGCCCTTCTTTTCCGGTTACATCACCTACGTGTTTGTTTAGGTTGTGGCCCCCATATCTTAAGGCTAAAGACACCTGAGTTCAGTTGGATTGTGGCATGCCCATGTCAAGAGAGCATACAACGCTCGCATCTTTAGTTTAGGACCCGAATTTTAGTGTATGTTGTGGCTCCTATACCTTACGGTAATGCAATCATATAATTGGTTAATTTCTTAAATATGTATCCTTTAGGCACGTTATAAAGCCTTTATCTAGATTGTGGCACCTGCCTGCTAAGTTGAATCACGAATGTGTATCTGTTAGATAGCTGTGCCATGTTAACAAGTTGACACATAAGTAGTTACATGTCAGGTTATCTATTTGCTGTTAGCTCATGCTCCAAAACTATTTTTCTGACTAAGTAAGCGATGTTTTCCTTCTCCTCCAGGATGACCACTCCATTCCAAGTGAGATCTGCACTGGTCAGGGTGCTCTCGTCTGCGGCGTCTGCGCCTGTTTGCCACAATACAGAGGTGAAAAGTGCCGCTGTAAAGCCGACGGAACGGGTGACGACAAGTAAGCCGACTTTGAGTAGTTTTTCTTCTTTTTCTTCTGTGTGGTCGTCAGCTCATTCTTTGAATTTGATTCTGACACGAGTACTGTCGGGTCCTTATAATTGATTTCTTGCAACATTTTAATTTGATACGTTAAAAAAGAATTTGCATATTTTACAAGTAAAAGATAGTAGATAATTAAAAATAATTCAAGGTTATTGGTTTTGGTATTGATTGATGATGAGGGTTTGCGGTGAATATTCTTTAATGATTCTCTTCTGTGAGCTTGTCATATTTCGTTCTCAATTATAAACGAACGGACAACCCAGTGCCGTTATCTAGTCTGGGCCCGAAGAAAGAAGGAAAAGGTAGGGGGGGGGGGAAAATAAGAAGAGAGTGATTTATCTTCGAAAGAAATGATAGAGGAAACATTCGGTGTTATACGAGTTTTTATTTGTTACTTGAGCAATGCTATATCATTCCTTGTGATTCATATGACCACTAATCTGATGTCAAAAGTTCATCCTTTATAGCAATATGTATGTATATATATATATATATATATATATATATATATATATATATATATATGTATATATATATATATATATATATATATATATATATAAATATATATATATATACATATATATATATATATATATATATATATATATATATATATATATATATATATATATATATATATATATTGTGTGTGTGTGTGTGCGTGTTTGAGAGAGAGAGAGAGAGAGAGAGAGAGAGAGAGAGAGAGAGAGAGAGAGAGAGAGAGAGAGAGAGAGAGGCTGTAATTTCACTTCGCTTCACTTCCACTTTTATTTTTGAAAGTCCTCTTTTGGTCCATCCCTTTTCCAAGGGATACTTTACGATTGAAAACGTGGAACACTTTAGCAAACGAACTGTACAGTAGAGGATACGCCACAGCTCCTTTAAGGATATCCTCTACCCCACAGCTCCTTTAAGGATATCTTCTACGCCACAGCTCCATTTACTGAATGAGCACGATTTCCATTACGTACTGAATTATATTATCACTCAATAGAAAGTATGGTAAAGATAAATATATGTTCTACTGTATACTTTATTTTAATTGTTCGTTACTCCTCATATAGTTTATTTATTTCATTATTCCTTTTCCTCACAGGTCTGTTTTCCATGTTGGAAGCCCTTGGGCTTATAACATCCTGCTTTTCGACTAGGATTGTAATAATAATAATAATAATAATAATAATAATAATAATAATAATAATAATAATAATATACAATCTTCAATAGGATATAAAACCCGTTCATGTTAGTTTTTTGTCAAATGATTTGCTTTCCACAAGACGGAACCATACATTAGTAGTGCAATTGAATCGTTTGTTTCTTCCTTAAGCGCACCTACATTCATATAAGGAGGTGTCCATTGATTATGCTCACTTATATAAGAAATTAAACTTTTAAACTTATTTTTTCCTTTTCAGCATCGACCAAGAACTTTGCAAGGTGTCTGTAAACTCGACGGAAGTCTGCTCGGGGAGAGGACACTGTGTGTGCGGTTCTTGCGAGTGTTTTCAGGAGGTAGGCAGAACAGGATTTTTTTTTTTTTTTTTTTTTTTTTGCTTGAGGAATACGGCTTCACAGCAACCGTTTTATCACCCATTTTATTTGTATAGGTTCTGATTTTATTTTTTAACTGGGGTACCTGCACCTTACACCCTATACCTATACGTGCATTTATTCACATGTAATAGAATGTTTTTTTTTTTTTTTTTTTTTTTTATTCCAAGCTAGGTTGATTTCAGTTATTCCTGCCGTTCTATCCCCTTGCTTACATATTAATGTTTGTATCTTATTTCTCTCATTTTCAAGACTAATATACAAAAATACTTTCATTATAAACCATAAAAAACATTATGAGGCTTGTTCACTCTGATTTCCATAAGTAAAATTTGGGTTACATTACAAACATAAATTAGGAAACAAGCAATATAAACCTTACAGTAGTCTATGACCAGTGGAATCACTTCCTTTCATTTTCACGTGTCTATCTTTTGTAGTATTCTATTAACCTCACCCCTACCCCGTGGCACCTTTTCATTTCTATTTTTAACTTACATTTCCTTGAGTAACTTTTCCTCCTAAATTTCAACCATTTTTGTTAAGTAACTCTTCCTTTTCATCTTGAATATCTCGAATTTTTCACAAATTTCTCAAAAAATAAATTTAAAGCAAATTCGCTTCTGCTCGTCAGACTTGATCATTGCTACGAATTTTAAGATTTTTTCTTGCCATAGTGAAATGAACAGCCAACTTTAGTCTCAAAAAGCTAATAGACTTAAAGGAACAGCCACATCGCAAGGCGACAATGAAGTCAAAGAGTATAGCATCCTTAAATCACACACACAAAAAAAAAAAAAAAAAAAAAAAAAAAAAAAAAAAAAAAAAAAACTTTCCCGTTAAAAGAAGAAAAAGAAGATAGAAATGGAAAAGTAAAGGATATTAACAACCTGCAATGATATGATACTAGAATACATAATAAATGGTCTAAAATCTATCGAATAAAGAAAGAATAGCAAATGAGACTGCCTACTGAGAGGGTCACCTATTAGGATTTTGCCTAAAACTTGTTATAATTAAAATCTGCATTTGTGACATGAGAGTTCCTTTCTTCCTCTCTCCTCTTCATGGCAGGATTTCTCCGGTGCATACTGCCACTGCAACCGCCGCAAATGTTTATCCCACGAAGGAGACATCTGCTCGAACCACGGCACTTGTGCATGTGAGTCGTGCACCTGCGTTACAGGATACACAGGCAGAGTGTGTGAGTGTCAGACTGACGAAGCGTGCAGACTGCCAGGTAAGATATTTTGTTTACAAAATTAGTAAGATATCAGAGGTGTTGGTATTCTAAGAAAGGTTGTAGAATGTCTGGCAAGTTAGTATTGCTCTAAAGAAGTTTGTAAGATGTCGAGGGAGTTGTTGTTCTGACGAAGTGCTTCTTATATCGGCCAAGTTATTATTGTTCTGGTAAAGTTTGTAAGAAGTCCGGCGAGTTATTGCTGTTTTATCGAAGTTCGTGAAATTTCCGACAAGTTATAGGTGTTTTGACAGAATTTGTAAGTTACCAGGTGAGATATTATTGTTCCATCAAAATTTGTAAGATATCAGGCAAGTTGTTGTGGTTCTAGCAAAGTTTGTAAGATGTCAGTCAAGTTGTTGTAGTTCTAATAAAGTTTGTATGATGCCAGGCAAGTCGTTGTTGTTGTTCTAACGAAGTTTGTAAGATGCCAATCAAGTTTTTGTTCTAATAAAGTTTGTAAGATGCCAGAGAAGTTGTTACGAAGTTTGTAAGATGTCAGGCAAGTTGTTGTTGTTCTAACGAAGTTTGTAAATTCCCAGGCAAGTTGTTGTTCTAACGAAGTTTGTAAGATGCCAGGCAAGTTGTTTGTTCTAACGAATTTGAAAGATGTCAGGCAAGTTGTTGTTGCTCTAACAAAGTTTGTAAGATGTCAGGCAAGTTGTTGTTGTTCTAACGAAGTTTGTAAATTCCCAGGCAAGTTGTTGTTCTAACGAAGTTTGTAAGATGCCAGGCAAGTTGTTTGTTCTAACGAATTTGAAAGATGTCAGGCAAGTTGTTGTTGCTCTAACAAAGTTTGTAAGATGTCAGGCAAGTTGTTGTTGTTCTAACGAAGTTTGTAAATTCCCAGGCAAGTTGTTGTTCTAACGAAGTTTGTAAGATGCCAGGCAAGTTGTTTGTTCTAACGAATTTGAAAGATGTCAGGCAAGTTGTTGTTGCTCTAACAAAGTTTGTAAGATGTCAGGCAAGCTGTTGTTGTTCTAACTACGTTTGTAAATTCCCAGGCAAGTTGTTGTTCTAACGAAGTTTGTAAGATGCCAGGCAAGTTGTTTGTTCTAACGAATTTGAAAGATGTCAGGCAAGTTGTTGTTGCTCTAACAAAGTTTGTAAGATGTCAGGCAAGCTGTTGTTGTTCTAACTACGTTTGTAAGATGCCAGGCAAGTTGTTGTAACGAAGCTTGTAAAATGCCATACGAGTTATTGTTGTTGCAACGAAGTTTGTAAGATGTCAGGCAATTTGTTGTTGTTCTAACAAAGTTTGTAAGATGCCAGGCAAGTTGTTGTAACGAAGCTTGTAAAATGCCATACGAGTTATTGTTGTTGCAACGAAGTTTGTAAGATGTCAGGCAATTTGTTGTTGTTCTAACAAAGTTTGTAAGATGCCAGGCAAGTTGTTGTAACGAAGCTTGTAAAATGCCATACGAGTTATTGTTGTTGCAACGAAGTTTGTAAGATGTCAGGCAATTTGTTGTTGTTCTAACAAAGTTTGTAAGATGCCAGGCAAGTTGTTGTAACGAAGCTTGTAAAATGCCATACGAGTTATTGTTGTTGCAACGAAGTTTGTAAGATGTCAGGCAATTTGTTGTTGTTCTAACAAAGTTTGTAAGATGCCAGGCAAGTTGTTGTAACGAAGCTTGTAAAATGCCATACGAGTTATTGTTGTTGCAACGAAGTTTGTAAGATGTCAGGCAATTTGTTGTTGTTCTAACAAAGTTTGTAAGATGCCAGGCAAGTTGTTGTAACGAAGCTTGTAAAATGCCATACGAGTTATTGTTGTTGCAACGAAGTTTGTAAGATGTCAGGCAATTTGTTGTTGTTCTAACAAAGTTTGTAAGATGCCAGGCAAGTTGTTGTAACGAAGCTTGTAAAATGCCATACGAGTTATTGTTGTTGTAACGAAGTTTGTAAGATGCGAGGCAAGTTGTTGTTGTTCTAACGAAGTTTGTAAGATGCCAGGCTAGATGTTGTTCTAACGAAGTTTGTAGGATGCCAGGCCAGCTAATGTTGTTCTAACGAAGTTTTTTAGATACCAGGAAAATTTTTGTTGTTCTAACAAAGCTTGTAAGATGCCGGGGAAGCTGTTGGGATTCTAATGATGTTTGTAAGATGCCAAACAAGTTCTTGTTCGAACGAAGCTTGTTAGATTTTAGACAAGTGGTAGTTGTTCCAACGAAGTTTGAAAAGGTCAAGGAGTTATTGCTGTTCTAAGGAAGTTTGAAAAGGTCATGGAGTTATTCTTGTTCTAACGAAGTTTGAAAAGGTCATGGAGTTATTATTGTTCTAACAAAGTTTGAAAAGGTCAAGGAGTTATTGCTGTTCTATTGAAGTTTGAAAATGTCATGAATTTATGGCTGTTCTAACGAAGTTTGAAAAGGTCAAGATGCTATTGCTGTACAAAAGAAGTTTGAAAAGGTTGAGGAGTTATTGCTGTTCTAAGGAAGTTTGAAAAGGTCATGGAGTTATTGCTGTTCTAAGGAAGTTTGAAAAGGTCATGGAGTTATTATTGTTCTAAGTTTTAGAAGGTCAAGAAATTATTGCTGTTCTAAGGAAGTTTGAAAAGGTCATAAAGTTATTGTTGTTCTAACGAAGTTTGAAAAGGTCAAGGAGTTACTGTTGCTCTAATGAAGTTTGAAAAGGTCAAGGGGTTATTGCTGTTCTAAGGAGGTTTGAAAATGGCATGGATTTACTGCTATTGTAGGGCAGTTTGAGAAGGTCAAGGAGTTATTGCTATTCTAACGAAGTTTGAAAAGGTCAAACAATTATTGCTGTCCTAAGAAGTTTAAAAAGGTCATGGAGTTATTGCTG
>NC_090752.1:81203626-81211126 GCF_036898095.1 Palaemon carinicauda
CATAGTTTATAAGTGTCATACAATTTATTCACTAATAGATGGAGGCTTATAATATTTCATAGTAGTAACCTTCGCTGGACTTTACACAAAATGTATACAAGAATGATGTATACCTACAGCTTTTAAAAACTTTATTATTATAATAATTCACAAAAAGGAAGACACAAAAGACCTGAAAAATCACCGCCCAATATGTTTACTCTCAGTAATATTAAAGATATTTAAAAAAATCATTTAGACTGAATAGAATGACAGCGAGACTTTAATCAATCTAAGAACATGCAGGCTTTAAAAGCTAGTATTCAGCAACTAACCCTATATATATATATATATATATATATATATATATATATATATATATATATATATATATATATATATATATATATATATATATGATATGACTGTCTACCTAAATTGTCATTAAACCTTGTGACTGGTTCATGAATAATCAACTTTATCAGCCAAGCCACCAAATTCTTACGTTCATGAAATCATCCAAAATTTCCTTCGAAAACAGGTTAAATCAGGGGTGGGGGACCCTTTTTTGGATGAAGGCCATCTTGCAATTCCTCAATGATCCTTAAGGCCGCATAGAATTTTGTTGTTTAGTTTATCCTCCAAGTAATTTATTAGTAATCTAAAGAAAGAGTGACAGGTTTATAAGAATTTAAAGCATTACAATTTCAAATATTTGAATTAAGAACTTTTTATAAAAGTAATCAGTAAATGAATTATATTGCAAACTAAATTTTAAAATATTTCATTCAAGTTTGGGTAGTTTTCAAAGTGCCGTAAGTAAATGAATAATATCGAAAGCATGTCATTTTCAAATGACTTTAGTTAAGCAAGTATGTTCTTTGTATTGAAGTAATAAATAAAATAATATTAATCTTTTGGAAAAGATAGCTTATAAATACCAACAATATAACCTTTCCAAATATTTTATATTGGCAAGTATGTACCTTTTGAACATATCATAAAAATGCATCATCCCAGTAAAAAATTGTATCTGTTTAAACACACTTAGCTGTTTTCATTGAAAAAATCAATTATTTGTTCAATAAATCCCTAGTTTTTAGCCATCATAGCTGGAACACCATCAGTGCATAACTTATAATAATGAAGTAAAATCTAGTCATCCTTTGTGACATTGCTTATTGAAGTTGTTAAAATGCCTGCTCCTCTTGTCCTTGCGTTAAGGTTACCTAAGGGAAGCTGTTTTTTCATACAAATAAAACTCATCAGTGAAAGCACAAATAAAATATTTTTATGCCAAAAATCTGGAACCTGTTGACTCATCTAAAACTTACATAGATCACAGTGAGGAGATGGACAAAACAGGAACTCTCTCGTCCATCATACGTTAAATCACTCACTCACTGCAACTAGCAGTTTTTCCTTGTCAGCTACAATAGCTGTTGCAGCTGACAAGGAAAAATTGCTAGTTGTATTAAGTTAAGATTCATTGAATTCAAGGAAAAATTGCTTCCATTCTCTGGGAGGTACATCACTGAACACAACTTTCCTATTGTCTGTGTGTACATATTTGTATGTGTGTACATATGACAGAATGATTTCAAACACACAATATTCAGTGTCAAAGCAGAAATATATTACACATACTGTACATATATCAAAGGCCGTAGAAGGGCCGTCCAGAAGGCCATTAGCGGCTTTAAGGCCGCAGTTTCCCCATCCCCGGGTTAAATGATTCTTGGTCAACTTTGAAGCCCAGAGTGTGTATAAACTAAAGGTAGAATCTCCCAAGGTCGCGAAAGATAGATTAAAGATATCTTCCCATTACAGACGAGGAACGGGGTACTCGTCTGTGCTCTTTTGTGGACGAAGAAGACGACTGCATGATATTCTTCACCTACCGTTACTTGGACAACTCCAAGTCTTATGAGATCCACGTTCAGAAGGATAAGCAGTGTCCGGAACCAGCGCCAATTATGGGTGAGGAAGCTGCGCCTGTTTATTCAGGCCTTAGCTTCGAGTCTCTCTCTCTCTCTCTCTCTCTCTCTCTCTCTCTCTCTCTCTCTCTCTCTCTCTCTCTCTCTCTCTCTCTCTTCTTGTAACTCTCATCTATGCCACTTTTATTGCCATCTATGGAAGTATCATTTGGAAGAGAATCATTCAGGGTGTTGCTTTTCATATGATTAAGACAAGTGAATTTGAAATTAAAGGAAATGTGACTACATACTTCTACTGGTCGTGATAATATAAGTGCATTAGAAAGAAAAGTAATGAATGTGCACTATGGGATAACGACATGTGATGTTAATTGAATGGTTTTCCTGTATATTTAAGTGTAATTTTCTGACAGAAGAGAGAACAGTGTGAAGGAATTCAGAGGTTGAGAGAGAGAGAGAGAGAGAGAGAGAGAGAGAGAGAGAGAGAGAGAGAGAGAGAGAGAGAGAGAATATTTGTACAAATGCTTGAGAATAAAAAAAACGAAGTTGTGCTAGAGGGGAGTAAAGGCTACGATGGTTGTTTACAGCTAATGGATTACAGAATAAAAATGGATAGATGCTGTCTGGGTATATTTATAAAATAGAGGAAAGATAAAAATGAATATCCTAATGCATGAGTAGAATACTTGCTGAAGTAAAGGTCGGCCATGAAAGGCATTATCACAGTAAGGAGTAAAGAGTCTTGAGATACACACTAGATTACAAAACATACACTGCAGTATGGTATTAGTAGTGAAGCTCAGTATAGCTGATTAGGTTGTGTAAGGTATGTCTGGACAAATTAAAGTTGCAAATGAAGTAGTGAGAGATGTAACTAATCTTTTGAGAATAAGCTAAGCGCGAGAGTTACATAAATGTGACTTTAATTAGGAAACTTAGGAATATCCATGGGAGGGTTTTGAATGAGAAATTATAGCGTATAATAATATCATCAATAAGGGAAAATCAGTGGTGTTAGGCAAGAAAGTGCGTGGATCACGTGCTATGAAACCATATTTGAGAGTCTTGACATATCGGAGAAAAGTTTCGTCTTTATTTTCTCATTAGGAGCAAGGGTATCAATCTTCTCGTGATCAGTGTAGGCTACTTCCAATACGGCATTATCGCTTCTTGATATACAACTTCTTTACAGCAATTGCTTTCGGTATACTAGCGGGCATCGTCCTCATTGGTCTTATAACCCTGATCATCTGGAAAATAGCGACATCAATCCACGATCGCCGAGAGTTTGCCAAATTCGAGAAAGAACGCCAGAACGCCAAGTGGAACACTGTAAGTGCCCAAGCTATGGTTATTTTGTTCTTGTTTCAAGCTGAAAGTAAAACTCGCTCTAATACCTACGAAGATTGCTATTAAATTCTGGATTAAGCTATCCAAAATGCTCTATTAGGCATGTGTAGACTATCACTAGGGAATTTAAGATTTGTTTTAAAAATAGTCGTCTAAGTTGCGAAGGATTTGCATAATGATTTAATTTTTCCTTGTGCTTTGTTAATAGGAAATCACGTGTTTCTTTGTGTTTCACACAGACAGACACACATACACACACACACACACACACACACACACACATATATATATATATATATATATATATATATATATATATATATATATATATATATATATACAGTATATATACAGTATATAAACTTTGATAGCTAAGAACTGTGGATACATTATCTTTAAAATAGAGTTGTTTGTAAATTTACCACTCAATTTTTATAGTACTCGGTATATGTAACATGTCTGAAATAAATAGAAAAGAAGTGTAATTTTTTAGGTCAATATTACATTTATCTAACTAAATCACCGTTAGAAAGTCCGTTTTTTATTTTCCGAATTATGGTTTTGTAATAACTACTTTTAGAATCAGTAGGCCTTTTCCCGTACAGGGGAATTTTCTTCTCTCAAACTACGTTTTTTTCGTTTGTGTAGTCTAAGTTCATTTTGCACGAGTCTGATGGGAAATTCATCCCTTACTCAGTCATAATCTTTGTTTATAAACTTGTTTTTATTTCTTGAGGTAAAGAAATGACAACGTGAAGGAAACTTATTCATGTTATCATTTTGACTCTTTCTATCCTCATTGAAGTTAAGGATATGGACAATTTTGTGTTTTTTTTTTTTTTTAGTTTTACGTCTTGAAGAATGCGATTAAAATATCTGGAGTGAAAATCCTTAATTGTGTCTCAAGGGGCATTTAGATAAATATACACGAAATTTTCAAGTTACAGTACCTGTACCAATATGGAGTCACTCTTCAACCCATATCCGAAAAGGATTATTTCCTCTTGAGAAACGGAAGCAAAATATACCCCCTGGGACACAATTTTGGATTTTCTACAGTGGAGAAAAAGAGAGCTTTCTAACTTTATTTTCATTGCTCTTGTTTTCCAGGAAGGAAATCCTCTTTACAAGGACCCCAGCAACACGTTTTCCAACCCCGTCTTCTCTCAACAGGCCAAATAGTCACCGATTTTGTTGTTCTAATTACCTTGGGTTTAAAGTAGCGCCACACAGTCACCTCTTCAGGCACTTTAGAGGACCCACAAAAAAAAAAAAAAAAAAAATGAATAAAATAAATAAATAAATAAATAATCTGTGTTCATGGCAAACATTATGGCCATATTACTGTATGTTCATAATTTCTGTTTTCAGCTGACATGGTGAAAAATTTTCTACATTATTGCCAGGTCTGGCTACAGGTTACAAAGGTATGTCAGGCATATTGGGGCTCCTTGACACAGACTTGATTTTGATACCTTGAATCCCCCCTGTTACAAAGACTGAGATATTTGTACCAAAGATAAAATAATGGTAGTAAAGGTCTTCTTTTATCGAGACATTTGTACCATGGAGAAAATAAATGGTAAAGTCTTCTTTATAGGATTGACTGTGCCATTAGAGTGAAAAGAAATACTCCTATTACTAAATCAGAGGTATAAAGATATCGTTTTCAGTTTACAGTTAAATTTTACTCCAGATATTTAATTATGTCCATAGTACACCGCTCCTTAAGGGAGCAGAAGAATGGTTGTTCCATCTTTTTAAACTTGTGTAATGAATGCAGTAGCCAACATTTTCTATACCAATTATCTCTCAGTGTGCACCATTTAAAAAAAATGTTTTTGCTCTGCCGATAGATGTTCCATTGTGTTCAATAGTGTTATCTCATTGTTTTGTTCACTTTAACGAATAGGACAGCAGTATTTAAAATTAGATTAGGTGTTCCTGAGATATGTGATACTTTTAGTACTGTCTACTTCATGGAAAGTAGTAACTGTACTTTTTATGCTATTTTTCATTTTTGTTTTTGTAGAACAGGGGCGTAATAAATTAAAAGACCAAAGGCTTCTTCTGATATTCTCTACTACTGCAACATCAAGATTTATATAAAATCCCAATTTTTTAGCTAAAACATTTGAGGCCGTTTCAGGCATTACTAAACTACCTACTGGTTGTAGACAGAATGTTAAAACGCGGCAGATGAAACTAACACTGACGTTATGATTTGTGTTATCGTGTCAGAGGTAACGTTAATAAATCACAAAGCTCTTTGTACGTTGCTTTTGTGTACTCATGAGTAATTATTATTATTAATACTAGCCAAGCTACAACCCTAGTTGGAAAAGTAAGATGCTATAAGCCCAAGGGCTCCAATAGGGAAAATAGCCCAGTGAGGAAAGGAAATGAGGAAATAAATAAACGATGAAAATAAATTAACAATAAATCATTCTAAAAACAGTAACAACGTCAAAACAGATATGTCCTATATAAACTATTAACAACGTCAAAAACAGATATGTCATATATAAACTATAAAAAGACTCATGTCAGCCTGGTCAACTTAAAAATATTTGCTCCAACTTTGAACTTTTGAAGTTCAACTGATTCAACTACCCGATTAGGAAGATCATTCCACAACTTGGTAACAGCTGGAATAAAACTTCTAGAATAATGTGTAGTATCGAGCCTCATGATGGAGAAGGCCTGGCTATTAGAATTAACTGCCTGCCTAGTGCTACGAACAAGATAAAATTGTCCAGGGAGATCTGAATGTAAAGGATGGTCAGAGTTTTGAAAAATCTTATGCAACATGCATAATGAACTAATTGAAGGACGGTGCCAAAGATTAATATCTAGATCAGGAATAAGAAATTTAATAGAAATTTCATTGATGTAAACAAGGATTTTTATGCTAACATAATTAGCTAACAATAGTATAATTCGGTAAACAATTCAAGCTATGAAAATGTCTATAAACTTGCTGAAGGCAATGTGTAGATCAAGATGTTCTGCCAAAATGTGTCGTGCTTTTATTGGAAAGAAATATATAGAAAACGTAACATTTGTATAAGGGAGACTAAAATAGATTAGTTTGTCTGGTTAGAAGACTTCAATCAATATCATTATAACCTTATGTCTAAATAATCGTTCCGTAGGGAGTTACTACCATTATTGCACCTAACACGGTGTACTGTAGCCAATTAAGGGTCTTCGCAATGTGCCTTCAGCCTCAAGGTGTACTTGCTTATTATATTTCTACTTCACTTTTGTTCCCGCTTCCTTTCGTCCTTCTTGCTGTCCAACCTCTTTAACTTCTATTTAATAGTTATAATTTCAACATTTTGCACAGGCCATATAGCCCAAGTTCATAAAACCAATCCAATGAAATAGTCAGTGCTAATGAATTTGTAACTGACCTAATTGGTCTGGTGTGAGCTCCATTGGGGGCCGGGGGCGGACACCAGCCTTTCCTGCTAATCATTAAAGCCTAAAAAAAAATTTCTTTCATTCAAGTACCTGTACTGTATATGCACTTCGACGCACTGCAAGACCCACTAGATTTGATTGTCGTGCACACTATTTAAGCCGAAATGTTTTAAGAATGATACTGTATAAAGATAATTTTTATAATGTCTTATATATGATAACAGAATGTGTCTTCTGTCCCTTACCTTAATGGAAATGTTTTCTTTCATAAGTCTATTCTGTAGCATTGTAAATTTGTTTTATGAGTAGTTCTGTAAAATGTAAGATGCAGACGAGAAGTGTAACTTGTCTTTTATTATTAGGAGAATTAATCAATACACATCTGTAGCCTATGAATAGCACTCGGTATAGACAAATGCGTTTAATCCTTTCATGTTTCATAGTGCGATGAAACAGAACCACACCTGTTGAATCTGTTCGAGAATAACACCCTGGAAACCTTATGCCGGACCGAACGCTTGCCCAAAGGCTGCTCCAAAAGTTTGGTAAGATGTTAAAGGGAATAAGAGTCGATCCACTCAACCTATGAGCCAATTAAAAGGATTTCAGTGAATATTGTTAAATGAATAAGGTTTGGAATATTATACCAGCTTCCTCACCCTGCAGATTTTTGCACTTAATCGAAACCCATTGCCGCTGGTCCAGACCGTTAAGGTTTGTTGTAAATGTATTTTTTTTATCCCTTATTATAATCACCTTTACGTTCCTGTATGACATGGCCGTTGAAAATACGGTCAATACCCCCCCC
>NC_090752.1:81216126-81228626 GCF_036898095.1 Palaemon carinicauda
ATATGCATACTCAATATATATATAAATGTATATATATATATATATATATATATATATATATATATATATATATATATATATATATACATATATATATATATATATATACATATATATATATATATATATATATACATATATATATATATATATATATATATATATATATATATATATATATATATATATATATAATATATATATATATATATATATATATACATATATATATATATATATATATATATATATATACATATATATATATATATATATATATATATATATATATATGCACACACACACATATATATATATATATATATATATATATATATATATATATATATATATATATAATTATTACTTGCTTTGCTACAACCCTAGTTAGAAAAGCAGGATGCTATAAGGGCAAGGGCCTCCAACAGGGAAAATAGCCCATTGAGGTAGGGAAACAAGGAAAATTAAATATTTTAAGAACAGTAAATACTTCCTATATAAACTATAAAAACTTTTGGCAAAACAAGAGGTAAAGAAATAAGATAGAATAGTGTGTCTGAGTGTACCTTCAAGCAAGATAACTCTAACGCAAGACAGTGGAAGACCATGGTACAGAGGCTATGGCACTACCCAAGACAAGAGAAAATTGGTTTGATTTTGGAATATCCTTCTCCTAGAAGAGCTTCTTACCATAGGCAAAGAGTCTCTTTTACCCTTACCAAGAGGAAAGCAGCCACTGAATACTTACAGTGCAATATTTAACTCCTTGAGAGGTGAAAATTTGTTTGGTAATCTCAGTGTTGTCAATTTTATGAGGATAGGAGTACATATAAAGAATATGCCAGACTATTCGGTGTATATAAAGGCAAAGAGAAAAGGAAAAGTAACCATAGAGAAGTTTCAATGTAAAATACTGTCTGGGCAGTCAAAGAACCACATAACTCTCTGGCGGTAGTATCTCAACGGGTGACGGGTTCCCTGATTAATAAATTTTATATATATCTATATATATACAGTATATATATATATATATATATATATATATATATATATATATAATAAGTTAAATAGAATGGTGAAGAGGAATAATATCCATTCTCGTTATTATGAGTTCCTAAGCAATGAGTCATACCGCTGTCTGTTATTAGCGCAAATGGGAAAGGAATTTCTGTCCCTGCTTTTTCAGTAATACTTGGGGGGGCCATCCCCCAGCAGGTCCTAGTTCTGCGTGGCTTTGACACACACATATATGTATATATATATATATATATATATATATATATATATATATATATATATATATATATATATATACTATATATATATATCATCTCCTCCTACGTCTATTATTGACGCAAAGGGCCTCAGTTAGATTTTGCCAGTCATCTCTATCTTGAGCTTTTAAATCAATACTTCTCACATCGCCCTCTCCTACTTCACGCTTCATAGACCTCAGTCATGTAGGCCTGGGTCTTCCAACTCTTCTAGTGCCTTGTGGAGCCCAGTTGAAAATTTGTTTCTCATGGGGAGTGCGAAGAGCATGACCAAACCAGCTCCATCTGCCCCTTACCATGATCTCATCCACATGTGACACTTGAGTAATCTCTCTTATAGTTTCATTTCTAATCCTGTCCTGCCATTTAACTCCCAATACTCATCTGATGGCTTTGTTTTGAAATCTACAAAATCTGTTGGATATTGTTTCATTTTACACACACACACACACATATATATATATATATATATATATATATATATATATATATATATTGTACATTTAGACTTTTTTATTTTCATACAAGTCATATATTATACTCCAAATATCTGGATTCTCTCTACCTCGACATCAGAAACCCTAGGGCGAATCAACTCAACATGATAGATTCAGGTTGGCCATGGTAATCGAACCACGGGCCTAAGAAAGTAGAAACTGGTTACATTGTGTGTGTAAAACAATCGTGTGTTTCAGCAAGTATTTAGGTGAAGGTTTGGTACAGGTACCCTATTCATTGGCCCAAACAAATATTTGTAACAATTTATCAACATGAGATATCAAGTTTTGTAATTCAGAATCTTCGTGATTTTTTTTATATTGTTTCTAAAATCTTGAAATAAAAAATCAGGGTGTTGACGAAAATTTGATAACATTGAAGATGAGACTTACTGGCCAGGCCAATTAGATTTAAGAATGTGTGGTTTGACCGATTTATCCAATGGTAATGGTATTTAGAGAAGTTTCCCCAATCGAAAGGGAAAGCTTATGTTTTGCCATTTAAATTCGAAATCAAGACAGAAAGATTGCTAGTAGACATAAAATCTGAGAATGCTCTTGGTTGTTTTCCTACGTAAGAAATTGACGTGTTGTTGATGTGGATCGGTGCAGGATTACGAAGGAATAAGAAACTCCTTTTCTCTCTATTTTGTTCCCGAATGCT
Source organism: Palaemon carinicauda (assembly GCF_036898095.1). NCBI lineage: Eukaryota > Metazoa > Arthropoda > Malacostraca > Decapoda > Palaemonidae > Palaemon > Palaemon carinicauda. The sequence continues at coordinate 81,218,562 of NC_090752.1, forward strand.
ATCCTCGTCCCATACAACAATTATCTGGCATTTACCTTCGTTGTTTATTCATTGGCTTGGTACTTGTGAACAAACAACGAAGGTGAATATTCAAGATTTTAGTACTGTTAGTGTCGGGTGAACGCCAGTATATTTTCCCCCATATTGCTCACATTATCATATACTCTGACAGTAAGTTCCACTGCTTTCCTTTTCACACATCGCAAACGAAGCAAGTACACTTCCCCAGAAATAGATTGTTTAAGGTTTATGTATGTTGACTGAGGTAGCTTCTGCGGGTGGTGGTGTGTTTTGTATAGGGTAAGGTATCGGTTAAAGCTAAGCCATGCGTTGTCGTTGTCAAATGGTGTTACACACTCAGAGTATTGTAGCCAGGAGGGCAAGAGTTTGGCGTCCTGACCGTGACGAATTGCTGCCCTGAGGCTTAAGCGGAAGTCCGGCCTGTCAGGATGATGATAGAGAGAGCCCTTGTGGTAAAGGAGGCTGTTGGTAATTTTTGCGTCGGCTTCGAGAGATTTGCAACTGTGTTGCCAAGTCACGTTTCCTCCTATGTATTTTGTGATGATAAGGATTCTGATACTCTATTTTTTTTGCTGTTTTTCTTCGACCCAATAAATTTGATGTGACGTGAAATTCAAATTTTATGGCTGTTTTTAATATCAGTATGACATAGGTCTTGATACGAGCTTTATCTACCCCTGTGTACTTATATTGCCGAACTAAGCGTGTAATCTGAGTTTTAGTGATAATGGCAGCAGATTTAGCATACATTGCACGCAACAGAATGCAATTTAGACGTTGTCGGTGACCCCCCCCGCTCTCTCTCTCTCTCTCTCTCTCTCTCTCTCTCTCTCTCTCTCTCTCTCTCTCTCTCCCCTCTCTCTCTCTCTCTCTCTCTCTCTCTCTCTCTCTCTCTCTCTCTCTCTCTCTCTCTCTCTCGGGATTAAATGGACGTTAAAGTCTCACATTCTAGGAAGTGTTAATCGCTAGAGATTAGTTTTTCAATTCAGGCGTTTGCCCCTTTGACGGATCTCATATCTTTCTCAAGATTTAGTTCGTTAGTGTGATTCAATTATCTTCGTATTGATGAAATCTATGAATATACTGCGTGTTAATATTTTGCCCCTTCAAGAATTGTCTACAGAATACGTTTGTTTTAACAGTATTGGGAATTCCTTTACAACTAACGATTTGCAGATGACATAGTTCTATTTAGTGAATCATGGGATGAGTTACAAAAGTTGATGGGAGTTTTTGAATAGAAAAGGCAGAAATGTATTCTATTCAAGCGGAAATGTAGGACTGAAAATGATTAAGTAAATTCAAGATAACGTTCATTAAAAATGCTGAGAGACAACAGATAAAGGTTATGGACGAACCTCTACAGATTGTTAATGAATATACCTACTCAGGACAAGCAGTAAGTGTTTCCTCAGGACACGAGACTGAAATTAAAAGAAGGATAATCATGGGATGGAAAGCTTTTCGTAAGGAAAGTGAGATTAAGGACAGCAAAATGTCATTGTCTAAAAAGAAAAGTATTTAATCATATTGACTTATAGCATTAGGAACTTGGAGACCTACTAAAGTTTCAGAACATAAGCTAGTTGCAATTCAAAGAACAATATAAAGAATTATGCTGGGAATAACACTAATAGACAGATAAAGGACAGCATGGATACGAGAGCAGACTAAGGAAGATGATATTCTAACGGCGAAAAAAAAATGCAAGTGGTCAGGACATATCGTGAGAATTAAATATAATTGGCAGACAAGAAGAATAACGGAATGGGTCCCTGGAGATTGCAAGAGAAGCTGGAGAAGGAAAAGAGCTCGATGGGTTGACGAACTAGAAGATTTGCGTGAATAGACTGGCATAGATAAACCATAAACAGACGCGAGTTAAAAGACATGTCTGAGGCATTTGTCTTGCAGTGGACTAGCAACGGCTGATCATGATACTATTTTAAACAGATATGACTATCTTCATTGTTACAGTATAGTATAGTAGTTGGGTGTATAGCCAAGACTTGTGAATTGGTATAGCATTGGAGATTGCTGTAAGAATTACATTTGTTTCCTTCGGCCTTTTATTCTTGACTTGGTATTTAAGGAGAAATGACATATAACGCGTGTCCTAATATGTATTATGGGCTGTTTCGTTATTTGTAAACGGGGGTTAGGAACCTTTAGAGCGCAGGTGTTTCCATCCCTACAACAGATGCTATTCCTCTTGCAACCCCCCCCCCCCCCCCTTCCGTCCACATGTCGGTTTCTGATAGCAGAATTATCTCTGGTTTCGTATCGCAACATTTGCGATTCCGCCAAGTCTAGGGGATTGAAGTGAGTGAGACATTTCTTGTTGGTTGTAATGCACTCTATTGGAAATTTGAGGATAAGGAAAATGAGTGTGTCTTCGTTGTATACCATCAATGGTCCCGTTAAAGAGTATCCATTCAGAAGATCTCTCTCTCTCTCTCTCTCTCTCTCTCTCTCTCTCTCTCTCTCTCTCTCTCTCTCTCTGTATGTATGTATGTAAATGTATATATTTTATATATTTATATATATAGGCATATATATATATATATATATATATATATATATATATATATATATATATATATATGATAATTATCACATTTACCTCGTGGCCTAGTGGTAAGATAAACTGTAACCTCAGTTTCGACTTGGTCTGAGTTTGAATCCTTGGCTAACCAGAAGCTGTTATAAATTTAATTATATATATATATATATATATATATATATATATATATATATATATATATATATATATATGTATATAACACGTGATTTTAGTCAATGTAAATTTAGGACAACGATTTGGACGTATGCCCTAAGTCGATACAGTGCCTGCAGGGACGACTTAACCAATCGAGCTATCTAGAGAGATATAACTTCATTTCAATTCCACTGTAATTATTCCTGTCGGATTCAGGAATCTGTTCTGAAACTTGAAATCAACCCATCTTCCCATGGTAGCAGATTAGTGAGTGGAGATTTGGTTGATATCAGGTCGAAGAACCGATTCTTGAATTCGACAGGAATATGTACAGTGGACTTAAAATGAAGTTAAATCTCAATTGATAGCTCGTTTGGTTAAGTCGTCCCTGCAGGCACTGTATCGACTCAGGGCATACGTCCAAATCCTTGCCCTGTTAGAAGCATTTTTCATAAATGAATTTCCACTGGATGTAAGTAAACAAACGTAACCCCCACTACAGTCATGATAAGGCATTTCCAACATTTAAGTACTTCGTATTCTGCTACCATTCCCTTTAGGTAAGGTTTACAGAATAAATTGTAGCGGGTAACACTGTGTTTAGCCAGAGACAGACTGTTGGCAACGCTGCTTGTAAAAATGTATAAACACGTGATAAAAAACATTATCATCCGTTTTTCGATGTGTGGTTAGGCAAATAACATTTTTTTTTTCTATACAACACGTCGTAAATTAATAGAAAGAAATTCTCCTAATCACGTTTTTACAAGTTCAGCCAATAGTTTCTGTTCTTACCTGTTAAACAAAGCGTTACCTGCTACTACAACGTAGAGTTGTCAAACGTCTCCCTAGCTTCCCGTGAAGCACGGAGACTTAGTAAAGAACTCCTTGCCGTGAAGTGTACCTGCATTAATTAAACCCAGTTACAGTCTGAATCTATTTTTTTTTTAATAAAAAATGTTCACCTTTCCTTTCGGCTAGTCTTCAAGAGGTGTATAGACATTTAACGTAAATGGAATGGATATTCATCATCATATAAAGATATATAACCAGGCGACACCTCAGTCTATTTATTACCGTGCCAGCAACAGCCCATGCCTGGCCTTTTTACTCTTGGCTGCCACGTTTTTCTCACACTTAGGTATAACTTAATTCAGCCGATCACATCTGTGTAGGTAAGTGTTCGAAAAATAATTTTAAAATTTGAAGTTAATTTTTAAAACCAGTGGTTTTTACTAGTTCGAGCAATGAAGAACGTAGTTGTAATAATTGGGGGAGTTAAATAACGTTTCTTCTACTTCAAACACAATTTGTACTTTTGTATACCAGGACAGGTTAGACTTCTGTAGGGTACTGGGTGTAGGGGGTTGTGGGGGAATGGATGAGAATTTTCCAAAAATATTGTAAACAGTTAATTGTGTGCCTACTTGTTTAGACGACAGTTGTGGGCTGCAAGGATAGTTTGTTTACCATCGAAAATGGAAGGCCTCGACTAAGGTATTCATAATGATTATTATTAACAGCAACTAGGAAACCGAAAGTGCACCTGACCGTACCCTCAAACAAGAGAACTTTAACCCAAAACAGTGGAAGACCATGGTACAAAGGCTATGGTACTACCCAAGACTAGAGGACAATGGTTTGATTTTGGCATGAGCTCCTAGAAGAGCTGCATACTTTGGATAAAGTCTCTTCTACCTTTTTACTAAAGAGGAAAATAGCCACGGAATAATTACAGTACAGTATTTAAGTGGAAAAGAATGTTTCGGTTATCTTAGTGTTGTCAGGTATGTTGGGACAGAGGAGAATGTGTAATGAATATGCCGGACTATTCGGTGCATGTTTACTCAGAGGGGGATCCAATGTACGTAGTATATACTATCTGGCCAGTCAAAGGTCTTAATAACTACAGCGGTAGTATCTCAACGGGCGGCTGGTCCCGTGACCAACACATGATAACGAGTTTCAGTGTTGGGAAAATTTTTCAGAATAGTGAAAACAGGAACTAGTATTAATGGCAGAATAATAAGGATGGCCAGAGGAAGAATGTTAGGGAGAAGAGTGGGGGTGGGAGATTTAAAGGTAAGACCGGAATTACGTCATGTCTGGGTTTGGCATAGAAGAGACGGTGACGTCATTATGGTCACGACACTCTCTCTCTCTCTCTCTCTCTCTCTCTCTCTCTCCTCTCTCTCTCTCTCTCTCTCTCTCTCTCTCTCTCTCTCTCTCTCTCTATATATATATATATATATATATATTATCAGGGTGAAAGGGTTTGTGTATCGCCATGATCAACAAAGCTGTACTATAAACCCAGGTTGGTTTTCTGTGAGCGATCAAACAAAAATCTCTCTATCATCCATCCACTGTTGGCCAGCATGGTGGGGAAAACTGGCCAAATCCCCAGCATGAATATGGACATGTCTGAGGCCTTTGTCCTCCAGTGGACTAGAAACTGCTGAATTTGTTGCTGTCTGTGTAATATATATATATATATATATATATATATATATATATATATATATATATATATATATATATATATACATATATATATATATATATATATATATACATATATATATATATATATATATATATATATATATATATATATATATATATATATTTATATAGTAGACCATAAACTGACACATATACGTCTGTAATGGATTATTAATGACTGATGATGATACATAACTTTCAGGAGGAGTCTTTTGTAATCTGGTAGGGTACATTGAATGAGCTGGCCATCCATTTTCAATTGAAACAAACTAAACGTTTCGTTAATTATTTGTAACCACATCCCGTCAAAATTTACATCCTGTGGCTTAGCTGTAAGATTGTTTTCCCACTCTTGTTGTGGGAAGTGGTGCCCACATTGCCCCACATTTCGAGGTTTCATGTTGGGAGAGAGTGAGAGTGAGTGGCGTGAGGTCATAGACGGGCAGCTGAACTCTCCTTTGACCGGAAATGACATCAGCTTGGATGGGGTCAGGGGTAAATCTAACCTCCTTGGGGGAGAGGATGAGTGCTTTAGAATAGGTCAAGTCTCTCCCCTCTCTCTCTCTCTCTCTCTCTCTCTCTCTCTCTCTCTCTCTCTCTCTCTCTCTCTCCGTTTAGTTTTATTATTACTTTAATGCTTTGTGGTTCTGTATATATTGAACGCAAATTATGAAATTATAAGAAATTAGATTTCTTTCTTGCTATGTGAATGATGCGAGGAGGTTCATCAAATTAATATTAATTTTATTGATATTGCAAATAGAGAAGAAGTATAGATAAATTAATCAAGTGAAATAGAACGGTGTCTAGATTTGCCTGCTTTTATGCTTATTTACACTAGGCTTGACCTTCTCTCTATAGAGTCCAACAATCTTAACTTCAGTTTCAACCTCAGTTTACTGTAGATAACGAGAAAAGTAAATTTAATTGAATCCACCAATTGCTGTTTAAAAGATTTTATTCTTTGTGTTACATCATGTGGAGTTTAGTCCTAAGTTTCCAGTGCTTATTTGGATCGATCCAAGGTTGCGTTATGCGGTAGTATAGGCCTATATATATATATATATATATATATATATATATATATATATATATATATATATATATATTGATAAGGCTACAAGCTTTTGAGTTCTTGTCTTTGCTGCTCTTGTTTTTATGGGTTTCCATTTTATGTACTTTAATGTATCCACAGTTTTATTTATTTCATGAGAGTGCATCCTTGTTCTTTCTTGGCTGTTGCATGAATTTAGTGTCCTAGAGACTCATCGTATATACAAATTTTATCATTAGGTGCCTAACCTAGGACCTGGGAGTGTTGGGAAATGGCTACTGTGGACTCGGTTGGTAATTTCTTTGTTACCCTCAAACTCCATTACCTAGCTCGCGGGGACGGTAAAAGAGCGCTTTTTATTTTTTATTTTTTTTCTGATTTAATTACGGATATTTCACTAACAGTGAAACAAAGCCGTTTTGTAAAACTTGTTTCACGTAAATGTGGGTTTTCTATAATATGGAAATTACTTTTTGAGTGATGCAACGTTTTCGTTTTGAGTTCATAAAAGGAAATTTATTGTTTATCAGACTTAACCAGCGTTAAATCAGAAAATTTTAAGCTGATATACTACGCATCTTCGACTTTATAAAGAAGAGTTCCGGCAATAAATTACAGCGCAAGGCCTTTAACAACTGTAGATGTTCTCACATTTAAATTCAGGTACGAAAAGTAGGGGATTCAGGCCTCTTTTTGTCAACATGAGTACCATGCGCTTAAGTTGAGCATCGTATGTTAACTGTTTGGCAATTTAAGGAAACTGCTGTTTCAGGCCCAAAGAAAAAGACATCTAGTGTGAATTACGAATGGATGAATTCAGGACAAAGTTTGAATTATATGATTTCGGAAATGAATATATACTTGGTAATATAATATATTTAATATGTCTGAAAACAATTCTTCTTCACCCAAGGGGTTAACTGCTGCACTGTAATTGTTCAGTGGCTGCTCTACTATTGGTAAGGGTGGGAGAGAGACTTTAGCTATAGTAAGCAGCTCTTCTAGAAGGACACTTCAAAATCGAACCATTGTTCTCTAGTCTTGGGTAATGTCTTAGCCTCTGTACCATGGTCTTCCACTGTCTTGGGTTAGAGTTATCATGCTTGAGCATACACTCAGGCGCATTATTCTAATGTCTCTTTTTTTTTCTTGTTTTGTTAAAGTTGGCCTTTTCGCTGACAACTCAGTATGTTGTCGTGATGAGAATCTTAGCAGATGGCAAATAGGAGGCTTCAGAGATAAGTGTTTACACCGAGTTGAATTGAATGCAGACCTGTGAGGTGTTCAGCATTTGAGAAAGGTGGGCTCCCCAGTGAGTTTTGTAGTAATGGTTATGTTAATTGTTGTTATAATTAGTATTCGCTGAATTGCCAGTTGTGTTATTGAACCTGAGAATGGAGTCTGCAGAAATGTACGGTGTAATCGAGTTGGGTTATCTGTGGGAGTGACATAGATGGCTGTTCCCTTTATTGTTATTGGCAGTGGTATCAGTATTTTTTTTTTAAATTTTGAAGTTCAAACTCTATATATAATGTATGGTATATTGATTAAAATTGTTCTGTTTGATAGGTAGTCGACTGAGGTGTGTTGTACCCAAGGTAGAGAAGCGCTTGTACTCACAATCTCATCCCAAGGATTTATATATATATATATATATATATATATATATATATATATATATATATATATGTGTGTGTGTGTGTGTGTGTGTACAGTATATATAGTTATACAAGAAAGCTAGAGATAATTAGTCATTCTCAACTGTACCTTCGATAATTAGCTTTTCATTAAGGTTAATCTCTAGTTCCCAAGCTCTAAGTTAACATACTTCTGAATAATGATTTAAAGACATTAGTCCACACTTGAATTATAAATTATTGATTTTTCATATATCACATGTTGCTTTTTTTCGAGAAAGTTAGATTATTCTGTCAGATATATGTGGTTTTTTTCTGGAAGAAAGAATAATTGTAATTGCCTTCATTTGTTAAACCGCCTGAACGTAAGTCATGTGCAGCCAGCCGGCTTGAGGAAGTAACCCAGCCAAGCAGTCGAGTTTTTGCCTGTGTGCTCCATGACTCAGGACATGTGGCTATTGGGTAGCCACAGTTGTATGAGTTCATGGTTAGGACTATGCGATTGGTTTAAATTGTACTATAAATTGTATTTGATAGATCTCTGTCTTTGTCTTCATTCGGCGTAAGGGTGGAGTTTTCACTGTTCTGTATTCAATGGGCTTATGAACAATTCGCTGGTTGAATGGTTAAGGTATCGGTTATTATTTCTTTCTTGCTCTGGAATCGTCCATGGAAATACAGTTGATTACGTTGTGTGATATATATATATATATATATATATATATATATATATATATATATATATATATATATATATATACATATATATATACACATATACATATACATATATACATATACACACACACACACGAATTATAAGAGCAAACTAAAGTAGATGGTATTCTAATAACATGTAAGAAAAAGTGATGACCACTGGCAGGACATACAGTATACCGGTAATGAGAATGACAGTTAATAGATACACATTAAGAATAACTGAGTGGGACCCTAGATATTTCAAAAGAATCAGGGAACGGAGGAGTAGACGATGGATTAATGAACTAAGAACATTTTCTGGTAAAAAGAAAAAACTCGTAGAAAGACTACTGTATAAACAGATGCGAGTGGAAAGGATATATCTTAGACCTTTGTTCTGCAGTGGACTAGTAACGCCGGGTGATGATATACATATGCACACGCGCGCAAAGAAGTTTGAAGGAAGGTCATGGAAGTGATTCCTCCTTTTATTTTCTTTTGGCGATTCCCTCAATTTGGGAACACTTACTATATAGAACATTCAATCGCAACTCTTGACGTGTCATGGCGTCGCGCGTCAGGCAATCGAGTGTGAAGTTGAAGTGCCGACACTTTAATTGCCTATGATTTTTTTTTCTAACTTACCGTACGTTAATTTGTTTCATGTCCCCTTCTCGTGACTTCCGGTGCAATGTTTGAACCTCATACATATTGAGATGAAGGTTGATATCATTGTAAGAAATGACAAGTTAATGTACACACATTTTTCCTCCTTTAAGCAGGTTTCTTTTGAAAGGTGAGAATCGTTGTCTTATATTTCTCTCATTAACGCCGTACTCACACATGTATGAAAAGTAGATCTAATCTGTAACATAGTGAACACAGTCCCAGTTTATTTTAAATACTTTTAACTTGAATCTATGGGTTGATATTGTTTTTGATTGCCCCACCTTGTCGAACACGGGCTCTAAGCGTTAGCAGCGCTTAAAATCTATAGGGAGAACGAATAAGCTGAAGTAAATTCCTTATAATGGGCTGCCTTCTTAAATGTTTCTCGTTCTCTTCTGATACTTTTGTTTTTCTCCTTTGATCTTTGGAGAGCATTAGAAACTCGGATTACAAGCAAATATCCATCTGAGACCTTGGAGACAGGAAATGGGAACTGCTGACAGGATGGTCTTGTTAAATGCGAAATTGACTTGTATGTTTGGATCGGTTATACACACATATGACTCCCAAATTTAAGTGGATGTTGGTTGTCGTATTATACAAATAATATTGATTCTCTTTTGGTAATTTTGTCCTCAGTATTTATGGATTAAGAAGGATTCAATGGATAAAACGTAGATTTGTAAGAAGACTAGGAATCATTTAAGGAGGATAGGAGTTGAGGCATAGTGTTTGGTGATTGTTTGGCCATGTTTAAGGAA
>NC_090752.1:81233626-81246126 GCF_036898095.1 Palaemon carinicauda
GTATAATTGGCCATAATAATTAACGGTATTATGGAGGTATGTATTTTCTGATAGACTATCTGCAGGTCACGTGAGTTTTTTGGCTGAGACGAAAGAGCTCCACGAAGGTTATTCCATATTAACTGGTGATTGAAGGGAAAAGATTGCGTGATTCATCACTAACATTGTTTTCACTTCCCCGATGAGGCACACCCTATAGCCGTTAACTCTTGAGCGTGTGTTGTACTTCCTCGGTTTTAGTGGAGAGAGAGAGAGTGAGAGAGAGAGAGAGAGGGTTTATATTTGCTTTTTCGGTGATAAACCTAAATAAGGTTTAGGGAAAAGAGATTTATGAGTACTGTATTGATTAAATTTTGGTTTCAAACCATTTTATATATACTTTATATATATATATATATATATATATATATATATATATATATATATATTTATATATATATATACTGTATATATATATATATATATTGTATATATATATATATATATATATATATATATTAGAGAGAGAGAGAGAGAGAGAGAGAGAGAGAGAGAGAGAGAGAGAGAGAGAGAGAGAGAGAGAGAGAGAGAGAGAGAGAGAAATAAGTATAGGCGGGAAGATTCTTCTCACAATGTTATCTTTGGTGATGGTATTTCATCCAAGGAGGTTAGATTGACTTAACCTCCTTGATATCATTTGAAATTTACTTACTCGCTAGACTAGACCGTATGCCAATAAATACCCAAAGTTTTGAAGATTATCTTCTCCATAGGGAAGTTTTTATTTACAAAGATGACTCACAGCAGTAAAAGCTGATGCGATAGATAAGGTTTAGTAGTGAATTTTGATATCTGTTGGTAGCTATACACGTCACATGTAAACTCAAACATCGTAGATTTGTTATTTGTGCCCTAAATATCTATTATTATTATTATTATTATTATTATTATTATTATTATTACTTTTCAACAATGAAGTTTGTGCATTTTAACATTAGCATGTCCAATTGCCCGCTATGTTGTCTTTGAACTGTGTTGATTTAGATTGATTGTAAAATGTATTCTAATATTAATTACGTAGAATTTCTTCAACAGAAAGCAATGTTTAGGGTGAGATTTAGTTTAGTAGAATAGTAAATATTTCTTACTTATATTTATGTGGTTTGTTCGTCTTTTTTTTCCATTATTAGAACCACGATTCGGTGTCGCACAAGTGAAAATGATTTGCCAAGGTCCATTCGTGATTGCTTTAACGAGTTCTTGGCACCGTATGGCACTCGAGGAGAGTGAATGGAGGTGGGTGTGCCAAGATCATGTATCTTATGCTCATTGGAGAGTATTTAAGGAACCTTTAAATTCGATTTAAGTTCTTAAATACATTGCGTAAACAACCATAAAATGTGATGCTCTCTGTCAAAATTTTATGCATGATATTTTGAAATAAAATATCCAGCTATCAAAATGTTTGAATTACACTTTTGTGGCCCAGTTGCAGAAAAGGATCGTCTGCATATTTAACGTTCCTATTGTTAACAGACTACGGTGTCTTTATAATTATGACCTCACTGGATATTTAAAGCACTCTCCCCCGTTGTGCTTGCTGTGTGGGTTCTTTTGTCAGAGAGCCAGCAGTGTCCTCTGTGCTTTTATTCACGAATTTCCTAGCGTCATTAACATTCGTTTTTTTTTTGCAAAACTATATTCAAATGCAAATGAAGACTTTTGGGTTGCGCAATATTCACTCGTATCTTTTGATTTTTCTCTCGACTTTTATAACCTTTGTGTGGCACACACAAGTCGGAGTTTCTAGATGTTGTAATTATTGATATTGATGATTATTTTTATTAGTGTTATGTAGAAGTGGCTCAGATTAATTTTATTTGTTTTGGCGGCAGTAATGAAAAAATCCATGAAATTTAAAAGGAACTTCCTAATATGATGCGAACTTAATTGAAGTAGTGGAATCATAGCATAGATTAGAACATAGAATGTAGAAAAACGGAGAATTGCCTGTTCATTTAACTGAACGGATATCTACGTCAAGTTTGAAAAAGTCAGAGACCCCCTGACAGATCCAGTGACACTTGACGACTCACCACCACCAAACCCTTTTCGGACACACCCTGACCCCCTTCTGCTCTCTCTCTCTCTCTCTCTCTCTCTCTCTCTCTCTTCTCTCTCTCTCTCTCTCTCAAAATTACAATTCCCCCATTATCATTGGTTGTTGGTGGCCATGAGTTTTCGGTCGAGTGCCCGTCGATGACGGCATCGCGTAAAATTTTCGACCAATCAAATGTCAGGCTGGGATGACACGTACGTTATGATTGGCCAGGGAGATCGGGGCCGTCTGGGCAGCTGACGTCATCGCAGCACAAGCCCAGGCACTGTCGGATCACTAGATAATCCATGCCCGCAAGTGAATGGTTGAATAGCCCTCCTTGCTCTCCCGAGGTTTTCTTTTGTAGATGTTGTTTATGAGGGAGGCTGCTATAGAGGTTCTTGACACTTGGTTGCACACACAGCGTAATTCACGAAGGGATTATTGACTCGCCTTTATATACCTTAGAGTCTTAGACGAGCTTCATAAACTGCGGAGAGAGGGTATTTATTTCATTGCATTCTCAGCAGCATATTTTTTTTTCTTATAGTCTTACATACTAACTATTAAAAGGTAACACACGGTATGGTAATGGAAAGGTCTATTATTACACTTGGTGTTGAAGATTGACATGAGGTGGCCGTTAATCATCTGGTTGTATTTAGGGTTAAAGTTTATTGACTTGAATTTTTTTTTTTATAAGTTCATTCTTATATCCGGAGGTTTTCTTTACACGTGAATAGTTTATATATTTTGTTGATGTAAAGAGGCCTATTGAAGAAAAGTGTGAGTCATAACTATCGTAAGAGGGAACGTTAAATGTGATATGAATAATCTGAGAAAATAATGGTAAAATGGACTGGTTGTAGGGTGAAGGACGTCTACGCGCATCTTGAATATTTTAGTTAGCGGTTTATATATATATATATATATTATATATATATATATATATATATATATATATAATATATATATATATATATATAATATATATATATATACTAAGCCGTGAGTTTGTACATGGTAATCAGACGATTATGGTTGTCACTACCAGCAGTGATTAATGGTATGAGACAGGCAACCTCAACTCTGGTGTAAGCATAAATGTCATATATGTATGTGTGTGTGTATATATATATATATATATATATATATATATATATATATATATATATATTACTTGCTATGCTACAATCCTAGTTTCAAAAGCAAGATGCCTTAAGTTCAGGAGCCCCAACAGGAAAAATAGCCCGGTGAGGAAAGGAAACAAGGAAACTTAAAATATTTTAAGAACAGTAACATTAAAATGAATATTTCCTATATAAACTATAAAGATTAACGAAACAAGAAGATGAGAAATTCGTATAGTGTGCCCGAGTGTACCCTCAAGACAGTGGAAGACTATGGTAGAGAGGCTATGGCACTACCCAAGACTAGAGAACAATTGTTTTATTTTTGAGTTTCCTTCTCCTAGAAGAGCTGCTTACCATAGCTAAAGACTCTCTTCTACTCTTACCAGGAGGTAAGTGGCTACTGAACAATAGTTTATTACAGTGCAGTAGTTAACCCCTTGGGTGAAGAAGAATTTTTTGATAATCTCAGTGTTGTCAGGTATATGGGGACAGAGGAGAATCTGTAAAGAATAGGCCAGACTATTCGGTATGTGTAGGCAAACGGAAAATGAATCGTAACCAGAGAGAAGGATCTAATGAAGTACTGTCTAGTCAGTCAAAGGACCCCATAACTCTCTAGCGGTATTACGTCATCAGGTGGCTGGTGCCCTGGCCAATCTACTACCTACTAATATAACTAAGGACATGTCTGAGGGCTTTGTCCTGCACTGGCCTAGAAACTGCTGCAATTTTGTTGTTCATATATATATATATAATATATATATATATATATATATATATATAATATATATATATATATATATATGTATATATATGTATATATATATATATATATATGTATATATATATACATATATATATATATATATATATATATATATATATATATATATATATATATATATATATATATAAACAAATATAAAATATATGTGTAGCAATTCATTTATGAGGTGGGGAGTGTACCATTATAATTACATAACAGTACGAGTCGTAATAACGGTATTCAATAATGAATTATTGCCATGTTTTCAAAGTAAGTAACGCCTTTCCGTCCTGGAGTAGTTGCTGTCGTTATGTCTGTGTTTGTTATTGATTCTGTTAGGGGTATTTTATATCAACTTCTTGAAATTTATGAAAAGAAGACTTTGAAAAGGGCGCTAACAGATGTTTGCTTTGAAGGATGAAAATGGAAATATTAACCACAATAGAGATGGAGTGATAAAAATTGCAGAGGATTTCTATACAATGCTATACAATAATGATATAAGAAATAACTTCACCAATAGAAATAACGAAACACCTGAGCCGGTACAAAACGTAACAGTAGAAGTAGAAAAAGCATTAAAAGATATGAAAAGAGGCAAAACAGCAGGAGAAGATGGCCTAACAATTGATTTGACAATAGATGGAGATTTCAAAGTAGTAAAACTGGCTGCACTCCACTCCAAATGTCTACAAGGCAAACTTATCATTATACTAATTCGCAAAAGGGGAACATAAAAAAACCTAAAAAAATTACTGCCCGATAAATTTACTCTCAGGCTATATAAAAAGTAATTTTGAAGATCATATTAGACCGAATAGAAAGAGAGCTAGACTTTAATAAACCAAAAGACCAGGCAGGCTTTAGAAGTGGGTAGTTAACAACTGACCATATCCATGCAATTAACCGGCTAAATGAAAAATCAACAGTGTATAACAAACCACTATGAATGGCATTTATAGACTATGGGAAAGCTTTTGATTCTGTCAAAACATTAGCAGTAATGAGAGCCCTTCATAAACAAGGCATAGAAGAATCTTATATTAGAACACTTGAGGGTATTTATACAGTAAGTACAGCAATCCCAAAACAACTTAAAGATAGTGAGAAAATTCTTATTGAAAAAGAAGTTAGACGGGGAGATCCCATCTCTCTTAAATTATTCACAGCATGTCTAGAAGTTTTTACGAATTAAATTGGGAAAATGTTGGAAGTGATATTAATGGGGAATCTCTTAACAACTTTAGATTTGCATATAGCATGCATAGTGAATCATGGGAGGAATTACAGAAGATGATAGGAGATTTGAATAGAGAAAGAAGAAATATAGGACTGAAAATGAATATGAGGAAAAGTAAGGTAATGTTCAACGATAATGCAGAGACAATAAATAAGAGTTATAGACGAGCTTCTAGAGATTGTTAATGAATATACGTACTTAGGACAGACAGTAAGTGTTTTCCGAGGACACGAGGCTGAAATTGAAATAAGGATAAGCATGGGATGAAGAGCATTTGGTAAACAGAATGACATTATGAAATGTAAAATGCCACTTTCTCTAAAAAGAAAAGTATGTAATGAGATGGTCCTACCAGTATTAACTTATGCATCTGAAACTTGGAGCCTTACTAAAGCTTTAGAACGTAAGCTAGTTACAACTCAAAGAGCTATGGAAATAACACTAAGAGACAGAAAATAGCAACGTGAATACGAGAGCAAAGTAAAGTAGAGGATATTCTACAGTAACAACTTATAAGAAAAACAAATGGACATGGGGAGGACCTATAATGAGAATGACAGACAATAGATGGACATTAAGAATAACATAATGAGTCCCTAGAGATTGTAAAAGAAGAGGAAGGAAGAGAAAACGATGGATCGACGAACTAAGGGAGTTTGCGGGGTTGAACAGACGGATCTGAGGCCTTTGTTGTGCAGTAGACTAGTAACAGCTGTTGATATATATATATATATATATATATATATATATATATATATATATATATATTTCTTTATATATGCGTATTTATATTATTCCTATAATTTATTTATTTACTCCCAATAGTGGCAAATCCTTGAGAATTAAGATTTTATTTGCAAAAAACATATTAAGAAAAATTCTTAAGGAGAGGTTGAAGTGGTTTAGTATTTCTCAAAGACTTCCCTGGGGACTGCTAATGTTCAAGGGGGGTCCACTTAACCACCTGAAGAACAGTGCTCAAGACCCATGCAAAAATCCAGTGCTGTTTTTTATATTAAAATAGAGAGAGAGAGAGAGAGAGAGGAGAGAGAGAGAGAGAGAGAGAGAGAGAGAGAGAGAGAGAGAGAGAGAGAGCGCTCGGCATTCCCTTTTTTTTTTTTTTTCAATTTAGTACTGGTAGTATTGTCCGATTTGCCTTGTAAATTGATGTACTGAATGCCCCTTGGTATACATCTACTTGGTTTGCCCTTCAAATAGTCATGCTAGTTTATGCTAGCTATCAATATTATTGGGCAGTGGTGGCTTTGTCCACGAATCTCGTTTAGATTGCCTTAACGTACAGTATATCGGTTCAATTGCTTAAAACCCAAATCGAGCAAATTGTTTTAACCCACAGATTATTTATTAGGACTATATACATTTATTTGCATATTGCAGTACCGTAAGTGTGACACACACACACACACACACATATATATATATATATATATATATATATATATATATATATATACTGTATATATTACTCTGAATATTTACATACTCTCAATTTTATCGTATTTTTATATTCTTTTATTTTTCACCTTGAAGCTATCTTGTTTCATAACCTATTCTAATATTCTCAAGTCTATCTTGCTTTACAATTTCTTAACGATGTGTCTCCTTTTTGTCATTGCATCCGGTAATTATCCTTTGCGAAGAAATTGTTTGGCGACCTTCATGTTATCTTATGTCAGAAGGAGACGCCAGGTTATTAATGTATTTAATTATTATTGTTGTTGTTGTTGTTGTGTGTATCCCTCCTTTTGTAATTAATGGTTATTTAGTACTTTTAATATCTTAATATCTCAGTTTTGATGTCTGTCCTTTGATTTCAAACAATTTAGCTACAGTGTATGTAGCGCTATTGATGGTAAATGGATTGGAGCATATAGAAAGCTCGGTGATAGAGAGAGAGAGAGAGAGAGAGAGAGAGAGAGAGAGAGAGGAGAGAGAGAGAGAGAGAGAGAGAGAGAGAGAATCTTGAAACATTATACAATAATGTTTAAAAAACTTCGCAAGTGCCGAGCTGTTGAATGCCCCATCATCTAGAATGACGTCTAGGTCCATTATCAAGATTACCGTTGCAACCAACTAGCAGAGAGTCTCTCTCTCTCTCTCTCTCTCTCTCTCTCTCTCTCTCTCTCTCTCTTCTCTCTCTCTCTCTCTCCTTTATTTCTGACTGAGAGACGCTAATTGTTTCTTTTTATGCTCCTTAATGGTAAGTTTGCAAAGGGGATCGTGATCACTTTTGGGAGGATGATGTAGGCGTGACTCCATTGGGGGGGAGAGTTTATTGTATGGGGTTGGAGTCCTGTCTGATAGTACCGTCGCCCTTCAGAGCGCAGCGTAAGGAGGGGGAATGGGTGGCGGCCAGAATAGTGTATGGGGGAATTTATATGGTGTAATAATGAAAGGGACAATGGAAGTGCTTGTGCTGTATATTCATGGGTCTCAAGAACTGTAGGTCTCTCTCTCTCTCTCTCTCTCTCTCTCTCTCTCTCTCTCTCTCTCTCTCTCTCTCTCTCTCTCTCTCTCTGTGCCGGATTCCTGTTAGTGAAGCTTGGATAAGACATGTTTAGAAATCTTTAAGCTTGGATAAGACACGTCTAGAAATCTTGAAGCTTGGATAAGATATTTAGAAATCTTCAAGATTTGCCTAAATCTTAATATATACATATAATTGTGTATTATTTAATTGCTGAGTTGGTTTTTACCCTTTGGGATATATTTATATTTTCAAATAGAAATCCAGCATTGATAGAATATCGTTTTGTAAGCTTAGTGTGTCCTTTGCGTGGTCAAGCAAAGTTGAAAAGCATTTGCATCGTGTCACGAGTTTTAAAAGAGAAATTGATCTCACCTTTCTGTAGCATTTTGAAAACTATACACCCGCTAATATGGTCTTGAGGCTTCGTTGGATGAGTCATAACTCGGTATTGTTGCGTGTAATTCTGTTTTTTGTGAAAAGTAACTGACCCTGACCTATCCATTTCTTTTACAATTAACCTCTTTTCGCTCCGGTGGAGGAAGCGAGCCACCATTGCCAGCTGGCCCATGGAAATGTTAACTATCCTTTCCAATTCCATTTGCTTAAGTGGATCCTTTTGTTCTCTTGCCATTTCTTATCCTCCATTTTCAGGGACGGAATTGAAAATGACAGGGGCGTGCTGGCTGACTCCTACGGTTTTTCACTTCCTTCTAATTGCGTCCTTAATTGAAGTGAAATTGCTTGACGTTCTGTTTGCAGATTTCTTTTTTTTTCTCTCTCTCTTTTTATACACTTAGCCCTTATCACGACACTTTACCTATTCCATCAGACTCCAAAGAGAAATCTAATTTCATTAACGCCAGGGTGTGCATTTTCGTTTTTTTTTTCCAATTCTCGCGTGTTATTTAAAGTTATTAGCTTTAGAAGGGTCCTTAATTTGGATTTCATCGCCATTTTACGGAATTTTCCATAACTTATTGGATGCAGTTTGCTAACTCTATTTGAATATTCATAGACTAATTTCATGGTAATAGAGAGATCGCGTCGCTTCGTGGAAATGGCTTGATTGTCATTAACATTTACTTAAAGGGCACATTTATTCCTGACCTTTTTAATGCGTCGTCTCAATATAACTGGTTAATTTAGTGTCATTTTACGGTTTTTTTTTCTAGTTATGTGATTGTCTAGGAATTACGTCTCTCTCTCTCTCTCTCTCTCTCTCTCTCTCTCTCTCTCTCTGCCCTTGTCTTAAAGCTAAAACAATGTTGAACAGAGAATTTGTTGCGAACATCCCAATTTTACGTTATACTGTTTAGGTTACATAGGCTGGACAGTTATTCAGGTATTAATATTTTGCCTGGACTTTCTTGTTAATTTTTAATTGTAGACTCTTATAGTGATTTCACTTATTAGAGCAGACTAAAGTTATAGATGCTGCGTACCTGGTGAAAAAAGAGGCCGGGATCTCCTACTGAATAGCAGAAAAAAAAAAAAAGAAGAGAACTACAAATATGGACTGCACGACTCTGCAAGGCACATTGTAGATAGTTATAACAGACTATTGTATGTAATGAGCAGATTAATGAGATATTATAGCATCGATAGTTTGTTTATCTTGCCTTCTACTGCAAAACATTGCGTTTCTTTCTATTTCAGCTTCCTTACCATGTTTATGTAATTAATATTTTTTTTACCAGTCCATCACCCTTAATATAAAGAATTATGAAATGATATATATTAGCTATCCTTGTGATCGACGGGTTTGTGAGCGTCTGTTGATTGAAGGTATCTTAAGTAACTAATTACTTGCAAAATTTATTAATTGCAAAGGTTGTCAGAGGAGGAAAAATGCTGCTAATGTCTCGTTTTCGACAACCCTAGATGTATAAAGGCATTATACCTCTAGCATTAAGAAAGTGCGCACACGCTCATTTATATATATATATATATATATATATATATATATATATATATATATATATATATATATATATATATATATATATATATATAGTGTGTGTGTGTTTGTGTGTATATACGTATATACTGGCTTTTATTTTATTACATTTTTGTAACAAAGAGTATTGTATATTGGCAGACTTGTACCGTACTTTGTTGTTAGGTTTTTTCATGCAATTAATGATGTTTTTGTAAATAGAGTCTTCCTGAATCTTTAGTTGGGCTCTAAAATTAATGACCTTGTCCCTTTCATTGTTTTTGTCTTTTTTTCTTTTTTTTAGCGTTATCTTATAAATCTCCCTCAATTGTTTGTCGGTTGTCGAGGTCGTTTTTGGAGTCTTAAGATTTTTTGCCTTTGTTTGGGTCATAGGTTTTAGGTGTTTTGGAGCGAAAGGTAAATATTTATTGTTGGTAGAATGATATAAGAATGTTTGATTTTTTTTGTCGTGCCATTTGGAATAATTGATATTATTTTACGTGGTGTTGAAGGGACTTGTTATTTCTGCGGTTTTTTTTTTTTCATGTTAGGATTTTATTTCGTCGTTGTCTTAAAAGATTTTTATGCTTTTTTTTTATTTTTATCCTTGCACGTTTATGATGTTTTTGTTGTTTGGAATTGATAGTTTTTTTTATTTTTTTTATTTTTAATGGTATTGTTAATGCTGCCATAATTTATAACGCTCTGGTTGAAATCTCTCTCTCTCTCTCTCTCTCTCTCTCTCTCTCTCTCTCTCTCTCTCTCTCTCTCTGTTCTTTGTATGTCAAGTTTCATGCCACTCTGTTGTTATATACTAAATGTGGAGATCACCTAGAACTGGCTCCTTACCTGAACTTGAAATTCTAATTTCATAATTGTATTAATTCCCGTATAACTTGAAAATCGCATGTTTCATTGGCAGAACCATTGCATTGCCGTGGTATCATTCATCCTATCTGATGTGGCTTAAGTGTAATCTGGAAACGCTTGCAATTTTATATAGCCTAAAGGTAAATTTACTTAGCAAAATTACCCTTATGTTATGATTATTGTATTTGATTAGTATCTTCTACGGAACCCATAAAACGTTAGTTACCATTATCTATCGTAATGTACAGTTGGACACAGGAATTCCTGATACATCTTGCTTTGAGGAAGTGCACACTGTCCGACTAGTTCCTTTGTGTAGCTCCACCCACCTCTTCCATCTCTTTTGACAGTAAATGTTTGGTTACTCACCGTACAGTAAGGGAGTGATAGGGTACACTTCCTTAGAACGAGGTGTGGGAGGAATTCCTGTGTCCAACTGTACAAAATCACTCTTTAGTTGTAAGCGTCTCTGTTCCTTCACATTGTAACATCATTTGGATCAAGCAAACTAAATATGTGATTCAGAAGTCATATTTCCTTTCATAATCCTGTTCTATTTCTATTAATTTTGGCCTAAAAATAAGAACCTTGTAGCCAGATAGGAACTCGTTTTTTTGATAGGTTTTGAATCTAGATGTAGTTCGTGAGTAGTGTCTATTTCTGCGTCGTACGTTTTAATGTCTAAATTTTTCATTTTCATATTCAACCCCATCATTCTAAATTTATCCCCAGAGCAAAGGGACAAAATTTATTTTTTTTTTTTAAATTATCTTTGTGTTCAACCAAACTATAAATGCCCTCTCTCTCTCTCTCTCTCTCTCTCTCTCTCTCTCTCCTCTCTCTCTCTCTCTCTCTCTCTCTCTCTCTCTCTCTCTCTGAGTGAGAGAAAAAAACATTTTGCCTTCAATCTGTCCCCTTGAAAACTCTCCCTCATCGCTTGATAAAGTATTCAGGATCGCAAATGGAAGGTTGATGAGGTATTTTGCCTCTGAAACCTTTCATCAATTTACGCTCATTTTCTATTGTTTCGGTTTCTCTCTTCGGGATTAAGTTCTGAAAAAAATTCTGAATGCCATTTTCATGGTTTCTCAAAAGTGTGAAACTTCAATATTTGCATTTTTTTCATATTTTCTATTATTCGCCCTCTTCCCTTATTCAGTCTCCTACTTTGATTTATTCTTGGTTTCATCATTTGCGTATTGCTAGAGTAATTAGTATTCATCTCCACTATTAGATTTTTCCGTCCCCTAACTTTCATCAATCAGCTGTTCTGATCTTCATCATTGTTACTCATTTTATATAGATGACGTTGTTGCCGTTTTGTTTTCCTACTCATTGTTCTCAACTCCTCCTGACTTACAACGTTGCCGCCTATATTCTTCCTGTCTGTCCTCCTTCTGCCCCTCTTCCCGTCGAAGGAGGAATACCAATCAACCGGAAGTACGCCGGAGGAGAAGGAGACAGGAAGCGTCGTAGAGGCCCAGAGCTCGTTCAAGGGGAAAGGGAAGTTATTGGGAAAGAGGGGATGAATGTGGCCTATGGCTTTCCCCTCGTTGCCTTCCCCTCGAATGCACACTCACGCAAATGTCATTCTGCGCCGTCCGACAGGGAGGAAAGGCCTTCAGAGGGTCGCATATACGAGGTTCATGGAAAGCAGAAGTCTTTTAAGGAGGTCTCTTAATTATAGCTATTGTTATTTTTCAATGTTGAGGTATAGAAATCATATAATCTCCCCCATATGATAAAGTGCAGTGTCTGGCTATATTTGGTGTGTGTGGATTGTATATATTATATATATATATATATATATATATATATATATATATATATAAAAATATATAAATATATATATATGTATATATATATATATAGATATATATATTTGTATATATATATATATATATATATATATATATATATATATATACTGTTTATATTATTAAAAGTCACTGTAAACTTTCCACGTCTGTCGGGTAGGGAGGAGAAA